>NC_030856.1:15413143-15449724 GCF_000208745.1 Theobroma cacao | reverse complement strand
CGAAATGTACCGGAATCTCATTATTTCTACTTTTCAACCTAAAAAAACACTAATATTGATCAATATTATCCAAATGGGGCAAAAATTGTTTAAAAAAATTTCCGTTTAGTCCTATAGTGGCAAAATTACCATTTTGCCCTTCTGCTCCAAAAATACCGGGAATCACAATTTTTCACTACTAACATCATTTTATACTCCAATAATCATAATTATATTCCATATAATTATTCTTGGTCCAATGTGATCAAATCTTGGCTAAAAAACTCCATTTTATCATCAAATGATAAAACGACCGTTTTGTCCCTAATCGGTAAATTTTCCTGATAGACTCCAAACTGAACCTTGAACTCCAAATCACTATTCTCAGCCATTCTGTTGGTTTTAAAAATTTCAAATTCCTCTTAGAATTTATATTTGAACTAGTTCAAGGTTCGATTTAATTTAGTTGTACCACTCGATACAATATCGTTTTTTAATTGAGCTTGACAGGGTCTCACAAGCTACTTAGGGGCACTTTGATTATAAAAACCCCTCCTTTGTAAACACTTGTTCAGAGGATGGCTCATTAAAACAAGAAAGCTTTATTCTCCAGCTCTTTTTACAAAACTTCTCTTAGCTTAGCATTTATGTGTGTGCCCTTGTGTGCTTGAAGGTTTATACCTTGTCTGTTGTGTGCTTGCATTCATATTGCATATTGTGTTGCTTCAAAGACCATTGTGGCCTTCACTGTTCTTGATAGGCATTGTTAGGCTGACTTAGGTTTGGAAGCGGGGAAAGTTGAGTTTAAGGCCATAGTATGAGTGGTCTCAAGAACCACTACGTTATAGTTGGTATCACAGCAGTTGTGTTAAGTGTGCGATCAATTTGTGAGCCATGCTAGTGTACAATCCATGTTAGTGGGCCATCCGAGCGGAGCGATGACTAGTGGGTCAAATCAACTCGAACAATTACAAAAAAATAGATTTTTATTTCCTCGCTAAAATGCTTTGGAAAATACTGACAAAAAATCACTAAAAACTAACGGAATTATGTGCTAAGTATTACCAACGGAACACTGACGGAACCAATTCTGTTAGTATTCCGTTGGTAATACAATGATGTATAATATTGTAAGATGGCGTTAAGTCTACCAATGGGTGATTTCTATCGATAACGCCACTATTGACGGATAATAACGACCAAATTACCGATGGATGGTTTGGTCGGAATTGTGGTTATGTCGTTGATGAAATTGTTGACGAAATTACTGACGAAGACAATTGAAATGACTAATAACTATATCAATGGAATCACCAATGGAGACGATTGGGGTAATTAAATTAAAAATTTTCATCAACAATTTTGTTGGTAATTTTCATTTAATATTCCGAGCCCCTTTATTTCCACTCATTTTTCCCTATAACATTAAACTCTCTCTTCTTCCTCAACTCTCTGTCTCTTGGCCTCCTGCCCCACACCAACGACTCCCTTCGCACCTGACCCACGTCGACAGTCGACCCAACCCTTATGGTGGTCGATTCCTCATTCTCCTTTCGTTTGAGGACTACCCAGTACCTTATTTCTTGTCCCTTCTCTCTTTTCCCTCAATTTCAATTTCTTCAAAATTAAGGTTTTAAACCCCCATTTGAAAAGCCTCCAATCTCACATAAAATGCCATTACAATGATTCTTTAAATGATGGTACAAATTTTTCATACAATTTTTGTTTTATTATTTTTGTGGGTTTTGTTTGACTTTTGCCATTTTGTCTTTATGGGTGTTTTGAAAATGGCAGTGCCGAGGAGTGTGTTAAAGGAGGAAAGGATTGTTGTTGTGGCATTGCTGCTTTAGGATTTTCTTAATCTTTTTTACCAGTTTGTTCTACATCTACCGGTTTCCTTTTTTTTTCTTTGTTCTACTTTGGGGTTATGTTTGATGCTTGGAGTTTTGAGATAAGCAAAAGCATGCGTACAAATAATTCGATGCTTGGGTGTTGTGCTGGTTGATTGGTTTTGACTACAGCTTTGATTGTGCTGCCTAGTTGTTCTCAACTTTGATAAGCAAAAGCATGCATTTCTACTTTAGTTTTCCATCTTGGAATGCTTTTTGATTGCTCTTGTTTATATCCTTGTTTGTCCAATTTGAATTTTGTTTGATTTTTGGGTTGTTAATGTACAGGTTTTTGTTCTTGTGTCTGGTTTTGTGAGCTGCGGCTTGATGGGGTGGTTTTTTTCTTTTGCTAGTTTTTTGAGTTTGCAGTTGTGAATAATCATTTTTGTTTTCTGAAGTTGCTTGTCCAAGGAAGTATTTTCCCTGTGATAAACAATGAAATCTCTTTCTTTCAAAAACAAAAATGGAAACAATGTGTTGTTAATTGTAGGTTGTTTATGTTGACAATTATGTGTTGTTAATTGACTACAAACAATTGGGATATTGTGCTATTAATTAGGATTTGCTCTTGTAAACAATTGCTATCACTATTAATATTAGCAATGTGGAAAATGGAAAACGGAAATTTGATGAAACTTTATGAAAATAGGCTATTTGAAGGAAGATCGATGAAATACATCATCTAGATTGTATAAGTAAAATTATTCAACTTAATTAAGATTTAGGGTGATTACGTAAGTAATTAAATGAGTAAATTTAGATTAATTTAAAATTAGCTAAATTAATTAAGGTTGTATTATATGGTAAGTAAAGAATTTCACTAATCAAATTAATGAAAAAATGTTTTAATTAGTTAATTACAACAAAAAAAAGGCATTACTAATGAAAATTTTCGTCAATAATAATAAAGATTCTGTCGGTATGTAACATTATTGATAAAAATTACAATAAAAATTTCAATTAGAATTCTTTCGGCAATAGTGTATCGGTAACAGGAAATTCGTTGGTAACTTACCCATAGAGTAAATTATTTTTTTTTTCAAATTAAAACTTGATTAACAATCTATGTTAAGTTATTGAGAGACATTTTGACTAAAAAGAGGAAATTAGAATATTTTGAGACAATTGCACTTACTGAGGAATGCAGTGTCATCATTCAAAATAAACTTCCATCAAAGCTTAAAGATCTAGGGAATATGCACGTCACTAGTGAATAAAGGCAAACTTTGTGCCGCTGGTTTTGTCTTGCATGACCCTCATTGGCATGTGCACGTCAACAACCCTATTGTATTCCTCGAACGCTCCCTTAATCGCCGACCACATGAGTTTGTTACTTAGATTGTTTGCAAACAGTAAGTGAAGATTCTCTAGCCATCATCTCTTGCCATGTCGCCCTTTGTCATACTGGCTCTCACCCCAAAAAAAAAGAAAAGGAAATACTAACTAGATTAATGGCTGGTAGTTAATGCACTAAGATCTTCCTCTCATTTTCTTTTTAACTCTCTTATCGGTGAGATTTTTACATTGTTGTAAACAGGAGAGGGGACTTAGCCTTACCTTTTACATAGTGAATCCCTCATCCCACTCATTATGAGATTTAGCATTTCCTGCACAAGTCTACTCATTTGAACCCACATATAACATTGGAGTCTAACTCACTTTAGTAGATCATATTATAGACTATAATATTATTTTTTGATCAAAGACCAAATTATCTTAAACTGATTTTGATAAAATAAAGAAATAAATAATGTAAGTCCACACATTGGTTTTACTAAAAAATCTAACAACATAAAGACAAAGTAACCAAAATAATAAAAAAATTAGTCGCGTATATGTCACAAAGAAACCATGTTAACCTATTTTCATGTTAGTACATATTTAATTATCCTCCACGTCAATATTAAGCATTAGAAAGCTAGGTGGGCCTTTTTGATTAATAAGAATGTCAACATATTTCGTGCTCTAGAAAGTGAATTTATAAAAGAATGGTCGGTTATCGTACGACATCCTGGAAGAAATGGCACGTTTGAAGGATAGTCGAGCGATTTCTTTTTGTAATGCAGCCAGTGTCCTTATATTGACTTACATGAGTTCGTTCTCATTTTATTACCTTTTCTCGTCACTTTCTCTCTTATTTTCTTTGTTTTAATTTTATCATCTACGTGATCAGCAAGCAGTTTATGGTACTTGTTTTCTCTCCTGGAATCTTGCAAGAAAATAATTCTATTTTTTATATTCAATAAAAATTGACTCATGACTTTGCAGAAGGGGGAAAACATGAAGAATTTCGTGGGTGGAGAAATGGAAACTGGACCCGAAGTGTCCCGAAAGAAACATCGCAGGGCAAGGAAACCCAAGTTTGAGGTAGTTTCATAATTTACTGGAAAATTCTTCCTGATCTTGGACTTTGTCTCTTGATATTTACTTTTTCGTTTTTGTTTCGATTCTATTTAGGTTGGCAAACCAAAGCTCGTTAATGATAAGAAGAAAAAGGATAAGAAAGTGAAGCAGGTAGTTGCGACCCAGATGGCCAAGCTAGGCCTGGAGGCGTTTCCGCTGATATTTGCTGAAATTAAGGAAAGTAATCGCCGGTTGAAACACCTGAACTCTAAGATCGATGGTTATGTTCTTGATAAGCTAGCTGCTTGGGATGCTGAAGACGAATTAAGGCGTTTGAGCATTTGATCCATCTGGTTGGTTTGCACTAAACTTTGTTTGTTTGCAATCTGTTTTGTTGTTTGAATTCTGGGTGAGGGATTTTAATTTCTTCTTCTCTCTGCCACTGTTTTCCAGGGATCTTATCTATCAAGCAGCTGGGCTTGCTTATGGTTAATTTATCTATTTATCTATCTATCTATCCAGAACTTAACTGGTGTGTTTGGGATTGAAACATGAATCTGTTTGCACTTTTGATTTCATCTAAATCACTTAATTTGCTTCCACTTTGGGTAATGATTATTTCATCCAATTTTCTGATTATATATTCACTTGCATGCTATCGTTCTGAGTTAGATCAAAAAATGAAGTAGGGCAAATAGGCCATCACACAGCACTTCTACAACTGTGGATTGATTGAGTTCAACATATATAGCATTTCCTAAGACCTTCATGATGCCACAATTAAGAAAAAATTATAGCAGAAAAGAGAGTTTGCATTAATTCATTGAACAGACCTTTTTGTACAGAAACTCCAGAAGTTGAAGTTGACGTACCTTGTTGCCTCACATGCTTCTACATGATGTTTGGGTCATGCATGCATAATATATTATATGAAATAGAGACAATTGACACATCAATCTTCTCTTATCCTATATATATTACCCATTATCATATGCATTTTATGCACCCTAACCTCTCTAGTAATTCTGAAGTATTGATGTAAGAAAGAAGTATCACACAGCCTATTCTTTCCAATAGGACGAGGTTTCCCTTTAGTTGAGCCATCCACATTGAACTTCAGCTCTTCATCCCCACGTGGAACCTATGAAATTCCTCTCCTCAGATCTAACATCCCATCAGGTTTTGGCAGCCAAGGCATCCTCCACCATCCTATTCCTCCATATCAGCATCCTTCTCAGGTGCATTGATCCAAAATTTGGACTTCATTTTAGTTATAAAAACAATTTCATCAACATCCTAGTTCTTGGCATTAAACATCAAATCACTTCTAGCAAGCCAAATCGACCACTTAGTAACCCCACAACAGCTAACCATCTTTTTAGTAGTATTAAATCCTCATAAAACAGTAGTAGTCCCGAAAAACTTAAAGTTGCCACCCATTGAAAGCCCCACCGTTGAAAGATACCACCCCAATATCGCCCGAGAAAACATACAATGAAGGATAATATGCTCATCCACCTCAACCAGCCCACACCACCCACATAGTATATTTTCATCATCAAAAGTAATCCCCCAAGAAGCTAAAAATTCTTTGGTAAGTATACAATTCAACACCACAAGCCACAAGCAACAATGAAGTTTGAGTGGTAAAATAAAGTTCTAAATAGATGCAAACCATACCTTATGCGCTGCTCCACGATTTGGTTCATTCGAGTCAGCATTTGCTTCTTTTCTACTGAGAAGATGATCCTTTTCGTCCTTCACAAACATATCACTAAGCAACTCCATGAACACTCTAAGCAATTCTTCCTCCCAATCATAAAGATGTCTTCAAAAATCAAAGTTCCCACTCCCATTTCCTTCCACATTGCAGCCACCTTCACCTCTTTATTTCTCACAATAGAAAATAGTCTTGGAAAAGACTCTTTCAATGCTACACAGCCCAAATGCCTTGGCATTAATTTCTTAAACAAACTCTCTCTTAGCTGACGATTTGGTTATCAAGTGTTTATGCTTGCGCATAATTTTTCTTTTTTTTTTTTTACACTAAAGAAAGAATGAAGATTGAAACTTAGCTCTTTAAGTAAGGAATATTGCACTTATCATTGAAACAAAAGCTAGGTTGTTTAGTAGGAAAACGACTTTTTATCTTATGACTAGCCTATAATATTAAGAAAGGGAGGCAGTGTATCCTAATTCCTAAAAATTAGATTAAAACATTCTCTTTTTTTCAACCACCTCTTCCTTACCTACCAAATGTGACATATTGTATCTATATGATAATTTTAGAGGCCCTATTGGACCAGCAGACCCGTTATCTGCTATTCTTATCTGTTTAGTAAAGACTGGTTGAGCTTCATTAAAGTTAATATTACCAAAAGGAGAAAATAAAGACAAACACCAAAAGAGCTATTGCACTACACACTAGAAAACACTTGTACATAAGTTACAGCGAAGCTCCAAAATACTTACCAAAACCATAGGATTTCATGTCTTCTATTTGTAACACTGAAATTTTCTTTTAACCTGGGGGCAAACAGTGCTAAACTCTTTTTAGTTGGGATTAGGAGTTCGGATTCTTGTTCTTCACTGCCAATGACTTTTATGTAGTATCTTTTGTAAGTGTACAGGTTTCCAATGCCCGGACCAATCATTATATCATAAAAAGTCTATTACAATAAGGAAGAGACTTAGAGTGACATATGGGTCACTGAGACTAATAAAATCATTTAAAAAAAAAACATTAAAATTTTCTTGAGAATGCTATAGTAAACTCCACTGGCACCCAATAAAATCCAGGCAGGTGCCCTCATGTCACTTAAAGTTAAGCAGCCATTCCATGCCCAAACCTAGCACTCACATTAATCTGTCCCTTCATGAACTCAGCTCCATATGAGAGACCAAAGTGATAAAACCCGACTTGAAGCAAACCAGAATCCATCGAAAGAGAGTAAAAGCAACAAAACCAAGCTCCAACAGAATAGAAGAGTGCTGGAGCTTCATTATTAACTTTCCCAAATAACCTCCATTCCGTTCATAATAATCTTGATGATGCATTTCTATAGTGCACAAGAAGCAACAGACAATCCTAAATTCTAGAAAGTAAGTGGCACTTTTTAGCTTTGAAATTTTTAGAAGACTATTTTTTTTTATACGATTGTTTTGGGGATAACATCAAAACCAAAATTAAGATATAATGAAAAAAAATTATATTATTCTTTAATTCATTCGCTTCCACTAGCCTAGATAATTTTTTTGGTCTGCATTATGCCATCTAAAATTTGATCTCTAATTTGCTAGTGAACTAAGTTGGATCACCCTTCCCTAGCTTGCTGACCTTGAAAATTTTTACACATATTCTTCCCTTATCTCTTCTATGCATCATTGATTCTTCAAAGACACTATATTTACTGAAGATCTCACCACTCTTTCTCTTCTCCTTTCAAAAGCATCGTAGGAGAAAGAAGATATTGGCTACTGGCTGCAAGCAAGGGTATATGAGGTGGTATATATTCCTTTATCAGCCAACTATACAATGTGTGTACTTCAATTTTGTACGCAGCTCCTTTTCCTATGATCTCTTCACTAAATCTGCATCAACAAATTTGTCTTAAACAAATTCTGTAATGTTTTTTGTCATAAAAATTTTCTCTCTGGGATCAACAAAATTTTCTTATAGCAGCATACTGGAACAGCACGTTCTTCCTTCTGTCTCACCCTTAATTAGCAATGTCAAGGAATTTGATAATGAGGTTTCAGTTTGGTAGCAAGCTTGCTTTAGGAGGTATAAGTTCAAAGCCTCATCTCTTATCTTATAATTAATCAAGATTTGTGGATATTATATGAAAGGGATTTCATTAATTTGTAATGCTTAAAATGCTGTTAATAGAATTTTGTTATGTTTAATCGTTTTAAAGTTAAACATTGGCATATATTCACCATCATCAAACATGTAATATGTGTTAATATAGAAGTCCCAACAGATAATAATAAATTTATCAAGCAAAACAATTAAAAAACACAAAAACAATATATCCACAATCCCATACACTACCTCCAAGAAAACAGCACCAGAACCTTGAAATCTTTCCCATCTGAAGACCCAACAACTAATTTGAACGAATTCCAATTTTAGAACTCAGATCCTAAAATTAACTACAAATTTATATTAAATAAATTAAATATAATTTAATTTTAGTTTATAAGTGATATACTAAAATAATAGAATTACATGTGTAAATAAATTGAGAATTTTATAATCAACAAAATAAAATTGAATTTAATATTTTGTATATTAAAATTCTTAAATTTTTATATTATAAAACTAACAAAAATTATCATATTGATGTTTAATGGTTGTTAATGCTATAATAAATAACAAAAAACTATTATGAAATACAGAAAGGTAAAAAATAACTACTAAAATATTAAAAAGCCTATGTAATCTTCCAAAAATTTCTCAAATAAATTTCCATTGTTTTATTGTACCCAATTAAATTTATAAAATATTCAAATCTTTCCAAATATAAGCTGACAATTAGTGATTTCTAGCTTGCTATAAGCTGACAATTAGTGTTTATTTATCTCAATTCATAAATTGGGGGATGGGCTTTGTAATAAAATGAACGGGCAGTTCAATTTTGATGCATGACTTTCGTAAGACATGGCTTAGTTTTGTAACAAAAAATTAATAAGCTTATTGCATTTTGGCAATAATAAAAATACTTTTCCAAACAAATTTTATAAAACATTTTTATGTAATTAAGCTTTTATTTTAGATTAAAACTATTAAAGCAATTATTTTAGTGTCCATAAAACTGTTGTTTTACTATGTGAGTACCATTTAAAAGTTGACATAATAAAATAACAAATTTTAATGAATTTTATTTTAAATAAGGGTTTAATTAATTAAAATTAATATTTTAAGTGTCCAATTTGGTACAATAGAATAATAGAGATTTAATTGTTTGAAAAATTTAAGAAAGTATAAGATCGTTTTTAGTATTTTAACCAAAATTAGTGGTTCAAAAATGAAAAAGAAAGTAACTTTGGACTTTTCTTTTAAAAAGATGGATAAAGTAAAAATGGGATATAAAAATAATCGATAAAATATGCAGACAATTATAACTATTTTAATATCAAGTATGCTTTTTGCTTAAAGCATCCCAAACATTGCTACTACTAAATTCACTTATGAACTATATATGAAGAAATTGCAGTGTGAGAAAATCACTATACACTCGGTAAAAGCAAAGAATTGTACATGCATTTCTCCTTTTCAATTTTGAGAACTGCCTATGCTTAGTAATAGTATATATGGTATGTATCGAAACAAGAAAAGGAGTGTACCATATGATGCTTCATCTGATAACTATTCCTTTTCCCTCCATGCTTTGATCACCAAACTAAACGAAAATTCCAATTTTTTAGCTTTTCTTTTGTTATTTTCCTTCATATCCTTTCCTTCCCTATAAACCTTTAGAATGTAGAAGAAACATTATTAATTTCCACAAGGTAAAAGCATCGTAAAGGAGATATAAGATGACTTTTTTACCCAGTTGCATTATAAAGGAAACATAAATAATATAACACAACCCATTTTGTTTAGTATCTTAATGATAAGAGAAGGAAAAAATGTTGAGATTTCAACGATCTTTGGCTAATGCAATTTATGAAATCAACAAAGATTAACGATTATTCATACTTACAGTTGTAATCTTGGAGGCCTATTCTTCCGAGCCTCATCATCACTTCTTCCACAGAAATTCAGTTGTTCACCAGATACCTGAGTCTTGAATAGTTGCTCAACAATTATTGAGTCTTGTAGAACGGAAATCCTTTTGGTCAATGGAAGACTTAAACAAAGGCCATGCGATGAGTGCACAAATCCCAATACCTGTCAACTTCGTACTAATCCGTTTTGTTTTTGTAAGGCTGGGATTCCAATCTTAACCCAAAATGAAATAAAATGAAATGACCATTTACTTTAGCAAGAGTTTAATGATATGGGACTATAATTAAATGCTTATGCCATTACTCTTGAAGTTCAAAAACAAACCCAGATTTGGTAGTAATGCACCCAAACCACAGCAATAGGCCAGACATCTCAACGTGGGTAGCTTAGAAAAATCTGTTATACAAAAAAATCATGGACTCCGCCCAGCTTCCCCTCTCAACAGGCCCAATCTGAATAAACTAGAAGCAAGCACAGCTTTGCAACATCTTCAAACACAAAACATCATTCAAGCCGAACCCCATATATATCAAATTCATCAAGAAAAATTAGTACACAGTATTTTAATAATCATATGTATAACTTTGACTAGTCTTGAAAATTTAAAAAAATATTTTAATAATTATAAAACTTAAACTTTTTTTTTTACAATATGTAGATGTTTAATATTTTTAAATTGACATCAATGTATAAAAGAGTTGCTTTGATTTATATTTAACAAATTATTTATACATACATATGTATGTACATACATATATAACTTTATTTAGATATTCAACCATGCAACTCTGAAGTAATATGATTTCTTTTTGAATGTTCAACTCAGAAGTGATAAGAGGCGGGCAATATTGTATTATCCTTACAAAAGTTACAAGTAATACAATAGTATAATAATCTTATATTCTCTCCAAATGTGTATATTTAACTAAACCTATATTAAGAGAAATAAAAATGAAAATGATAATTTTAGTGTTTTTATCTAAGCGAAAGGTAAGGTACGCCTTACAGCTTTTCAATTTTTTTTTCTAAAAGTTAAAAATAATGTCATTGAAACAAAGGGAACAAAGCTCACCTCCACCTAGAGTTGCACAAAAAGGACGTGATTGTTAGAAATATACCTAGAAGCAAAATAATGGGCATATCACAGTTTGATCTATGCCGCATTCCCTCCCCAATATTAACACCACCTTCCACTCAAAATCCATCATAGAACAGGACACAAAAAATAAGGAACACCAGTGACTATACATAATAAGTTCTACTCCCTGTAGAGTCAAAATAGCCCATCAACAGATCAAAACACAAGAACTATTTAGAACACTAGCAGGGAATAAAGGAATTCTACTCTGTTGCCAAACTTTCTCACCCTAGGTGTCACGACCAACGATTAAGGACGTTAGGTGAGGCCGAGCGTGCCATTGAGGGGCGTAAGTGTGGGGGAAAGTTTTTGGGGAAACTTGTGGTGAAACATTTGGATGGGTCATTGAAAGCATGCATGCAGCCCAATGCACAGGCTAGTTAGACCACACACTAACAGCTAACTTGTAGCCTACGTGACATGAGGGTTTTCTCTTGACCCGTGCGGCCTAGCCTTTGCCTTACTTAAGAGCACTTAGAAAGGCTAGCGGCCTTCTCAAATTAACAAGTTAGGATCGTTTTGGCAAAGCATAAGCAAGAAGAGAGAGCTTAGGGAACAAAGAGATAGTTTTTATTGCATAAAATTCCAATACAAGAGTCATTACCTACAAATGAGGGGGCTCAAGGGGTTTATATAAGCCTAAGACCCCTTGGAGATGTTACAAGGCATTTCCCAATGGTTAAAGGTTGATTTGAGCCATGTTGGGCCCTCTTGACGCTCCTTTGATCCTATTGCCAACAACAAGCAATGGCTGCCCCATAAGCCTTAGGCTAGCCAGTGTTTTTCGTATATCAAGCAGACCGCTTGGGCAGCCCATACGCCCCAATTTTGCACTAGTCTGCTGCTCCTTCGCATGCCCTTTTCCTATCGGCCTACGTCCCTAGTTTATGTGCTGGCCCTCACGCCCAGTCTGCTCGCTAGCTTGCGTGCTCATCCACTCGCGGGTGTCATTGCCTCCAAGTCCCTCGGAACCCAAATTGGGGTTCCGGCCTTTATTGCTCGCTCCTCCTCGAGCTTACTCTCTTACTCTCGAGCCCCAAACCTTTGTTATCGGGCTGTCTCGCCCCTCACCACAAAATGGGTGTGACACTCTCCCCCAACTATGTTAACAACGCCCTCGTTGCTTATTGATTGTGAAACTGCTCCACTAGGTCCTCGAACTGCCACAATACTTGGGTCGGCTCTCAACTTGTCTCGCTCTCTGGCTGTCCTTTCCATTGGAATAGGTATTGATGTTGTGGTCGGTGGTGCCTCATCTTTTGGATCCTCTCGGCTAGGATTTGTTCAACCTTCAAGTCATATGAGGCCTTCTGTCCCATGGGATGCCTTTGGCTTTGGCTCTTGCTTGGGTCGTCTAGGTCAGCATGATAGGGCTTTAGCATGCTAACATGGAAGATTGGATGCACCTTAGGCTTGGGCGGCATCTCCAGCTTATACGTTGCGCGACCTACCTTCTTTCCGATACGAAAGGGCCCATCGTACCTCTTGATCAGCCCCTTGTGCAGCTTCGAGTAACGGAGAACCAAGTGAAGCTTCACCAACACCAAGTCCCTCACATTGAAGCTCATGTCTAGCTAGTGCCTATCTGCCCACTTCTTGTATTTCTGGGTGGCACGCTCAAGACTTGCCTTAGCCAAGTCTCGCTGCTCATGCCAATTCTAGGTGTATTGGAAGGCTGCGGGTGTTGACCCCGTATAGCTGCTGACTAGGCCCCTGGGGTCATTGGCTACTACCCCATTGTAGCTCAAAGGGACTCTTCCCCGTTAACTCACGCTGCTGTAGGTTGTAGCTGAACTGGGCGATGTCCAGCAACTTTAGCTAGTCCGATTGGGTGTTGCGAACAAAGTGCTGCAAGTAGATGTCTAGCAGGTGGTTTACCCGCTTTGTCTGCCCATCTATCTAGGGGTAAAAGTTGGTCGAGAAGTGGAGCTTTGACCCTGACAGATTGAATAGCTCGGTCCAGAACTTGCTCATGACCGTCGATCTCGATCGCTCACCAAGCTATCCGACATACCCCACAGCTTGACTATGTGTGCCATGAATGTCCGGGCTACCTCTTTAACTGGGCATTTCCTACTAATTGACACAAAGGTCCTATACTTACTGAACTTGTCCACCACAATCGTTAGTTGTAGGCAGGTTAGTAATGAAATCTAAGGATACGGACTACCACGGTCGGTCTGGCAGCTCTAGTGGCTCAAGCAGGCCTACCGGATGTTGCTACTCACCCTTGTCCTATTGACAGACCAAACATGTTCGAACATAGGCCTCTACGTCCTTGGTCAGCTTAGGCCAATAGTAGTGTGCCACGATCAGCGCTTCCATCCACTCGGCTCTCGGATGTCCTGCCCATATGAAATCGTGGTGCTCTCGCATGATCTCCTTGCATAGCCTTTCAGATCTTGACACATAGATTCGATTCTCTTTAGTCATAAGCAGGTCCTCGTCCATCTAGAATCGCGACGTCTTGCCCTTATTGATGCACTATATGATGGCTTGGGCAGTGGCATCTCCCGCAAGCCCTGCTCGAATCCTGTCTAGCATTTCATCTTGCACCTAGCTAATGGTTGCCAATTCTGCCTTGCAACTCAGTGCATCTGCCACTCGATTGGTTGTGCCCTAGTTGTACTCCATGGTGAAGTTAAATTCCACCATATAGACTTGCCACCTAGCTTGCTTGGGAGTGACCTTCTTTTGCATTTGGAAAAAGCTGTTGGCTACTTTGTCTATCTTCACCATAAATTGCGCCCCCAATAAGTAATGTGCCACACCCTCAAGCAGTGCACCACGACAGTCATCTCCTTTTCTTGAGCCGTGTTGTGTCACTCGGTGTCATTGAGCTTCTAGCTCTCGTAGGTCACGAGGTGGCCTTGTTGCATGAGGACCCCTCCTATGGCGTAGTTTGAAGCATCAGTGTGTACCATGTATGGCACACTTGGGTCAGGCAAGAGCAACACAAGCTCCTCGATCATGGCCTGTTTCAACAGCTGAAATGCCCGCTCGCAGTTTGGACTCCAACGCCATGCTTGGTCCTTGCGCAGTAAGTCTGTCAAGGGTGCTGCGATGCTAAAAGAGCCTCACACAAACTTGCCGTAATAGTTCGCGAGCCCTTGGTTACCTTAATGGGCTGCTTCCACACATTGATTGCTCGAACCTTGGCCCCATCCATCAGAATCTTGCCTCCCCCAATGATGTGGCCTAGGAATGGGATCTCTGGTTAGGCAAAAGAGCACTTCTCCAGCTTGACATATAGCTGGTACTGCCTTAGGCGCTCAAACACCGCTCGTAAGTGCCCAACGTGCTTCGCCATAGTCCTGTTATAAACGACAATATTGTCAAGATAGACCACCACAAATTTATCAAGGAATGAGGACAATACCTTGTTCATCAGCGTGCAAAACGTTGCGTGGGCATTTGTTGGGCCGAAGGGGATCACTAGGAGCTTGAAACTGCCGTAGCGTGTCACGTAGGCAGTCTTCTCTTGGTCAGCCTCAACAATCCTCACTTGGTAGTACCCGGACCGTAGGTCTAGTTTGGAGAAGTCTCGGGCCTCACCTAGCTGGTCAAACAACTCGAAGATGTTAGGGATTACATAGTAGTTCCGAATGGTCAACTTGTTGAGTGCTCGGTAGTCGATGCACAACCGCAGCGTCCCATCATACTTCTGCTAGAAGAGGACAAGTGCACCATAGGGTGCTGTACTTGGCCGAATGAAGCCTGCCTCAATCAACTCCGTGAGCTGCCCGTGTCATTTCGCTAGCTTTAGGGTTGCCATTCAATAAGGTGCCCTCGCGGGTGGTTGTGTACCTAGAACAAGCTCGATTTTGTGGTCCACCTCGCGCTCGGGTGGCAAGCAACTCTGCAGCATGGCTAGCATGACATCTGTGTACTCATCCAACATGCTTGCTACCTCGCTCGGCACAAGTGACACTTCGCTTAGCTCACCCTCGTTTAAGGATAGCGTGGCTACATAGGTCTCCTCACCCCTGCGCATACCATTCGTCAGCTGCATGGCACTCAGCGTCTTCGTCGCGAGTTGCTGCTCGGGCCTCACTGGCACCACACATTGACCTCGCGGGTCAAGCACAACAATGCAATTCGAGAAAAGGACAACCATAGTAGTTATACGGTCAAGGAAATCCAATACAATAACAAAGTCATAATCATCAAGAGGAATAACTTCGATGGACTCCTTACCTACCCACTCACCTAGCTGTACACTTACTTTGCTTGCGGTGCCTATGGTGGGGACTTCCTTCCTGTTGATAGTTTTGATGTACGCGACCCCTACCTTAACGTCTAGCCCCAGCATCTTTGTTGTCTCAACAGAGGCAAATAGATCACTTACTCCTATGTCAACCAAGGCATTCAGCTTTTTGCCTGCCACCGTAATGTCTGCAAACATCAAGCCCTTGCTGCGGCTTGGCTTGTGTTATTTCAATGCTGCCAACATCATGGTTCGCAATCTCAAGGAATCACCCCATTATTGCCCCTCATTTTCCTCTCGTGCAATGATAGACAGCTTGGCCCTCTTCAGGCAATCTCGAACCCAATGTGGCCTGTCACACAGGAAGCATTTCAAAGGCCCTTTCCCTTTGTCTTTCTTAACTTGACTGCTGTCATGACTCGGAACCTCCCTCGGGCCCATGACAACCGTCGCGACGTCTCAATTGACACTCATTACCAGAAATGCCAATCGAAACCCCGCAAGGCTTACATATTAGTTTCTTGCCTTTTCTGTGAGCAATCGTTTTTAAACATTCCATTTTAAAAAATTTTCAGTAGTTTCCTGCTCAAGTAAATTAAAAGACAAAAAAATTTTAAAAGGATTTATAGATAAATATCACTATTCAAAATATTGATTAAAATATAGCATTTTTTTTATATAAAACAATATTTATCGAAACACTTGTAAGAAATCTTTTGTAACGTGTAAGTAAAATAAATTCACACATACAAAAATTTACAAAGTTATAATGTACAATAATGGTTACAATGACAAGTGGCCCAAAATACACCCAATGTTGGTGCTAGAAATCTACTGTCTGTGTGGTAGAGATGTCAACTGGAATCTTCGACAAAATAAGGTATCTACAAGCTACCATAGACCTGAAATGTTTGGAAAGGAGGTGGGTGAGATTTTGCAATCCCAATGAGTAAACAGACATTATCATAAATATCTAAAGGCGAGTAACCAGGAGGCAAGTTTAAACAACAAATCACAAACCATTTCATAATGTTTTCAATTATTTCTTAAACCATAAGATATTTGTAATTTACCAAAACAGTTGTTAAGGCTTATGTCTTTTATAAAAGAAAACAAGGCTCAAGCCAAAACTAATCCTCGGGGATACCTTGGCTGAGGCATCTAACTGAGTCCGCCAAGGTTGTTATAACATTTACATGTGAAACACATTTTTATTTTTAAAACAAGTCGTTCCTTGGCGTTGGCCGAGTTACACATTCACGTGGGGGTTCGATGTGAAGTGAGCTCTAATACTACCTCGGGAGTTACCCTCCTCGCCTCTACAACTAGAGTAACTATATAACCGGATTTACCGTGCCCCTCTAATAGGCAGTCCATGAAAACCCGTCACTGCAGTGACAAACCCACCAATTTTAATAAAATTTCGACAGTATAACGTGGCTTTTATTTATTTATCTAGCCTGCATAGTAAAAACAGCTTACATAAATTTCCCAATGCACTTACAAAATATAGCCACATATACTTATATCTCATAAGCCATTCATAGGAAAATATATAATTTTCAAGACAGTTAACAGCCTCCAATTACTCAATTTCATAATCAACACAATATATTTTTATTTGTCACATTTATTTCTAAAACATCAAAAATCCCGTTTTAATCTCATTTTCGTTTCATAAAATACATAAAGAGCATTTAAAAATAAACTCTAGATAATTTACAATAATAATAGGTTTACTCACTATTTGTACAGATGAAATGCTTCCTAGGTGCCCCGATCACTGCTGGTCGGGTACGACTTCCTTGCCTTTACCGGAAGGCTCTCCTCCTAGACAAATTGCAAAATTTACCCAATTCACCACATTGATGCTAAATCACTATATAATTGACTTAAATCCTATACTAATGCATGTTATGAAATGCAATAGCCTAAAACGGCTTAAACGCGGTATTAACCTATTTTTGGCACTTTACCCGATAAATTGCTAACGCACTACATTTTAGCTCTAAATCATCCCATTCTCTCTCCAACATTTCTAACCATTAAATATCAGCCAATAACCTTCTAAAATCACCAAAATCAGTTCACTTTCCTCCTTGGAAAATTCGGAAAAAAATGGGACATTTACTCGGTAAATTTTCTACTTTGTTTTTCTATCACATTTAACCATTCTTCATCATTTTCTCTTCATTTCTCTTAGAATAAAAATCAGATCATCATCATTGTACCTCATTGCAGATTCGGCCAAGGGTGGGTATTGTGAAAATTTAATGCTTTCTTGCCCAATTTAATTTCTAAACACATTTAACTAACTAAAACTACCAATTTAACTAAAAATCAAAACCTAAAAATTTTAATTTCTCCCCCCTTGAAATTCATCCAGCCCTTGATGTGAATTTTAGATCCCTCTCCTCAAGCATGCTAAATGGAAACAAAGGCATAGGAAAGGTAGAAATCAAGCTAAAGTCGAAAAATCTTACCGTTAGACGCTTAAACGGGCGAAAAACGCGAATTCCCCTTTGAATTTTCTTGTTTCTCTTTGGTTTTTCTTTTTTTCTTCCTTTCCTCTCTATTTTCTCTCTTGTTCTCCCTTATGGCCGGCCAGCACTTAAAATGGGGTTTAAATGGGCTGACTTTTCATTAAAATAATATTAAATCATTAAAAAAATGCCATGTGTCACTTTCCCATTGGTCCGTTTTTAAAATTTCATCCATTTGTTTCCAATTTTTCACCATACACTTGTCCCACATATCCGTAGCTTAGATGAAATTCTCAGACTTATCAAAAGTCTCGGTTGAGTAATTTTTGAAATTTACACTTTTGTCCCCGTAAAAGTCAAAAATTATATTTTTGCCCCAAAAACTAAAAAATTGCCCATAGACATATTTTTCATCCCTTATACTCATACCATTCTCCAATTTGTCAAATTTGATCTAAATTCTCTCAAAATCTCAAATTTTGTCCGCGGGTGGTAAAATTACGATTTTTCCCCTACACTCCAAAAATCACCAGAATTAAACTTTTTCACTTCCTATCATTAAATTATACTCCAAATAGTTAATTTTGGTCAAAAATTTCACTTCATTATCAAATTATTATCTTAGGTGGCAAAATGACGATTTTACCTCTAAACATCAAAATTTTCAATTTTACCCTTAATGAACCCTCGAACTTTGAACAATCATTTTTAGTCATTCCTGGACTATAAAATATTAAATTTCATCCTACAATTTCTATTTGAACTAGTTCGAGATTGAATCAACTCTAGTGTATCGTTAGGTACGATATAGGGTTTTGTCTTTTCTTAGGTGCTTTCCTAGCATAATAACATGCTACTCTGTGCATGTATGTCATGACATGTGTTTATAGGGTCGGGTTTTACAACTGCCTTAGTTAGTACCCTGCGTGCTGCCTTGCTCACTGGTAGTTCCCCTCGGCAGACTCTTGGCAGTGGCTTGCACCTTGGCCTTGCCCTTTCCTGCATTCTTCTCTACTTCAAGTTTATAGAACTCAATCAAAGATTCTGTCGCGGTCATTGCCACAGTGATGTTCTAGAACCTGCGACGCTGAAGCTCTTGTCTTCCCCACGACCTTAGCCCGTCAAGGAAATAAAACAAGGCTTTCTGTTAGCCTAGGTCACTGATTTGTAGCATTAGTTTTATGAACTCCCTCATGTGTTCTCAAACTCCTCCTCACTGCGTCAATCGTCTCAATTTCCTAAGTGCCTCATCTTGAGCCTATTCCGAATAGAATTACACTTTCAGCTCGTGCACAAAGTCTGCACACGTTGAGATGGTAGGTTCACCGTGCCTCTCATCACACTTCCTGCGCCACCACAAACACACCAAGTCAGTAAGATACATCAAAGCAGTATTGATTTTCTTACCATCATGGACAATGTTGGTGGCTCCAAAGTATTGCTCCATCCCCCATAAAAAGTTGTCGATGTCTTGGGCACTCCACTGGCCCTTGAACTCTTTTGGTTTAGGGATGTCCACCTTGCTAGCAGGTTGCATGGCCAGCAGCCCTCCACCAAAGAGTGCGTTGCACTCTTCGAGTTGGCTCCTTAGCTCACTTATCGAGGAGTGCCTTACGTCTAGCATCACGTTGGGTTAGTCCCTCGAGGGTCTCGTTGAGGGTAGCCTGTAGCTCCTTCCGTAGCTTGGCCATCTGCTCCTAAAACCTGTCCGTTCAAGCCTCGCCACTCTCACATCGATCAGCCAGCTCTGCCACCGCTCCTCTTACTGTGTCAGCCTAGACTTTACCGTCGTGAGGAGGTCTTTCGTCATGGACTTCCTCTTCACCCTACCTAAATGTGCCTATCTTATATTAAGGGTGGAAGCAACACCCTCGGTTCCCACTCCGTATCTCGTGTTTGCCATGGTTGCTCTAATACCAAGTGTCATGGGGGTTTTCTCTTAACCCGTGAAGCCTAGCCTTTGCCTTACTCAAGGGCGCTTAGAAAGGCACAAGCAAGAAGAGAGAGCTTAGGGAACAAAGAGATAGCTTTTATTGCATAAAATTCCAATACAAGAGTCATTACCCTTAAATGAGGGGGCTCAAAGGGTTTATATAAGCCTAGGACCCCTTGGAGTCATTACAATGCATTTCCCAACGGCTAAGGGCTGATTTGAAACATGCTGGGCCCTTCTGACGCGCCCTTGGTCTTGTTGCCAACGGTAGGCAATGGTTGCCCTGTAGGCCTCGGGCTAGCCAATGTTTCCTAGGCATTAAGTAGACTACCTGGGCAGCCCGCGCGCCCTAGTTTCGCGCGAGTCTGCTTGCTCCTCTGCGAGCCTTTTTCCTACAAGCATGTGCGCCTAGTCTTCGTGCTAGCCCGAGCCCCCATCTGCCTGCTAGCTCATGCGCTCAGTTTGCTGGTTGGCCTACACTCTCATCCGCTTGCAGGTGCTGATGCCTCCAAGTCCCTAGGTGCCAAATTAGGGTTCCAGCCCTTGTTGCTCACCCCTCCTTGAGTTGGCTCACCTACTCTCAAGCCCCAAATCCTTGCCATTGGGCTGTCCCACCCATCACCACAAAATGGGCGTGACATATGCACATCGTCGACAAACAATCAGCACTCAGCATCGAGCAAACCCAAATGCCTCTGCACAGTCTTGACAGGCAGATTGGGTGGCATTGTGTCCAATAGTCATCTGTAAGTAGTGGTGAAGTCAGGATTTCATGTTTGGAGGAGCGAAGTGTTGAAGACAATATAAAACAATTTAGATGAAAAAAATTCATATGAAAGTTATAACTTAGATAGAAAAAATTCATATGAAAATTATATAAATAAATTTTAAAAATCATTCAAAGAATCAATATTAATAATTTACTTAAAATAATTAACTAGTATAATCATAAATAATTTAATAATGGAAATAATCTCAATTTCTAGATAAACTTAACAACAAACAAAAATTAACAAATATAATGACAAAAATCTCAATAGAAAGCAATCAATTAAAAAAATATTAAGGGCTATCAATAACTAATTTAATGGGAAACAATTCTCTAAAAGTAATCATAAAAATTAAATACAATATCAATAAACAACTCAATGAGGAAGTCATCCTGAATAAAAAACTTAATTGTTCATAAGAATCATAGCAAATAAAAAAAAACATAAATAATTTGTAGGAAAACAATAAACAATGCCTAAATAAATATGTAATAACAAACATTAGGCGCTTAATCAAATCTTTATTTTGTTGCTTTCAACAAAAAATGATTAAGATGGCAAATCCTAAATCACAATCATCAAGTAGAAATTATTAAATAAAGAAAAAATTTAAAGTTGAAAATATTAAAAATAAAATAAGTAAATAAACCAAACTTACCAATTATCATGACAAAAATATTGAGTTACTGAATAGAGTTATTCCACACAAAGAATGTTGGCAAGCAAAAAAGTGTAAAAGATTTTTTTTTTGTTTCTATAGTATTGGTAAAAAGAAAAAAGAACAAAAGGGGGTGGTTGTGAGGTTTTGGAGAAGTAGGGTTTGAGAATAATTTTATTGCAATAGGTTTTATTTTAGTCCTATTAAAAGTAGCTGTTAACTAATTGTTATGGGACTTCTCACCAAATAAACAATTATTGTTAAAACAATCATAAAATTCTAAAAAAAAATAAAAATATGTTAAAAAAAATTTCAAATTCTTGTGGGGGCAAAATTATTAAATTTTAAAAAATAAAAGTAAATTATAAAAATTCTGAAATTGTTAGGGGGTAGGTGCCCCCATTAACCCCACCTCCGCCTTTATCTACATGAGCAAAATTACCAAAACGTTGTGGGAAAGCCTCTTGCTGCATTTTAAACTTCCCAGCCATTAGCCATATTTTCTCACTCGTTAAAGAAAATGAGCCACCCTTAGGCTCCAATATAGCTTGTAAATATAAGGGTAGCTACTTAGAGGCACTTTGGTTATAAAAACCCCCTTTGTAAACATTTGTATAGAGGATGGCTCATTAAAACAAGAAAGCTTTATTCTCCAAGTCTTTCTACAAACTTCTCTTAGCTTAGCACTTGTGTGTGTGCTTGTATGCTTGAAGGTTTATGCCTTATGAGTTGTGTGCTTCCATTCATGTTGTGTTGCTTTAAGGACCCTTATGGCCTTCACTATTCTTATTAGGCATTGTTAGGTTGACTTAGGTTTGGATGCAAGGAAGGGTGAGTCTAAGGCTGCACTGTGAGTGATTTTAATAACCACTGCATTACAGTTGGTATCACAGCAGTTGCGATCAATGTGCAATCAATTTGTGAGCCATGCTAGTGTACAAGCCATGTTAGTGGGCGTTTCGATTGAAGCGATGAATAATGGGTTAGATTAACTTGAACCACTACAAAAAAAAAAGATTTTTACTGATGGAATAATTTTTGATGGTAAAATCCATTGAAAAATATTGGTAAAAAGTAGATGGAATACCAACAAAATTATGTGCTAAGTATTACAAACGAAACATCGACAAAAAGTATTGACAAAATTGATTTCGTTAGTATTCCGTTGGCAATACAATGACCAATATTGTAAAATGGTGTTAAGTTTATTGACGAGTGATTTCTGTCAATGACGTCACTACCGATAGATAGTATCAACCAAATTATTAGCGAGTAGTTTAGTTGGAATTGTGGTTATGTCATTGACAGAATTACTAAGAAAATCATCGATGGAGATGATTGGTATAACTAATAACTATACTGACGGAGTTACTGAGGGAATCACCAAACGGATCATCGACGAAGATGATTGGGGTAATTAAATTAAAAATTTCTATCGATGATTCTATCGGTGATCATAATTTAATATCTTGAGTCCCTTTTAATGGATTTGGTTATGGATGGCATGCTCAAAATACACAGTGGAAAAAAATTAAAACCTTAGAACTAAACAATCAAAACATGACTCCACCCATGGATTACTTTGGTGATATTTAACACATAAAAGAACAAAATTAATTATTATTCAAAAAGTTATGTTGCCAAGTAATTTCGTAATCACAATGGCACTTCCCGAAGCAATCCCGCAAACATCACAAGGAGTAAAAACCCTAGCCAATCAAGTGCTTGGCCTCCAATGGTAATACAAATGATTGCACACGAACCTTCATCAAAGGAAGGAGTTTTTAACTATACTTTTTGCTAGCGAAGAGGAGAAAATTATCTTTTTCTTCTTTTTCACAGTCTTAGCTGAACCTCTTTTGAAAATTGCTTTAAAAGCAATTTTCTCTTTCATACAAAGGGAATGGCGGCAAAGAGAGAAAACTTTTTTTTTTGTTTCCTGACAAAAACTAGGTTTTCTTCGATTGTGAAAAACTCTTATAAGGAAAATAGTTAAAAGATGACTTATATAGTTAGGTTAAAATAACTTCAATTTTGCAATTAAGCCCTCAATATTATAACACATTATAATATTATGCTCATTACTTAGTTAAACTCTTTTAATTAGGAAAATAGTTAAAAAATGACTTATATAGTTAGGTTAGAATAACTTCAATTTTGCAATTAAGCCCTGAATATTATAACACATTATAATATTGGGCCCATTACTTAGTTAAACTCTTTTAATTAAGTCCTTGAAAATTAAAATCAAAATTAATTTTCTTTATATTTTGCAATCAAGGCTTTATAATTATGCCTAAAACTTAATTAAAATTTTTTAATTAAGTTTATAGAAGTTTATTACCTATCATGTCATTTAAGTCTAACTTAAATCTCACTCTCCCAATTTTATTCAAATGCAATCATTGTGTGTGACCTATTAGGTTCCTAACATGTTGGCAATGGAATTGATTAGTGACTTAATTGATTAATATAAACTTCAAACAATTAATTTATAATCAATTCCATAGACTAAGATTGGCATCTAGCAATGCATCATGGTCACCCAATTGTTAGGAGAGTCAAAGGGCTCTTTGACAACCTTTCAGTGTACAGTCTATTAGTGTAATTCATTCCCTCATCATATATCTCGAAGATGATATAGTGTCTACTCTTATTGACCTTTACATTTGTTCTTGCAATTATAGCATTAGCTTTATAAAGACTTATGAAACCTTTTCATAATCTCCATGTCGCCTTGGCCAAGGACTTCAAGAAGCTAATGTTAACCAAGAACTGATAGGATATTTCCTCTAAAACACTTGAGGTGATGATTCCTATCATGACCACTCATTTGCCTTCACATGCTTCATATTATACCCAAAAACATCTTGTTCTAGCATACTTGGTTAGGCACTCGTAGGGATGAAATTAAAGCATAACACTTCACATATAAGACAACTTGGTGTCTTCAGTCTAGGGAGTATTTACACGACTGACACATGAGAAGTGTTGTGTAGACACTAGAGTGTATGACCAAATGCATTTCTCATGGCGGGTTATGTTCAATGAACTTGCTCTCCTAGGCAAGCACCTATATTCTAGTTTCAAGTATCTATATACTTCAATCTATGAGATTGATTATTTACTTCCAAAGTAAAGAATATAGAATATACCAGTCTCTAAGCATCATTGATGTCCAGTCTCAATGATACATTAACCAAGAACATTTTGAGATTATGCTTTGATGCATAAAGATTTCATAATTACAACCCATTATAGCTCCCTTGCAAGGCATATTAATCTCATTAGCTTCATCCAATTAGACCTATAACTCATTATAATTGATGTCTTATTGATTAAGTAAAACCTCTAATTATTTAACATGAATGATTTTGTTGCATGTTGGAATCAAGCCTTAACCAATCTTAATTGGCTGTAGGGCTCATCCCAACACCTTTATTTCCCCCCATTTCTCCCTTTAACATTAAGCTCTCTCTTCCTCCTTAATTCTTTGTCTCTCAACCTTTCCTGCCTCCAACCCTACCCCAATTGCTCTATCCGCACCGAACCCAGGCCAACTGTTGACCCAGCCTCTACGACGGTTGATTCCTTTTTCTTCCTTCATTTAAGGGCTACCTAGTACCTTCTCTCTTCTCCCTCAATTTTAATTTCTTCCAAATTAGGATTTTTAAACCCCCTTTTGAAAAGATTCCAATCTCATATAAAATGCCATTACAATGATTCTTTAATTGATTACACACATTTTTCATATAAATTATTATTATTATTATTATTTTTTTGGGTTTTGTCTTTGTGGGTGCTATGAAAATGGCGGTGCTAAGTAATATGTTGAGGGACCAAGGGTGTGCTGTTGTGGTGTTGCTGCTTTGGCATTTTCTTGATCTATTCTATTGGTTTGTTTTGCATCTACTAGTTTCCTTTTTAGTTTTTTGCTTTGCTCTACTTTGGGGTTCTAACACCCCTGATTTTTTGTATGAACTATGTAATGTGAACCAAGCCAATTTATGAGCTAAATTGAATTTTTAATGTATACGTTTAAGAGCTTAAGCATATGCCTATGTCCATAGAGAGATGATCGTGAAATGTTTGAGCATGTGAAGGCTGAAAATAAAGTTATGCATATGTTTGGCACTAAGATGAGTATGATATGTATGCAAATTATGCCATGTTAATTGATATGCTATGTGACATAAAGCATGAATGAGAAATTGATGTGTATGATGAGCATAGGTGTTTATTTTAAGTGAAATGTGGGTGATGGGAGGTTATGGAGGAGATTTGGAATGAGTTTAGGCTTCAAAAGAACCAATTTTTATGAATTTGGACCTAATGATTTGATCATAGTGCATGTAAGATTGAATCTGTGAAGAAAATTTTAGGGGTAAATAATCTGCAAAGAGAATTTAGGGTAAATAATAGCATTGGCCTAAGATCGAGTACAGAACCCTTGTAGTCGATCCTAAGGCAGGAAATGAGATTTGAGGTAAACAATCTAATCCAGGATCAAGTACCAAGCTCCCATTGTCGATTTGGAGATGCTAGATCTGCAAAAATCAAGCTTAAAAGCCCCAAAATTGAAAAATCTTTCATTTTCTCCTATTTCTTCATTCTCACATATGATTTTTCTCAAATTTCACCCCACTCAAAACCTTCACACTCTAATGCTAAATGTTGGATTTGAAGTGCTAAAAGTGAGAGATTTCACTAAAAAAAAAATTGGTTTGATGATTTTCACTTTTTCTCTCCAAAACCAAACCTTAGGTTTCAAGAATGAATTTTTGAAGCATTTGGAGTTGTTTAGAGTAAATTTAAAGCTTGCAAAATGCTTTTAGAGGCAAGATAAAGCACTATTGTTGATTTATTTCCAATTTAAATGGTTGATAACTTAGATTAAACTTGATGTAGCATTGGTGGAAAAATTACTCCCTTAGGTTGACTAGGTATTTGGGGTAAACAATGGCACAACCCAACTTCTAAGGTATGGATTAACCCATTGGTAAAGGATTTGAGCTTATTTGTTAATATGCTAAAGATTTATCTATTCTTAGAAAAGCTGAAAATACTTTGAAAGCCAATATTTGGCTATGAAATTGAGAATTATGATGTAAAAGCTAATGAATATGTATTGTTAAATGCTAGATACTATTGGGAGTAAGAATCCTAGCCATTTGCAATATTAAGTTGTTGAGATAAAGTGTGCAAGCATGGATAGAAGAACACCTTTAAATTGTCAAGGTGAGTGGGAAACTTTTATACATAGGATTAAAATGACTGGGGTGCATATATGCTTCAATGATGATAATGCATAATGTATGCTAAGTATGAGCTATAAGCATATCTGGAGTTAGAATTCCTAGATTAGAAAATATGTGAGTGATGTGATACTCCTAGAAGGATTATGCCAAGGCTAATTATGTTGATGTGAATATGAGTTAATGTAATGGAAATGATGACACTGTGTTGAATGTCTATATGGTCAATATGTCTAGAAATGTTATGTCTAGACTTGTAAATGTTATGAGAATTATGTGAATTGCCTAGAAGAATTGTCCTAGGCTAAGTAAGTAACGTGCCAATGATTATGTTCTCGAGATGGGAAATAAGGCATGATTACAAATGATTGAATATGTCATGATCACTGTTATGATGAATTTTAATTGTGTTGAGGAATATGTTCCATTCGTGGATGGTTTTGGACAATGATATGTTGTGAGATATGTATGTTTATCCGTGGATGATTCCAGACAATAATATGATGTGAGATATGTATGTTTTGTTCGTAGATAATTTCGGACAATGTTATGATGGTAATTATGCATGTGCTATCCTTGGATGATTCTAGGTGATGATATGATGTGTGATATGTATGTTTCGTTCATGGAGGATTGTCAAATGATGGATATTATGGGGTTGAGTGTGTCCATATCCTTGTGACTATGCTCGTGCCTTAAGGACGGTGGTAAACCAGGGTAGTGGTTGAAATCTCACCTGTTGTGTACCATGCCATCTGTCAAGAGATTACTTTAGATGATTATTGTGATGCCACCTATGGAGAATACTTCAGGTGATGCCATCTGTTGGGATATTGCTCCAGACAAGGATTGTGATGCCGTTCGTAAAGAGATTGCTCAAGACAATGACTTTGATATTTCGTCATTTGCTTTGGCATTAGGTTTCATTTGTTTCTCCATCAGCTGGTCATCGTGTGTGATTTATTGTTTTCCTGGGGAGGACCACTCTATGATATGATGTGATGACAACGTAGTGGCATGCCTCAGGTTTTGAAATGTGAATTATGTTATATGATGTTATGAAATGATGATTAATGCAAAGGCTTGAGGTAAAAGCCATATGTAATTGATATATGACTAAGACGTTCTGTATGCTTGAAGAGCTTATGATTTAGCGTCGAGGTTAATGCTTTAAGGTATGTGTGCTGAGCCACGTATGTAGACGGCCATATAGTGGGCCGGTTCATACGATAGATTAAATTGATATGAGGTTATGTTGATAATGATATTGAATGAGTAAGGTGACGATGATCATACCACCTTAATATGCTAATAGTTAGAAATATAAAGCATAGTACGGTTGCCATGATTATGACAGACCATGATAGATAGGTGATGTCCAACCTGCCCTAATTATGTACTTGCAAGAGATATATGATATGCATGCATGATTAGAGGATATGTGTAGCAACTATTCCTACACATTTACAATTATTTTATGCTCCCACTCACTGAGTACTAGTGTGGCTCACCACTTTTATTGTACATGTGTAGATAGTTAAGGATTCTTGACGATAGTTAAAGACATTTATATGGTGGTGGGAGAAGTGGTAAACATGCCAATAGTTGGGGAGTTCAATGATGTGTTTCCTAAGGTGTTGCTAGGATTAACTCTAGACGGAGACTGAGTTTTGCCTTGACTTAGTACATGGTACGAGTCCAATATCTATCCTATGGTACCAAATGGCACTAGCAGAGCTTAGAGAAGTTAAGTATTGGCTAGAGATATATTAGACAAAGGTTTTATTTGTCTTAATGTGTCACCATAGGGTGCACCGGTGCTATTTGTGAAGAAGAATGATAGGTTAATGAGATTGTGTATAGATTGATTATAAACAGTTGAACAAGGAAACGGTGAAGAATAAGTATCTTTCATCATGCGTTGATGACTTATTTGATTAACTTCAAAGAGCATAATGTTTTTCCAAGATTGATATGAGATCATGCTACCATCAGTTGAGGATTAAGTAAGAAGATGTGCCTAAAACTAATTTTCTTACTAGGTACGGGCATTATGAGTTCTTGATGATGTCATTTGGCCTTACAAATGCTCCAATTAGATAAGTTTGTGGTAGATTTTATTGATGACATATTGACATACTAGAGGAGCTGAAAGCGCATGAGCAACATTTGAGGATAATGCTCCAAACATTGAGAAAACATCAAATGTATGCCAAATTCTTCAAGTACGAGTTTTGGTTTGATAGTGTTAGCTTTTTAGGCCACAGTGTCTAAGGATAGTGTGAAGGTTTACCCAAAGACGATTGTGGCCACAAAGAAATGGTCAAGGCCTACTTTAATGATTGAGATACCAAGTTTCCTAGGATTGGCTAGTTATTATAAGAAATTTGTTTTGGATTTCTCTAAGATCGTTGCTCCTATGATTAGGTTGACACAAAAGGGTGTTAAGTTTATTTGGATAGACGCATGTGAGGAGAGCTTTGAGAAGTCTACGACTTGTCTTACCACAACTCCAATGTTGAGTTTATGATGTGGTATAAGGGGTTATACAGTTTATTTTGATGCATTTATTTTGATGCATCACGAGTAAGACTTAGATGTGTGTTAATGCAGCATGGTGATGTGATTGCGTACGTGTTGAGCTAGCTTAAGAGATATGAGCAAAATTACCCCACACATGATTTGGAGATGGTTGTGATAATATTTGCCTTGAAGATATGGAAGGCATTATTTGTATGGTGAGACTTTTGAAATCTACATGGATCACAAGAGTCTCAAGTATATTTTTAAGCAAAAGGGATTCAATTTTAGGCAATGTTGATGGATGGAGTTGCTTAAAGACTATAATTGTATGATATTGTATCATCTCGGCTAAGCCAATGTGGTGGTGGATGCATTAAGCCAAAAATCTATTGGGAGTTTACCCTACATCTCAATTAAGATTAGATCATTGGTGCAAAGTATGCACTAGTTGAGTGATATGGGCATTCGATTTGAGGTCAAAGATACTATGGCATTATTAGCCCACTTTAAAATAGGACCGATGTTGATGGATTGCATCAAAAAAGCCTAAGACAAGGAGATTTTATGACAAAGGTCATAGAGGATCCTTAAGGGAGGAAAGGAAAAATGTTCACTAGAGGCACCAATGAATTACTTTGATATGGATCGAGAGTATATGTACAGAATATGGATGATTTGAGGTGAGAGATCTTAGACGAAGCACATGTGGTAGCATATGTAGTACAGCTGTGCACCACTAAGATGTATCATGACTTGTGTGAGATGTATTAGTGGGAAGGCATTAAGAAGGATGTGGCTGAGTTTATGACTAAGTGCCTAATGTGCCAACAAGTTAAGGTAGACCATCAGAGGCTTGCCAAATTATTAAAGCTTTTTACTCGTTCCCAAGTGGAAGGGGGAGAATATTACTATGGATTTTATGATTGATTTACCCTGTAAAAGTAAGGGGTATGATTTTATTTTGGGTGATTGTGGATAGGTTGACTAAGTTCTCCCATTTCTTACCGATGAGGACCACCTATAGAGTGACAATATGCTTAGTTGTATATTGATGAGATAATGTGATTGCGTGCAGTTTGTTCATTATAGTGTCAGATAGAGGCACATAGTTTACTAGTCAATTTTAAAGGAAAATTTAGAAAGCTTTGGAGACCAAGTTAAATTTTAGTACTACTTTCCACCCACAGATAGATGGATAGTTCAAGAGGACTATTTAGACTCTAAAAGATATGTTGAGAGCTTGTGTCATGGATTTTGGAGTTGCTTGGAACTAACACTTGCCACTGGTGGAGTTTGAATAGAAAAATAGTTTTCAAGTTATTATTCAAATGGTGCCTCATGAGGCTTTGTATAGACGAAGATGTAGATCACTTGTATGTTGGTTTGAGGTTGGTGGAAGGATGTTATTTGGAATAGAGTTAGTTCAAGAGACCATCGACAAGATATGATTGATTAGAGAGAGGATGTTGATGGTGTAAAGTCAGAAAAAGTCATATGTCGACCATAGACGCCGAGAGTTGGAGCTTAAGGTTGGTGACCATGTGCTCTTGAGGGTTTCACCAACCAAGGGCATCATGAGGTTTAGCAAGAAGGGCAAGTTGGGCCCAAGGCACATTGGTCCATTTAAGATTCTTGAAAAGGTTGGAGTGGTAGCTTATTAATTAGCACTTTTGACAGATCTTGCTAGTGTTCATCCCATGTTTCATATTTTGGTTTTATAAAAGTACCAACTAGATCCATCTCATGTGATTCAAAATTAGTCCCTACAGTTGTGAGATGATTTGAGCTACAAGGAGGTACTGGTAGCTATTTTAGATAGACAAATGAAAAATTAACAATCTAAGGAGATTGCCTTTGTCAAGGTACAATGGTGGAATCACTCGGGTGAGGAGGTAACTTGGGAGGCTAAGAACGATATGCGAGTTCGATACCTGTATTTGTTTAACGAAAGTTAGTATGCTATGTAAAGTCTAGGATGAATTTTCCTAAGGAAGGAAAAATGTGAAATCCCACCTTAATGTATGATGCTAAGTTAAGAAATCCCTAAGTAAGCATGTATGTAACATGTTTCGAATGTTAAAACTAAGTTTTAATCTTCGAAAATTCATGTTTTAATGCATAAAAATAATTTTCAATGTTTGGTGCTAAAAGGAGTGGAATTGGATAAGTTTTTAATGTTTATTTTTACTTACTAGAGCCTATCTTTCGATAGATGTTCTTAATTTATCGATAGATTCAACATATAAAGGTTTTCTTAAAAGGGTGCTAAATAACATCTATGGATTGATGTCCAGATCTATCCATAGATGGCTAGATCTATTGATAGATGGGCACATCTATTGATAGATAGCAACTTGAGAGCTTTTTAAAATAATCCTGAAGCCTTTCTATTGATAGATGACCTCGATTGCTTGATAGATGATGTCATTTTTAGAAACATAAAAGGGGTAAAAATGTATTCACACCCCAAACTATGAATATATCACATTCTTCGAGGGTTTATCATCCTAGGCTGCCTTTCCTCTGTTTTTAATTAGCTCTAAACCCTTTCAAACCCATTTTCAACCTAAATCATCATGTTTTAAGATTGGAAGCTTGGTTTTAATTTTTATGAACAAGGTGATATTTTTCAACTCTTGAATCTTTAAATCTTGATTTTTCTAAAACTAAAATATTGTTTTCATGCTAGATTTTTTGTTGAATACTAAAGTTTAAGGGTGTTGTGATTGTCCTGAGCATTCAAGCTCAGCTAAGTTAAGGATGATGAGTTTATGGATTTAAATACATGGGTATTTGAAGAGTTGAAATTTTAATCTAGAGAATTAGTTTTAGGTGAACCTGAAAAGTTTTGAAATAGCCTAGAACGTTTGTTATGCAATGCCTAGACTAAGTATTGATTACATTGATTGCTGGATGTTTAGGAACAGTTGAAACTCCAAGAATTTTTCTAGATTAAAGTTATGCGTGTTGGTAGAAATTGACATTTTGACGGTGAATGGGTACATCTTTTCAAGTATTTTGGATACGTAAAGTGAGCATATTTTGATTGACTATTTACCATTGCATGTTTAAAATGGCTTTGGTAAATTCTTGGTTTTGAATGCCTATTCAATTGTTTTGAAAGAAGTGCAACACCTTGTAACCTCATGTAGAAGCCAATAAGACCTTATTGCTAAGACGAAGGGTCAATTGACATAAATTTAAGTGCCAAAGAGCAGTGATCGATGAAAGAAATATTTTCAAATAAAATATTTTGCATGCGAGAAAGTAATAATTAAATAATAATATTTTTATTAAGGATGAATTAGTGAGTTAAAGGCGATTTGGAAGTGAGTCAGAGCCAAGTGAGACACTTTGGGACCCGAGAAGACAAGTGAAGAATTTTAGAATAAAATAATATTAAAATATTAATATTTTATTTGTTATCGAAATTAGTCATGAAGGAGGATTATATGGCTAATCTAAGTGGGGGAGAAGAAATAAGAAAGAATTTCGAAGAAAAACGACATAAGCGGGGTTCACATGCCTTTATTTAGTAAAGCAAGAGCGGGTAAGTATATATTTAAATATTATGGTGACATCTTGGTGAAGTGTAAATTTTATATTTTATTTGTACAAGTGTCAAGGAAGAAAGATAGAAGGAAATTGGATTTGAAAAGAAATGATTGAGGGATCAAATTGTAAAGGATTTAAAGTATGGAGGGTCGAATGGTAAATAAGGAAAAGTTAAAAACTTATGTGCAATTACAATATTTGAGGCTAAATGGAAATTAACTAACCAAGAAAAGTTAGATTATGTGGGATAATGAGATGTGCATGTAAATTCACTATTACATGTAAATAATAGCATGTAAAAAGGAGGAAGTTAGTAGAGAACATGTAGGACCCCCACTAGGTGAAGTAAAAGGAAAGATAGGCCTAAATCTATTTGTATGTAAAGAGATTGGTGCATTAGGTGGCCAAATAAGGAAAGAAGGATGTGGGATGCATGTAACCTAAATAGATTAATGTATGACCAAATAAAATATAAGGTAAATGAGGTGCATGAAATAGGATTGGAGGAAAAAGGTGGTGCATGAAATAAATAATAACAGAAGAAAAGATGGGATAGTGAAAGTGGCAGATGGAGAAGCAAATAAGGATAGATAATGGATCAATGTAGAGGAAAGGAAATTGGTGCATGAAGAACCAGTGGTTGGCAAAATGGCCAAATGAAAACAAAAAGAGAATATCTGCATGTATTATGATTGGTTGAATGGGTGGCCATATAAATACCAAGTTCAAGGAGTAAAGAAATATGAATTAGCCTTGAGAAGTTGAAAGAGGGCCAGCCAATTAGAGAAGAAAAGAAAAAAGAGAAAGCTTTGAGAAGTTCCACCCGAGAGGAAGAAAAAGAGAAAGAAAAAGAGAGAAAGGAGGGAAAGGCTCAAGTTGTGAGGATTTAAGCGAAACCGTGAGGTTTCCATCCTTTATCTTGTAGATTTGTGCTATACCATCAACCAAAGAGTCTTCAACATTCAAGAGGAAAGCCATGGAGTGTTGATGTAGGTGTAAAGCTTGATTTCAAGATACAAGAGAAATAAGGTAAGGATTGTGGTTTTAGTTTGAATGTTCTTTGAAAATGAGTTGGTGACTATAAGAAATGTTTTGTGGCAGCAAAGATTGGCTTGGTTGGAGGAGATTGAGTGACATGCAAGCCATCAAACCCGTGGATGCATGATAGATTTAAGTGAAAGAGAAATGCTAAGCATAACAATGTGTGTTAAGGCCTACGGATGGTAAGATTTTTTGAAGAACTAATTTGTGAATCATGTTGGTAGCTTGGTGATCGGAGTTTTGGAGGAATGTCAGAGTGCATGTGCGGATTAGGCAACGTTTAAGGTAAAAATGAATAATGCTTTAAGTATAGTTGAAAGATCTTGAGAAAATGGCTTTTGTTGTGTTGATTGGAATCTTGAAAGGCATATTGTGAAGGATAATGGTTGTTGAAAGAATCTAAAATGGATGAGCTAGTTGGAAATGTTAAGTTTGCTTGTTATGTTGTTTGAAAGAAATAAGGAGGAATAATGTAAATGAAGGATTAAGAAATAAAGCATTGAAAGTTAGATAGACAATTATGCATGTAAACTTGGAAATAATTGAGTGAGATTTGGAATGATTGTTGCTACCATATATGTGGTTAATATTATGAAAATATAAGATGGATTTGGATGAAAGTTGTTTGGAAAGGTTGAAATGGGCACTCAATGTTATAAATAAGTTGCTGGTACATATAATATAAAAGATTATGCAAGTAAAAGATATGAATTTCTTTGGTAAAAATATGTCAAGATGTATGTGAATATGCAAAGTTTAAGTGAGAAAGAATGGTGATTCTATCATGATGTGAGTTATCAAAATGATGATTAATATTTGAATGAGAAAGAAAATGGGATGTGATATAAAAGCATAAAACTAAGAATGTGGTACATAAGGTAGCAAATATGAATGAATTTGTGGTGACATTCACTAAATATATTGAGTTAACTAGCTACTAGGGAGTGTACAAGTGAGGAAGGTTTACTGTGGTGGCATACCGGAGGTGGTGACGGGTGACTGGCAAGTAACATTAGCTAGAGACACACTCGAACCAATAGCGACGTAGTGCCCCACTATTGTAAGGTGAGTAGGGGGTGTCTATTTCAAAAGATCTATACTATATATATTGTTATACGTTCAATAAATGTTACCGATTTTCTTTAAAGGCAATTGTGGATAGCATGAGTTGATAGCCTTAATAGGCGATTTTAAAATGGATTTACAATGATTTATACACTACTATTGTGGAAAGCATGAGCTGGTAGAAACCATAGAAAATTGTGGATGCAAGTTGATTTGGAAATTGTTTGTGTAGAATATATATATATATATATATATATACACATATATGTAAAGAGTTTTAGAAATCGGGAAACAAGCCGTTTCGCACTGTTTTGCATCAAAAATTCGTCCCTTGTATCTTTGTGTGATATGCACGATTAAATGTACTTGTGAAAATGGTTTAAATGCAAACTTTTAAGAGCCAATTTTAGTGAAATCTTTATACAAGTGTTTATGTCACGCCTTTTTTGTTTCACTAAGCGTGCTGGCTCGATGGAGGGTAGCATGGCCCGCAGATGGGGTTGATCTCTCACCAGCAGACCATGCTTTGTCACACAGAAGACTGAGACAGGCAATTTTGGTGCGCAAGAGGCCCAAGCAGTGGGGTGCTCAGGGTGCTGGCATTTGGCATGCTAAGTAGGGCGTGTAGGCACAGAAAACCTTCAAGCGTAGGGCGGGCAAAATTGGCATGCAGGCAGACTGGCAACATGGCGTGCACAGACTGACAGCGCGACGCATGCAGGAAAGGCCCAGACTGAGCAAGAAGGATTGGCCATCCCAAGAAGAGAGCTAGCTATTACCTAGTTGTTGGCCAACGGCCCAAGGGCGTGTTAGAGAGCCTAAATAGGGTCCAAACGGTACCAGACCCGTTGGGAACCCCTTGGGACTTCTAGGGGAGGCTTCTAACTATAAAAGGGACCTTGGGGGACCTTGCCAAGGTAGAAGATAGTGTGCGAGGGAGATTGCCAAAAGAAAGATGGGCGATTACAAAAACTGCTAGTGAATGAGCAGAGTTGGGAACCTAGTGTAATACTCCGTACTTTGATATGGTAACTAATAAAGCTTATCGGATGCCAATTGAGGCATATTAAGGTATTTTGGGTACCAAGGAGGCAAGAGGAGACAAATTAAAAATTTTAGAATAAAATAACATTAAAATATTAAGATTTAACTGGATGTTGAAATTAGTCATGAAGGAGGATCATATGGTTGATCCAAGTGGGGGAGAAGAAGTACGAATGAATTTTGGTAATAAATGACATAAGTGAGATACGCGTGTTTTGTTAAGTCGAGATAGCGCGGATAAGTAAATATTTAAATATTATGAAAATTAGTGTAAGTACAATATATGAAGGTAAATATCAATAGTAAGAAAATCAATAATAGATTTAGTTAGTTTTAAAATAATAATGGTAATAGTAATAATAAGTGAATGATGAGGGTGAAAAAGGTGAATTAGATTAAGGATTAATTGATTGAAGTACTACCGAACATGTGTATAAATAAATATATTGAGTTTGAATTGTTGCTAGGAAGTGCCAAGTAAAAATAGTAAACTATAGTGGCGTGCCAGAAGAAATAGCAAGCGACCGGCAAGTAGAGATAGTTAGAGACACCTCCGAACAAATAGCAACTTGATATCTTGTTGTTACAATGTGAGTGAACTTGCATTAAAATGTTTTGGGAGATACACATTTATGTTTGATTGAATCCCCTAAAACATTTTATTGGTTTTGCTTCAAAAGCTTGCATGGGAACAAGCCCTTATGAAATGTTTTTATGTTATGAAATGGATAGTGTGATGAATTCATATGTTTATGTACAATGTTGATATATATATACTGTCACGACCCAATCTCCCGGGCCATGACTGGCGCATGAACTCAATGAGCATAGCTCACTAAGCCCAAGCAAGCCTATCCATTTACCTTTGCTTAACAAATTTATCATATCATGCATACACACACACACCTTTTCTCGGGTGTGAACATAGCCAAAACACAATGGCATTATCGATAATAATATACAT
>NC_030856.1:15409003-15412321 GCF_000208745.1 Theobroma cacao | reverse complement strand
GGATTTCGGGTGCACTCGGACTAATAGTCCTCAAGCGCAATTCCTTTGCCTTTTCCGGACGTCTCACTACCTTGACAAATAACAAAGTCGAGGAATTTACCATATTGTCCCTAAATTGATATAAACTAATTTAAATTACTAATGCTTGATATGTAAATGCAAAAATACGTCTAATTACTGCTTAATCGCGGTATCGATTAAATTCGACCAATAATCTGTTTAATTAGCGATTGTGTCCAAATTACCTCCAAATTAATTCATTTCTCCTCTAATACCTTAATTTGGTACATACCATTTAAATAAAGCCAAATTCAGCATTAGAACCCTCACAGTTCCTTATAGAAAAATTCGGTCATTTGGTGCATTAGCACCGAAATGTTTTCTACATAACCGTTTCACCTTAATTCATCATTTTCCAAGCCATTTTCCTTGAAATAAAAAAAATGCCCCATTGATATTCAACCCTCATGGTTCGACCAACAAGGAACCTTAGAGAAATTGAATATTTCTTTTGTGTTTTTGTTCATAACCATGCTTAACTATCCCTAAGCACTAACATAGTCCAAAATCAAATTATTCCAATAACAATTCCTCTCCCATACCCATTTTTCAGAATTGAATTCATCATGATAACTCAATATTCAACCATGGAAATCAAGAACAAAAGCATGGGTAAGCTAGGTATCAAGGAGAATTAAAGAAATTCTAACTTACCTAGCTTGTTTCCTTGATTTCTTCACTTTTTCTTTGAATTTTCACCTAGGTTTTCTTGTTTTTCCCTTTTTTCTCCCTTTGTTCTTGTTGCTGGTTGCCTAGGCAGAATATGGTGAGAGAATTGGGGATTTAATGGGCTGATTTCTATAGAAAATAATAAAATAATCAAGCATGCCACGTGTCACATGCTTATTGGCCCAATTTTTAACTTTTTGACTTTTTCTTCTTAATTTTTCACCACAAATATTCTGGTGTTTATCCAATCCTACCACAATTAAAATCCCTTGGTTTTGACAAGTGCTGGGACAAAAAATTTACCGATTTGCCTCCGAGGTGGAAAAATTATGATTTTACCCCTATACTCTGAAATGTACCGGAATCACATTATTTCTACTTTTCAACCTCAAATAACACTAATATTGATCAATATTAACCAAATGGGGCAAAAATAATTTTATAAAAATTCCCATTTAGTCCTCTAGTGGCAAAATTATCATTTTACCTTTGTGCTCCAAAAATACCGAGAATCACAATTTTTCACTACTAAACATCATTTTATATTCCAATAATCATAATTACATTTCATATAATTATTCTTGGTCAAATGTGATCAAATCTTGGCTAAAAATCTCCATTTTATCATCAAATGGTAACATGACCGTTTTGTCCCTAATCGGTCAATTTTCCTGATGGACTCTAAACTGGACCTTGAACTCTGAATCACTATTCAAAGCCATTCTGTGGGTTTCAATATTTTCAAATTCCTCTTAGAATTTCTATTTGAACTAGTTCAAGGCTCGATTTAACTTAGTTGTACCACTCGGTACAATACCGTCTTTTAATCGAGCTTGACAGGGTCCACATTCTCCCCCACTAATAAAAATTCGATCCTCGAATTTAAATTCAATGTAGAGTGGCTTACCTTTACATATCGAAGAGGTGTGGATGCTTTGTCCGCATCTCATCCTCAGCTTCCCATGTCACCTCCTTTAAATCCTGATACCAACATTGTCACTAGGGAGGGACGTACCACTCAACCTCTTCGCTACGGAGGCAACAAAAGGTACCTATCAAAGCACTCATAGGGTGGAAGATCACGAAGCACACGATGACTCTGGCTATTTGCACGATGTGGGGGGATGCACATGAGTTGGGTGAGACGGGGTGTCTGGCTATGTGCACAATGTGGGAGGATGCACATGAGCTGGGTGAGATGGGATGTCCGGCTATGTGCACGATGTGAGGGGATGCACATGAGTTGGGTGCAATGGGATGTCTAGCTATGTGCACAATGTGGGGGGATGCACATGAGCTGGGTGAGACGGGGTGTCCGGCTATATGCACGATGTGGGGGGATACACATGAGCTTGGTGAGAAGGTGGTGTATGCTTATATGTATATATATATATATATATATATATATATTTACTATATAGAGATGTTTGGATTTAATATGCGATTGCATTGACTGTTGTAAACTTGAGTATTGTCAATGTGTTCAATTTAATGTGCAATGTGGCATGAGTGGATTTTTCTCGGTGGCAATGAAAGCCCATTGGATTTTATCTAGTCAGAATTTCGTTGTAGCGAGAATGCCTTTTCGTTGCGGTGAGAGTCAATCTATTATGCTTGACTTGCTTGACTTTTACTAAAGTTTTCACTTCTCAACTTCGTTGTTGTTCATGAGTCTTTCGTCATCAAGTGACTAAATGACTAAGGGTTTGAATGAGGGATTTTTAAATAGAAATAAACTAAATTGCATTGTTTTTTTAACTTAAGTGCATTATGATTTCTAAACCTTCCTCAATGCTGCTTGTTCCCTTCCTATGTTCACTTACTGAGTTTGTACTCACGTTTTTAAAATTCATGTTTTAGGTTTCCTGAGTTAAAGGTGATTGGATCCGAGGACGAGGTGCTCTTCCCTATCCATTGCTCGGTAGGTTTTCCATGACATTAAATGTTAGCAACCATGCCCAAAGTCAGTCTGCTGACGGTCAAGGTCTAATTATGTGTATATGAATATTTGATGTGAAATATTAAGATTCATTTGTCAATCTGTATATGTATATAATGGTTGATGATGGCATTATGAATGCATGATTGGGTTTTATGAATTGTTTCCAAAGGAATTACATTTGAACACTACGAATTGTGGATTTTGAAGAAATATGGATTAATGTATAAGATTATATAAATAGGCTTGCTTGGTCTTAGTGGGCTACGCCCATTAGGCCCTGGCCCCGGTCATGGCCCGAAAATTGGGTTGTGACACCTAGGGGCTGAGTGGCTGGGCACTTGGGCGCCATAGTGTAAAACCTGACCTTATAAACACATGTCATGACATACATGCACTGAGTAGCATGTTATTACGCTAGAAAAGCACCTAAGAATAGACGAAACCCGATATTGTACCTAACGGTACACTTAAATTGATTTAACCTCGAACTAGTTCAAATAGGAATTGTAGGATGAAATTTAATATTTTATAGTCCAGGAATGACTAAAAATGATTGTTCGGAGTTCGAGGGTTCATTTGGGGTAAAATTAGAAATTTTGATATTCAAGGGCAAAATCGTCATTTTGCCACCTAAGATAATAATTTGA
>NC_030856.1:15321094-15405316 GCF_000208745.1 Theobroma cacao | reverse complement strand
TACACCATGCCTTTTTATGTGGAAAGTAATTTGAAAGGTTATCGAACCTTATGTTCAAATCATTTAAAGCAAAAGTCTTTAAGAACTTGATTTGGCTTTTTGAAACGACTTTGACAAGCTGAGAGCATCGAGAGTAGGCTGAATGTCACATCAAAAAAGTATGACCTTTGTGCACAAGTACGCTCTAACTAAAGAACCTTTGGGTCACCGACAGGCTATTAAACATGGTTGGGGCAATGGTCTGTGATTATACGTGGCAAAGCCACAGGTTGTTATACGTGGCAAGGCCACAAGTTGATATATGTGGTTGTGACCACCTGGTTTCTCCAATGTTGGCCAACATCGTCGAGATTGCCATGGTTGTGGGAATTCGATGGAGTGGGGTTTCTGGATTGTTATTATGTGGAAGTGGGTCCACGAGTGATTACTATGTTTACTTACTCGAGAGCCTTGAGAGTTTTAGACTCGTACTCTTTTGCATGGTGGAGAGTTAGTTTTTTTCGCAGCTCTCTTACTTGCTTGCAAGCTCTCAATGCGTTATAAGTTGATTTTGAGTTGATATATGTGAATGTACCATGATTTTTTTTACATGCCACACATTTTGGGAGAGTGCGTGATTTATACGACTGTTGTGCCTTTAAAGGAAAAGAATGATTTCGAACATTGAAAATTATTTTACTATGCTTTATTTTCGGCATTGATTACTAAGGAAAGTGTTGCATTATGATTTATAGCATCATTTCTATAAGGCACAAATACCCTACTTGTGTTTGATTTCATAAGATTATCCTTTTATATTTTGGTCTTATTATTCAAATTATCTGCTTTACTCTTGTTTCCCATCTATGCCCTGCTCATGGAGCTGATGATCACTGAGTTTATGAGACTCACCCCCTTATCTCCTTTTTGCAAATAGTGATCGGCCTAGCATGCGTTCATCGGCACATTTTGCCTACTGTGGATAGGTAAAAGCATCTCATAGCACTTTATTCTGAGTCGCTCCGCTTCTAGAGGTCAAGTCATCCATAGTATGATGTCTTGGTAAATAGTGTGAATGTAAATGGGCAGTTAGTAAATTATAAACTATAATGTATTTTTACGATTATGGCAAATAAAGGTCAAGATGGCTTATTACAATTTATGTTAAATTTTTATTACAACGAATTATATGGTTCAAAGTAATCTCATAGACTTGTGGCATGAATAGGTAGTAATAACTAAAATTTCAATTAAGGCTTGTTTGGAACTTGGAGGGTTCTCCTTCAAGACTCGGACGCTGGTAGCAATTGAGGAGCGCTCATTACAAGAAGTTTTCAATCTATCATGTAAGCAAATATATTACTATGTAGTAGTTTTGAACAAAAAGGGACAAGCCCTTTCAAAGGATTTCTCTTCAAAATACCTTTCCATGATATGGTAGAGGTGAAATGACTTGTAAACATCAAATGATGTGTATGGAGAAATGATATCTCTTGATTGATATTGATATGGAAATATTGATGACAATAATGGGGTATAGCCAAAGGGCCTTTTTGGTTTATGAATACTTGTTATTGTGAATGCTATATTTGAAATATTGAATGGTTGTACTATTGTGTGGATGATGTGTGTAGAGGTTAATGTGTACAGGCGAAGCTAAAGGGCCCAAAACTCATTATGTGTGATAAGGGGATGGTAAACGGGGCATAGTCGAAGGGCCTTAGTCCATCATTACAATGCTGGGTGCCACGATCTACGCTCCTTCACCTAAGTGTGCAATAATCCATGTGGCATTTGAGTGGATGCTTCCACACAAGTCAGCCAATACTCGGTTATATCTAATTAAACGTTAATAATAGCAATAAATCAGACTAAGAGAACTTGCATCAAAATCCAAAGGGATACCAAATGCCATATATGCAACCATTGAGCCATAAAAAGGAAAAATGTTTTATTAATATTAAATTAATTAAAAAGGGATCAAGACATGCCATCATCGGGCCATAGGGGTAGCCTAGATGATTCACTATAAACATACCTTTACCAGTAAGGTACCCTAACAATCCGGCGACTACTCACCCCCTATAAAGAGTTTATGAGATTTTACAAGTATTTTACTAGTAGCCATTACAATGCTTGAAATGAAGACATTCCTTTCCTAAAGGGTTTTTCCCCTTAAAGACTTAATAAGTATTTTTAGAGGTGTCACCACGAGCCATTACATTATTTGAAAGAGGGACATTTCCCTTACAAGTACAAAAGACTAAATCTTATAGATAACTTTACCCTTTTATAGTCCGATACAAGGTTAGCTCATGACATCCTCCCCCACTCAATTTGTCTATGTCTTCATTAACTGGTTGGCTTGGAATTCTTCAATCTTCTGTTGGAAGGAACGAAGGTCAGCTTCCTCCTCCCAAGTGATCTCATCTGGCCCCATACCTTTCCATTTCACTAGGCACTCTTATGCCAGTAGTCAGTTGATTGTCATCGTCCACCCTATTAAAATCTCCTCCATTCAGCATTGTGATGGTGGCTTGGTGCTGATGGTAACTCTTGTGGCTCGACTCTTGCTTGCATTTGTTGAATCTATACGAAATGGCTTCAGATTACTGGTGTGAAACATGGGGTGTACCTTCATCCACTTGGGTGAATCAATCTTGTAGGAAGTCCTCCCCACCGTGGCTGCCACCGGTACTGGACCTTTATACTTCCGTACTAGTTTTCGATCTCTTTTCCTTAGGAATCAAAGTTATTCAAGTACCTACTTCACCAGCACTAGGTCTCCCACCTTGAAGTGTTGCTCCCTTCGACCTCTATTTGCCCACTCCTTTATCTGGCTGGAGGCTTTCTCTAAATAAGCTCTAGCGATTCAAGTGTTTTGCTTCCACTCCTTAGCAATGTTAAATGCCCGTGGACTCTTGTCGGTATGCAATTCCACTAAGGTATTGTCACGACCTAAATTTCGGGCCATAACTAATGTATGGGCCTAATGGACGTAGTCTACTAAGCCCAAGTAAGCCTATTAATTTGACTTGTTCATCATTCCATCAAAGGTTGCTAAGTCACATTTCATAACTTCGAATCAAATTAATACTCAGCATTGCCGACTTGTAGTGGCATTACCAATCAAGCTTATCTATACATATAAAAAAGGAGACTTGATTTCCAGTGGAGAGACCCAAGTGACGTACAGCTACTGAATGCCGAGATAGCTACCAAGGAAACGAATCTACAAGGGCACCTCGACCTAGTTATCGGCTGCCTCTTGATCTGAAAACATGAAGTTGAAAACGATGAGTATAAACCCAGTGAGTGAACATAAGAAGGGAACAAGCAATCAACAGGAAGAATTTGGAAATCATGACGCATTTGTTTCAAAAACAATGCAATTGATTTAGTTTCTTACTAAAAACCCTTCATTTCAAACTCTGATTAATAACCTCATAGTGTTGCAAAAACCCATAATCAATCCACGAAGTTAAATGGGTGAAAAGTATGTCAAAATCAAGCAAGGTAGCAAGCATGGTAGTAAGTTTCTTGCTACAACGAAGTTCATTCTCACTGTAGCAAGATTCAGGCAGCCAAAACACAAAATTTCTCGTTGTAGCGAGAAATAGTGTTAGTTTGCATGTGTTTCAGTTTTTCTATCATATCTCCCGCTACAGAAGTTCAATTGATCTGATTTTTCAACCATTAGAAAGATAAGAGATAGGGATACAACTTTGATGTTTACCACTTTTCTCAGTTCGGAAGGGAAGGTGGTCAAAATGCTCATCAAATTGAAACAACTGCATCAAAACCTGAGAGTTTCTCCCTCAACGAGAGTTATTCTCGCTGCAGCAAGTTGCTGGCTACCAAAATAGAATGTTTCTCATTGCACCGAGGATTAGGGAACCTAAGTGTAAAAAAGACCTCCTTTGCACTAAAAATCCATTTGGTGTTGCCATAAAAATCAATTTGCAAGAAAATGGGAAATTCTCAAGATTCATCATGCCAAATTTAATATGCATTGCAACCATAAACCATATTCATGAACTTTCTATAACACACACAATTACATATACATACATTTTCATCATGTGTGCACTCCCTACTCGCACACTCCATCATCATCATATGTGCATTCCCTACTCGCACACTTCAACATAACCACCCAACATCATTCATCAATACACAACACATATTCATAAGATATATACACACTTAACAACATAATATAAAGTATACGGATTCATCCTTATACACATCTCACATTTCACAATATCAAAAACATTTAATCAAGGCTTGTTCCTTGGCACATATTTGCAAAGAAAAGTTGGATAAATCATTCAAATATCTTGTGCAAACACATTTGCATTCCCAAAACAAGTTTGAAATGCAAGTCCACTCACCGGTATTTTATTGAACCTTTAGTCGATTCTAACTTCCCTAATGGTCCAAATGGGACGGTGGGGCTTCGTTGGAACCTATCATCACATTAACATCACAATTAACTCAATTCTCATAATTACAAGTTCTACAAGCTATCACCTACTAGTTTCCAAGTGCCATTAAATGGCTATCCATTTTCACTATCCTAATCAGTCCAAAGTGAATTTACAACCTTAACTACAAAATATTCACAAGTCAAATCTCTAGCCATTCTCAACACTAAAAATTCAACTCTAATTTACTACTCACCTTAATAACTTTGTAACTTTGAAATTCTTTCCAACAATTCTCCAAGCTATTATAAAAGCTCCCTCTTTCTCTCTCTAAACACCTAGCTAGTGAGAGAGAATATGGAAGTAGGATTTTTCAAGGGTTTTAAAGTGAGAGACTGGAAAAGCACAAGGGTTTATGAAAGGGTGCACAATAAGCATGAAAAGTGGAGCTATTTTGAGGGAGGTTATGGAGGTTCATATCAAGCTCTCATGGAGGTTGGAAGTAAGGTGAAAGAGAAGAAGAAGAAAAGCTACAGGAGAATGAAGAAGTTGCTGAATGAAAGGGATATTTATAGCCCATGCTTATCCACTCCACTTAAATTACCAAAATGCCCCACCACAAGTTTGCTTGTTCTCCTCCAATCCTTTATGCAATCTTTTTACTCCTTTGACATTTGGACAAGGTCCATAATGGTATAGAAATGTTTGGGTTCATGAAAACTTAAAAATTTTGACCTGAGGTGAAAAATGACCATTTTGCCCCTATTGTGAAAATCATCACCATTTTTATTTCCTTCATCATTTTACCCATATTTGCATCATTCATTTATGCCTTAGGCCTACTTAGGCCTTAATATTGTTTAAAACTTACTTTTAGAGGCTTACTAAGGAAATGACGAAATTACCCTTGATTAGGGATATCACGTGTACCTATCTACGAGTCTATAAAGGTTAAGGTCTCACAAGTATGAGGAAGTCTGGGTTGTTGTCTAGTGATGACCTTAAAAGGGGTTGTGTTGGTGGTTGAGCTTTTTTGTGAGTTGAAACATAGTTGAGCCATATCTAGTAGGTTAGACCAATTCTTCTGGTTCGCTTATGTAAAGTGTCGCAGGTATTCTTCCAATAACCCATTGAAGTGTTTTGTTTGACCATCTATTTTTGGGTGATAACTGGACCATATGTTGAGTTCTAACCCCAATAGCTTGAACAACTTTTTCCATAAAAAGTCGATAAACCTTGGATCTCTGTCTCTGATAATGCTCTTCAAGACACCCCAATATTTTACCACATGTTTACAAACCATGCGAGCTGTTTCTTCTCCGGAGCCAAACTGTTTGACTAGAATGAACATCATGTACTTGGAAAACCAGTCCACCACTACCAAGATTACTGTCATATCCCCCACTTTCGAAAGTTCTACAATAAAGTTTAAAGAAATACTTTCCTAGGGTTTGGTCAGCACTGCTAGAGGTTTGAGCATTCCCGTCGATCTCTATCTGTTTACTTTGTCTTGCTAGCAAATGAGGCACGTCTTCGTATAATCCATCACATCTTGTCATATATAAGGCCAATAGTAACCCTGTTTCACTAGTGCAACAGTTTGCTGCCAACCTGGATGTCCTGCCCAATAAATGTCGTGACATTCTCGCATTAATTTCTGCCCAAGCTCTTCTACTCTTGGAACAAATATGCATGGTCCTTTCATTAGTAAGAGTCCATTTTTAACCCAAAAGTATTTTGACTTTCCGTTCTCCACCAACATCTTAATGGCCATTTCTTGCAAGTCTCAATATAAATTTTTCTCAATCATATTACAGATATTTGTGGTCAATCTACTGGCTGTCATTGGTGAGATCACCTTTAGAGTTGCCCGTAAATAATGAATCACTACAAGTAGCTCTTTCTCTTAGGCCATGTATCTTTTTCAGCTTCATTCAACTTCAGACTTTTGAAAGCAACTGGGTGTCCTTCTTGCAGCAACACTCCTCCAAGGGAAAAGTCTGATGCATCTGTCTGTACCTCAAAGGGCTTTGCAATATTACAGAGTGATAACATAGGATCCATCATCATCGTGTCCTTCAAACCTTTGAAAGCTTCTTGGCATTGTGACGTCCAGCTCCACTTCTTCTGCCTGTCTATTCGAATGTACCCTTTTTTAATTATGTGGCCAAGAAACTGGATTCGGTTTGCACGAATGCATATTTCTTCCTTTTTACATATAACTAGTGGTCGCATAGCCTTTAGAAGACTTGTCGTAAGTGCTATTGATGTTCCTTTAAGTTTTAATTGTACACCACAATATCGTCTATGTAGATCCCCACAAACTTGTCCAGATAATCATGAAACACCTAGTTTATCATAATGCAAAAGGTAGCAAGAGCATTGGTTAGTCCAAAAGGCATAATGAGAAATTCAAATGTGCCATACTGCTTTACGCAAGTGATTTTTGGCTTATCTCCCTCGGGCATGTGATCAACAGCTCATCGAGGTTGTAAGACCCTTGGTAATTGTTTTGGCATCATGTTCTAAAATTTTTCCAAAACCAGTTTCAATTTTTCATGTATTGGATTTCTGTTATCTTCTCTTTTGTAGATGGGCATTGCCACATAGGAGAGCTCACCTTTCTTGATCCTTTTCTTAAATTGTATAGATGATATCATCTTCTTTTCACTTTTAGGTAAGATTGTAGCTAGTACTACACATGGTCATTCTTCAAAAAACATTAAATAACTTATAGCAGGGAAAGGGATGGCTTGTGCTTTCATCACAAAATCCAAGCCAAAGATAAAATCAAAGTCATCTATAGTGGTTACAATCAAGTTTACCTTCCCTTCTTAAGAGCCAATCTTAATCTTCACGTCTTTAGCATTTCCCATGATAACTGAAGCTAGCAAGTTAACTTCTTTCATCTTCCAAAGTCCTTATCAACTTTAAGACCGCACATCTTTGCCTCTCGAGGTGATGAAAGTGTTTGAGGCCCCCATGTCAACCATGGCTTTGGTACTTTTCTCATTCAACAACACCTCTACATATGTTAAACCTCGTTGGGGCTCCTTCTCCATCTTTTCTAGTTGTGCTTGTAAAGCACTGAGAAAACAAATAGAACCCATTTATGTTGGCTCTTCCTTGGCTTTTTCGACTATGGTGTGGGGTAGGGGTGTCTTAACATTGGTAATGCATATCACACTTATAACTACTTGGTGAGGACAATCAGCTACTCGATGAGGTTCTTTGCATAGAAAATAAGATATCAGTGGTCGTGGCTTGAAGTTCCATTGCTTGTTGTTTCTAGGTTGGGGTGAGTCTCTAGTAGGTGGTCTCCTATCACCTTTGCCACTAGAAGGTCTACTTACCCTTGGAAATTTTGCCCCACTGTTTGAGCTAGAGCTACTAGTCCTGGATAGAGGGTCTTTCCTTTTGTTGGAGTTTTCACTATAATCAATAAGGCACTCAGCACCCGCCATTGCGGAAGTCACATTCTATACCCTCTATTGTTGTAACTCTGTCCTCGTCCATGGTTTCAGACTCTTGAGGAAATAGAATAGTCTATCTTTTTCAGTCATATCTCTGATATTTAACATTAAAGTAGAGAAGTTCCACATGAACTCCAACACTAGTCTCGTTTGTGACAACTCCCGCAGCTTCCGTCATGCCATATACTCAACATTCTAGGGGAAAAATTGGTTCTTTAATTTCTACTTTAGGTCCGCCCAAGTGTTTATACAGCACCACCATCAATGAATTTGGAACGCCATCACAATTTTGCTTCCCTAGCAAGATACATTGAAGCCATCGCCACTTTGTCCTCTTCCAACTCTGTGTGCACAGCTTGAAATATTGCTCTATATCAAAAAGAAAGTTCTCCAACTCTTTAGCATCTTTGACCCCTTCGTATCGCTTGGGTTCTGGCACTTTGGCCCTTTTCCCTCGATCTCTCGAACTTCCACTGGCTTTACTTGCAGCAATAACCAAAAGATTTACTTGAGCTTTCAATTCTCCAATCTCACCTTGGATAGTGCTCAATACATCCCTGGTCTCATCACTCAGGGTATTAATCATCTCGAACAGTTCCCGCTGGATTATCTCAATTTCATCTAATCGTTCATACAGAACCATCTGAGCTTTTACTACGGCCACTGCGACCTCTAGCTCATCAATCCTCTGATGGTTATTTAGTGCACTACGTGTGGTCACCATTTTTACACTTTAGTTAGCATGTCTTGCCCTTGCTCTGATACCAACTGTCACAAACTACGTTCGTTCGCCTAAGTATAAGATAGTCCATGTGGCAATTGAGTGGACGTTTCCACGCAAGTCAACAAATACTCGGTTATATCTGATCAAACATTAATGATAGCAACAAATTAGACTAAGAGAACTTGCATCAAAATTAGAAGGCATACTGAATGCCATATATGCAACCACTAAGCCATAAAAAGAAAAAATGTTTTATAATATGAAATTAATTACAAAGGGACCAAGACATGCCATCGTTGGGCCATAAGGGTAGCCCTAGATGATTAGCTACAAACATACCTTTACTAGTGGATTAGCCCAACAGTCTGCCGACTGCTCACCCCCTATAAAGAGTTTACGAGATTTTACAATTATTCTACCAGTAGCCATTACAATGCTTGAAATAAGGACATTCCTTTCCTAAAGGGTCTTTCCCTCTAAAGAGTTTATGAGATTTTACAATTATTCTACCACGAGCCATTACATTGTTTGAAAAAAGGACATTTCCTTACAAGTACAAAAGACTAAATCTCATAGACAACTCTACCTTATTATAGTCCGATACAAGATTGGCTCATGACACTAGGGATGGTATATAGGGTAGCATCGAAGGTCCTAGTCCATTGAGGCATAGTGATTGACATGGTATATGGCATGGATATCAGAAACCCTAGATCATGGTCTTGATGTTCTTGCGAGAATGGTTATATTGGTGTTGGGAAATTCCACCTAATTGTGAGATAATGCATTGTTTATGCCTTATATGCATATGATATGATGTTAAATGGACCCTATTTTCGGATTGACTATTTGCTCACTAATTATGAATGGAAAATTCTATGTGGTAGATGCTAGAATTGGATTATATATAATTTGAGTACGAATCTTTATATGCTAGAGAGTATGATTGAAAATATGGTATCAACTCTCATGGGAACTAATATCGGTAAGGCATAACATCCTTGTTTTTCATGCATATGATTCCATACATGCTCAATCTTTTATCTCATAAATGTGTGTATGAAATGTGATACTTGATATGAGAAAATGCTGTTAGATTTACAACTAATTTGTTTCCAAGTTTTAAATGAGAAATCTATGTTTATGCAAAGATGCATGCTTACTGTAAACTGATGATTTGTGCTAAAATTCTTCCTCTTAGCTTGTCCCATTCCTCGTATCCACTCATAAGGTCTTTGTGACTTACCTGTTATTTTCCCCATCTTTTTTACAAATTAGTAGCTTGCTTGGCTAGATGACTTATGGAGTAATAGCCTAGCTCAATCATGGTAGGTTTGGTAGAGCTTTCCTTCTAACTTTTCAATGTTGTTACACTTTGCAACGTGTTGAGTATTAGTCCTTGAATTGTTATGTTGATAAAAAAACTTGATTATGCAAATAATATTGATATACTCATATTTGTTTGTGCTTCCACACATTATGTTGAGCTTGGATATGGGTGCATGTAAATGATAAGGCTATGGTGGATGAATCATAGTAATATAGGCATGGGATGCATGGCAAAGCACAGTTGTTATGATGTTGTGAATATTTATATGAAATGTGATAAAAATCACACTTACGTTGAGAATTTCTGTAATGTGGTGGACATGATGGTTTATTTACATATCCTTAATTGTAAATGGAAATGTTGTGAATGTGATGGATGATTAACCCATGCATTATTGATTTAGGCTTGCTTGGGCCTAGTGGGGTATACTCATGTTGGTCCATGCACTGGTCATGTCTTGGAATTTGGATATGACACTTCTTTAGAAATTGATTGTTTCCACCCTTTAAGCACCAAATTAAAATTTCAAATTCCATTATCCCCGTTCTCATCTTGTCCTTTTCTTCCTCTTTACTTCTTTAGCAAGTTTCCAGTCTTTCTTCATTATAGCTCTAAGAATCGATGATTGGTTTCTTAAGAAGTCGATTCTTTCTATTCAGTAGGCCTTCATTATTCTTCTACCTTCTCAAGAATCAACTTTTGTTTCTTTAGATATCAATTCTTTCTATCCAGTAGCTTTCTATTTCTTTAGAATCGATGGTTTTTTCTTTGTTGAAAGGTCGATTCTTCTTGTTTTAGAGAAAAAATATTACTTTATGTTGTACAAAGAATCAATGCTTCACTTTCGGAAGTCGATTCCAAATTGCTGGAATCTTGATTTTGAAGCGTTTAAATGATTTTGCTTTTTGTAAAAACTTTAAAAATACATAGAGGAAAGTTCTTTCAGTTCAAAATCATGTCCTTTTAATCTCTATGTTCTCTGAGTTATAAAATTCTTTGCTTACCTTACTCCCCTTAAATGTAACATGAGGTTTCTTGATTACAAATGTAATTGTAATTATTTACATCAAGATGTAAAACTAAAGTTAGTTAAAAAAACATTGTAACTTGAATATGGACATTCAAAGGCGCCATGGAGATTCAAAAAGATTAAAAGTAAAGCTTGAAGACCATGTATGTAAAATCCTTTAGGAATTTAACCAACTAATTTCTTTAATGGCTCGAGGAAATTAATATTAGTAAAGTCCATAATCATCTCAGTAGTTGGCATGTGATAGATTTATATTTTAATATATATGATACATGGAATGCAATAAGTGCTATGCATGTCAATAACACAAATCAATGAGACCTTAATTAATCAATGGACTAACAAAATACCTTATTTATATATTGAGTCACATACTTGGCAAGATAAAGTTGCCTTCCGCCATATAACAAGATAACAAAGTTGCTTTTTTTATTAAAGGCTTGTTGAGTCACTAAAGGCCAAACGTTTACACAAGTATATTTGAGTTATGGGTGGGTCTTACTCAACCAGTACTATGTTGTTCGAATGTGTCACACTTGACCACATGGTATTGGAGGCAAAGTTAAGTGAAATGTTTATGATACATTTAGACAAAGAGCTGTATGAGATACAATTGATAAGTTAAGTTACCTACCTAATTAGTTTCACTATGGCTTGTTGAGTCACTCAAGGGCATGGTGAAATGACTTAGCTCACTAAGAAGTTTAAAAGTTAAGTTTCTCAAAATATTAGTAGAGGGCTATTATTTTGATAAAATACTTAGAATAATCATATAAGATTGTAAAACCTTGTCTCTATGATTACATCATTTGTGTGCAACTTTTATATGTTGGTTTATGTAGGATATAAATCAATCATCATGAATAATTTGTCACTCAAAAGCATACTTGATGCAAATAAGTTGATAGGCTCAAATTTTATTGGCTGGTTTCACAACCTCATATTGTCTTTAAACAAGAGAAAAAGGCTTATGTCCTAGATGATCCTATTCTTGAAGAGCCTAATAATGATGTTGCAGATGAGGAAATGAGGCTTATAGAGTTTATATGGATGATCTTGAACAAGCGACATGTTTGATGTTGGCTAGTATAGCTATGAATCTTTAAAAGCAACATGAAGCTATGACTGCCCTATATATTGTCCAAAACCTTAGAGAATTGTTTGCTAAGGAAAGTCGCACAGAGATTCGACATCTCAAAGGCATTACTTTGATGTAAGATGTTTAAAGGAAACCTAATAAAGCCTCATGTGCTAAAGATGATAGGATATATCATTTGACTTGAGCAATTGGGTTGGGTCATATATCATGAATTAAACATAGACCTTGTGCTCACTTCATTACTAGAAAGCTATTCACAATTTGTGTTGAATTTTTACCATGAACTAGATTAAGGTGACCCTTTTAGGTTTATTGGCTATGCTCACACAAGCTAAGAAAATCATTACAAAAGAGAAGCCTTTGGTTCATCTCGTTTCTTCTAAGAAAAGGGAAAACAATAAGAAGAAATTTTCTAAAAAAGACAAGAATGATAAAGCATCAACTTTGAAAGGTATAAAGCCTAGTGGTGGAGTGAAGAAGGATAATGACAAAGAGACATGCCATTATCACGGCAAACTAGGGCATTAAAGGCGTAATTGCAAGGATTATCTTAAATCAATCAAAGGGAAGAAACTTAAGGAAGCTTCCAGTTTAGGTATGAACCATATGATGATTTATTTCTCACTATTTGGTATATGATACCTTACTCTTTCTTAATGGGTTTAATATATATGGAATATTGTAGAAACTAATGACAAAGAGGAGTGAAGAAAAGGACTATGAAAGTGCCAACCTTAGATGATGGTGATCAAGCTTGTCAACCTAGATGTTTTTGAAACATTAATTATTTTAAAACATTGGATATTCTATGACATGATTGTCTTGATGAGATGTTCCAATTTTGGCCTTATGGCCGAATTTTTTATGTTATGTTTGTAGAACATAAATTTATATTTTGCTAGCATGGAATGCTTAGCTTATATATATATATATTACATTTCATTTAATTTTTAGAATTGTTCTAAATTATTGGTCCTTAAGTATAACCTTGCATACATGATAATTAATTCTAGGTCATAATGATAAGATTATTGTGAGATTATTTTTCTTTTGATTATGAATCAAGAAGGAAATTAATGAGATGACTTAGATAAAATTGAGTTTTAACTCAATGAATTCATATTAGGATTATGAAAACATTTAGTTAGGAAGCATTCTTATTAATATGAAAGATCTAAATGAAAGATTTCTTGGAACTAAATAGCCATTCATTATCTCAATGAATTCATAAGAGATGAATCACAAAACATTCCAAACCCAATTAATCGCATGAACTAACTTTTGAAAGGATTTCATCCCATAAGCAATGATAAACAACTTATGATAAGTAAGTATACATAAAAGTTATGGATATAACACTCCAAAGGAAAGTAAATAAGTTTACTTGGTAAGATTTCTATACATGATAGAAATAGTGGGAGCTAATGACACTTTAAAAGTTAAAGGTCATGAAATTATGATATTCGATAAATAAGATCTGCGCACAACGATTGATTTAATGGGATGCATAAGGATGCATAATTCATAAGATGAATCCATTAAATACAAACCATTAGTAGGATGCATAATGATGCAATACTCATATAAGATGAGTCTACTAAATAACCCAACATGAATGATTGGACAATGATATCTATATTTAATGGAATAAATTTAAAGTAGTGAATACATTGAATTAAATAGATATTTTGTGCACACCTCAATGATAGTGGGAGTAAAATAAATTACTCATTAAATATATAAAATACATTTGCCTATATAAGAAAATAAAATGGGACTAAAGAGTTAGAGCCCAAAAAGGGATTCAACAAAAGAAATTTAGGATGACATGTTAAAGGAGTTTAACATAGAGAGAATCCTAAATGTTAAAAGTGACATAAAGTCAAGATTGAGCAGTTGTATTGGAATGGCCCCAAAATAAGAGATAACTGAATCATTATGTCTATAATCAAATACAAACCTTTTGTTTAGGCTACAACAAGAGAGATATTTGGGTCATTGGTTCAATGAACTAATAAGTGATTCTTGAGTTGCTAAAAGTAACAACAAGAGCCATAATATAGGAATCAAGGTCTCGTTGTGATCTAAATGACTATTTTGATTGTGACAATGGAGATTTTGTCACAGCCCAATTTCTAAGCCATGACCGGCTCAAGGATCCAATAGGCATGGCCCCTTGGGCCCAAGCAAGCCTTTCTTTATAAACTTGTTCATTAGACTATTTGTCTCTCTTTTACCTTTAAGGTTCTTAATTCATTGCTTTCAAAAAGAATTTCCTTTCGAGAATAAGTCATGGTAACTGAACAATACCATTCAGAAATTGATAATACCATTTGCCAACTTGTGGCAACATTATCATGCAAACCAAGCATACAATGTTTACAACAAATCCAATGAATTACATTTAAATAACAATATACTTATACAAAAGACCTTGACTATCAGCGGAGTGACACTGGTGTGAACACTATCATGGAGGGTTTTGGCAAACCTACCGTAAGATGAACAAGGGGAAATGTCTCCACTTGAGATCCAACTATCTACGAACCTGAAAACTAAAACATGAATTTAAAAAGAATGAGTATAAACCTAGTGAGTGAACATAAGAAGGGAACAAGTGAACGATATGGAACGTTTAAAAACCATGATACACTTATATTCAAAAACAATGCAATTTAGTTTTATTTTTATAAAACCCCTTATTTAAACCCTTAGTTGTTTAATCACTTGATGATAAAAGATCCATAAACAACAAAGAATTTTGAAGAGTGAAAACTTTAGTAGCATTCAAGCAAGTCAGGCGAAATAAATCGATCCTCGCTATGGTGAAATTTGGGCACAAATCATCAGTTGCCCGAGTGTTTCTTCCTGCAGTGAGATTCACTTTCGTTTTAGTGAAATTCAGAGCACAAATTTCTGACTCAAAACCGAGAATGAATTCTCGCTATAGCAAAAACCACCGCAAGATTTTTGCTGTAGGGAAACCAGGGCTAGTGCAATGCCTTCACCACTTGAGAGTTTCTTGCTGCAGTGAGAATGCATCCTTGTTACAGCGAGAAACAAGGCACTTAAGTAAAAAGGATCCTTTTGCAATAAAATCAATTTTGTGCTGTGATAAAAATCAATTTGAAAGTATTTAGCAATTTTCAAGATTCAACATGCAATACATTCACATATTATAATCATAAACTTTCTATCGTATATGCATACATAAACATATATAAACATGTATACCACCACCTCACTTAGCCAATGTGCACTCCGTACACGCACAAGGCAATATCATCATGTGCACTCCCTACTCGCACATTTCAATATCATCGTGTGCACTTCTTACTCGCACAAGCAATATCATCATCCACACTTCCACACCCCATCATCACCGGCATGTGCATCCCCCACATCGCGCGCACGTACGGTTATATTTATTGCACAATATTAACTATCAATACACAACATATATATATCAACATAATATAAGAGCACGAGGATTCATCATATTGCACACTCACAACATAACAAATTTCAATAAAGGCTTGTTCCCATGCATAATCTTTAAGGAAAAACCAAATCAGAATTATTTACATGCTTCATCCAAATACCAATGCATTTCTCAAAACATTTTAAATGCAAGTTCACTCACCGGTCTTTTTGATTCTTAAATTGACTCCAACTTCTACTAATGCTTCAAATGGAATTATGGGGTCTCATTGGAGCTTATCACACACAATAGCATCACAAATCAACTCAATTTACATAACCATAATTCTAAAAGCTATCCCTTAAATCATGTTCTACTAGCTATTCCTAGCTAGCTTCCAATTACCATTAAGTGGCTATTTGTTTTCACCATTCTAGTCACACTAAAGATGAATAGACAACCTCAACTACAAAACACTCACAAATCTAGCCACTAGCCATTCTCAACAACTCAAAAGTTAACTCAACTTCATTACTCACCTTGGTAGATTTGTAGTTGAATTCTTTCTCAAGAGTTTTCAAGCTATTATAGAAACTCTTTTTCTCTCTCTAAAACACCTAACTAGTGAAAAAAAAGTATGGAGGTAAGACTTTTAAGGGTTTTAAGGTGAGAGAGTAAAAAAGCACAAAGAACCTTGTGAAAAGGTGCTCAAGAGCATGAAAATTGGGGTTAACTTGAGAAAATTTATGAAGGTTTCAAAGCAAGTTTCCATGGAAGGTGAGAAAACGTGGGAAGGGGAGAAGCGATGGAAGGAAGAAGAAGAAGAAGCTATTGAAAGTTAGGAGAAGCTGCTAGAAATTAGATATTTATATCTAAAGTTTATCTAATTTCTCATACAAATTACCAAAATGCCCTTAACAAGGTCACTTTATCTTCCCCTTACCTTTATATAATCTTTTTACTTCTTTGACACTAAGACAAAGTCTAGAATAGCCTAGAAATACTCGAGTTCATGAAAATGTAAAAATTTAAACTCGAGATGAAAAATGACCATTTTATCCCTACTATGGAAATTATCAATATTTCTATCTTCTTCATTCATTTTACCATCATTCATTTATTCCTTAGGCCTACTTAGACCTTAATAACATTAGAAAGCTACTTCTAGGAGCTCACCATGAGAAAGACTTGAGACTTTGAGTCATTTTGTATAGAGAATGACATTGATTTCACCTCTATGGGTCTGGAATTGGCCAAATGCCTAAACAAGGTGCTTTTAGGTAACGCATGAAGCATGTGAAGTTGTATGAGTGGTCAAGAGAAGATTCATCACCCTAAGTGATAAGAACTGATATATCTCATTTGTTCTTAATTTAAGATTAACTTGTATAAAGTCTTCGGCCAAAGCATGATCAGTTTGAAGAAAGTTGGTTTCCTAAATTGATAAGGTTAATCTTGAATTATAAGAACTAATATGGAATGTCATAAGTAGGCACTAAGCCATGCTTAATGACATATTCGGGATATATAATGAAAGAATTGTATTGCACTAGGAGGCTTCTCATTGAAAGGCTTTTTCAAATTCTTTAATTACCTCTTTAACATTTGGGTGGTCATGATGTGTTGCTAGATACTGCTCATGATCCATAAATATAAATCAGTTATTAAATTAACATTTGATTATGATTTATACTTATTGCCAACATGTTAGAAGCTTAATGGGTCACACACATCAAGTGACATGATTGATATTAAATAAGGATAATTAATTAAGTTAGACTTAATTGAAATAGACCAAAAAAAAAAGTGAGAAAGTTAATTAAGTTCATAAGGATTTAATTGAATAAAAAAACAAATGTTGTATCTAAGGTTACAACTAAAGTTGGCTATATAAATATGTTGTGTTAGCCAACTTATACTCTAAGCCTTAAGTAACTCTTCTTAGTCGAATCATAAGAGGAAAGAAAAAGAAAATAGTTTTCTTTGTTTGACAGAAATAGGATTTGGCTAGGCCAATTTGGTTTCTTGTTTTCTGTAAAACAAATTTGCTTGCACAAGTAAAAAATCCTATCTTGAGAGAGTCTTATTTTGTCATTGTGTGGATTATTGTTAGAGGCCAAACACTTGGGTGGCTAAAGATTTAATAAATCCCAATGATGAAAAGACAAATATTTTAATTGTAGGGTTTCATATTGTTTTTTGTGACAAGCTTAACTTTGTTTTAGGTTTCTTTCTTCATCATAGGCCTTTTAGATTTCATTGGCTTTTGCTTATAATATCTTGAGCAAGGTATATGACACTTGAACTTATGAGTGTTAGTAATTAATCTGAAAAATTGCATTACACCCCAAACAATTGATCCATATATATTTGGTTACTTCTTTGATTAAATGTGTATTTTTTTTCGTTACGCTATGCTTTTAATCTCTTTATTAATTTTATGTTTTTGCATGAAGTCGAATCCTAGTAGAGTGTTAAAGGTTTAAGCTTAGGTATGAAAAGAAGAATTATTCTCACAAATATCAGCTTAAAGATTTACAGTTGAGTGAGCATGAGTGGCTTTTGAAGGTGTTTTTAGAAGACTAAGATGAATGCTTGAAAGAAAAGATAAGTTTGAATGTCTTTTTAGGGTTTTTCTAGTTTAGTGTTATCTTTTTTTACTTTAAAATGAGTCAAGGGCGGCTTTTTATAGTCTCAAGAAAGTTTGGAGCTGGTAGACATAAGTTTGAATCAGATTTGGCCATTTCTAAAGCTTAAGGGTCAACTGTGACACTCTTAGAGTCGACTATGGTTCTTCAAAATCTTAAATTAGGGCTGCCATACTTGACTCTTGAGGTCTTTTGCTTGATCTACTTTTATAAGCTTGTGATTTTCAAAGTTTAGCTTAATGTAGTCGACTATAAGTGCTTGAAGGTCGACTATGGCTGCTTAAATCTCAAATTATGCTTGCATCTTATCTTTGGGTCAACTATGCTTCATTAAGGTTGACTATGGCTTCATCAGGGTCACTATGGCTTCATGTCTTCATGATTTTTCATTCATTTTTGCCATAGGGTCGACTACAGAGCTTATAGGGTAAACTATGCCTTCTTTGTTTTGTAATTCTTCAGTCTTTTTTCAACCATGTTGCCGTAGGCTCAATTAGAGCTTCTCTAGGGTCAACTCTTGCCTTGTGTCTTCAATATTCCTTGACTTTTTGACCCTTCACTTTAGCTATTTCTTCCATGGTTCTTTTCTATAACCAAATATTAATCAAAGCAAGTTTGGTCTATATTTATTCAATTGAAGACTCAAAATTTTGAAAAGCTTTGTGATGTTTTCTAATCATGAATTTGCTTTCAAACATTTGTATGATATTAAAAGAATCAAAATATGATATTAGACAATTTCAAATGTTTAAGATCAAAACCAAGATATCACGCAATTTTTTCAAATCAAAACATAAAATATTTAATACTAACATACTTTGTTAGTCTTGAGTTACATTATGTTTTGATTTGGCAAAAGTTATATGTTATCTTGAAGTTAATGTCAAACATTTGAAATTGTCTCAAATATAATTTTAATCCCTTAAGGTCACACAATTGTTTGTGAAGCCATGCATCATTAGAAAACATCATAAAAGCTTTCAAACAATGCATATTTGGCTAAGAAAAAAAAGAACAAACATGCCTTGAATTATTATTTGATTGTAGGAAAAAGACACAGAAGAAATAGTTGAAGAGAGGTACCAAAAAGCTAAGGAAACCTCAAGACACAAGTCAGGAGTTGATCGTAAAGAAGGTCAAGTTGATCCAAAGGCAAAAAGAGTGTAAAACTTGAAGAATATAAAGCCATGGTCTACACTAGAGTGCCTATAATGGACCTTGTTCTAGAAAGCTCAAGAAAATGAAGAATTGAGTAGTCATAGTCAACCTTAGCTCGAGTATAGTCGACCTTAGCAAGTCAAGTCAATGAAAAAAAGGACTTTACATAGCCATAGTCGACCCTAGCAAACGTGTAGTCATGTAGCATAGCTTAGACTTTCAAAAATCATGCTTTTAGGAATTAAATTGAGTAAAGGAAGGTTATACTTAACTATGGAGGCCTAATTTGAAAATTTTGAAGAACATAGTCGACTTTAGGAGTGTAGTAGTCAAAGCTCAAGCTCCAACAGTGGTCAAATTTTGATTTAAACTTGTTTTTAACAACCCCAAACTTCACACCAGTTATAAATAACCGCCTTTGAGCCATTTGAAAGTAAGAGAAGACTTAAGATAAAGTTTCAAACCCTAAAGAGTCCTCTAAAAGCTTATCCTCACTTTCTAGCTTCATTGTAGTCTACCACCGAGCTTTGAAAAGTTCTACACTTGCTTCATTTGAGCTAATATTTCTTCTCTTTACACATTCAAGCTTAAACTTTAGCACCTAACCTTTGTAGAGGCATTTTCTTGCTAAACTTTGTGCACCATTGTAAAGATTCTAGCTTAGCCTTGAAAAGTTATATGTGGGTTTGTGGTTGAGCCCATAAAAACCATTGTTGAAAGGTTTCGCTTCATCTCGTGAAAACCATTGTAAAGGTTTTGCTTCATCCCATAAAATGCATTGTGAAGGTTTCGCTTGATCCCATAAAAAGCTCATTTCCCTTAGTGGATTTGAAATTCTTTGGTGTTCCAAGGGAGTGGATGTAGGCACTAAAGAAAGCCCATCCACTATAAAAATCTTGTGTCTTGCTTTTAAGTTTTTCGCATTATGATTTATTGCTTGCATTCAGCTTACAAAAATATTTTTTCCTTGATTTATTATTTATGCTTTGCATGCATTTGACTTAGGAAAATATTTTTCCTTGATTCATTATGTAGTACCTCATACTTTGAGGTGGTAGCTAATAATGCTTACCGGCTGCTAATTGAGGTTGATTATCAAGTAAAAGGGGTAATTCAGAAGTGAACTTGTGAAACCTCGACCTCTTTAAACACGTACCTAGAAGTAGACGCGATAAAACGGACTAGGGGTAATTTCATCATTTTCTTTAGTGAGCCCCTAGAAGTATGCTTTCAAATATTATTAAGGCTTAAGTAGGCCTAAGGCACAAATAATGATGAAAATAAGGATAAGATGATGAAGAAAATAGAAATAATGATGATTTCCAAGGTAGGGGCAAAATGGTCATTTTGTATCTTGGGTCTAAATTTTTAACTTTTTGCGAACTTGAGTACTTCTAGACCATTATGGACTTTGTCTCAATGCCCAAAGAGCAAAAAGTTGAACCAAAGGAAAGAAGAAGACAAAGTCACCTTATGGAGGGCATTTTGGTAAATTACATGAAAAATTGGATAAACTTTAGATATAAATATCTAAAGCTCCAGCAATTTCCAGTAACTTCCAGCCATTTCTTCTTCTCTTCCCATCTCACGTTTCTTCATCTCCATGGGAGCCTCCCATAAAGCTTCCATAGCTCTCTCAAATTAACTTCAATTTACATGCTTTGATGCACTTTTTCATAGAACCTTTGGTGCTCTTTCACTCTCCCACCTTAAAACCCTTAAAATTCTTTCTTTAGCACTTTCTCTCACAAGCCAAAAGTTTTAGAGAGAGAAAGAAAGACTTGCCATAGTAGCTTGAAAACTTTTGAAAAGGAGTTCAACTGCAAGTCCACAAGGTGAGAGAAGAGTTAGGGTTGATTTTAGGTGGTTAAAGATGGCTAATAATTAGAATTATGGGCTATTATATTTTTTATGGTTATATTGTGTATGATAGGTTCCAACGAGGCCTCACATGCCTATTTGAAGCAATAATCGAAGTTATAGTTGATTAAAGATTCAACAAATACCGGTGAGTGAACTTGCATCAAAGTGTTTTTTGGAAATACATATGTGTTGGGATGAAGCATTTAAATGATTTTACTTAGTTTTTCATTAAATTATGCATGGGAACAAGCCCTTGATAAAATGTTGTGATGTTGTGAAAATGTGAAATGTGTAAAAAAAAATTAATTCATGTGCTCTTATATTATGTTGGTATGTATATATATGAATATATGTTGTGCATTGATGAATAATGTTGTGTGATGATGTTGAAGTGTGCAAGTAGGGAGTGCACACATGATGATGTTGAAGTGTGTGAGTAGGGAGTGTACATGACGATAAAGGAAGTAAGGTGGTGTATGTGTTTATATATGTTTATATATGTATATGTGATAGAAAGTTTATGATTATAATATGTGATTGAAATGAAAAATGAGAAACTTGATTATTGTCAATGTGTTCACTTTGATGTGCAATATGGTAGGATTGGATTTTGTGGCATGTGAAAATCCCTTAATTGTCATCTGCCCTGAATCTCGCTACAGTGAGAAGCTCTCGGGTGGTGGGGGCACAAACCAGCCCTGTTTCTCGCTGTAGCGAGAAACTTTCGGGTGGTCCTAAAATTCTGGTGTAGTGCTTCCAATTTAACAATAATTTTGACCACCTTCTAGTCAGAAATGGGCAAAGTGATAAACCTAAAAGTTGTAGCCCAGCCTCTTATCTTTCTAATGGTCTAAAAATCATGTCAATTAGACTTCCTTAGTGAGAGATATGCTTGAAAAATCAAAACATATGCAAACTAAGATTAATTCTCACTGCAGCGAGAAACAGTTTGTCATGCTTGCTACCTTGCTTGATTTTTACATATTTCTCACCCATTTAACTTCATGGATTGATCATGGGTTTTTGTAACACTATGAGGTTATTAATCAAAGTTTCAAATGAGGGGTCTTTAGTAAGAAATTAAATCAATTGCATTGTTTTTGAAACAAATGCATCATGATTTCCAAGTTCTCCTTATCGATTGTTTGTTCCCTTCTTATGTTCACTCACTGAGTTTTATACTCATGTTTTTAAACTTCATGTTTTCAGATTTGGAGGTAGTTGGGACCTAGATTGAGTTGTTCATGTATGCTTGCCTCCTTGGTAGATACTATAGCATCTTAGTAACTATACCTTCACCCATTGTCACTCCGCTGATGGTCAAGGGTCTGTTATCTGTAAACACGTATATGTAATGTAATCCACCAGTATCCATGTTATAAGTCAAATATGTATATTTGATTACTGATGCCACTAGGAGTTGGCAAACGGGTGAATTTATTTTGACATAATAAAATTGTAAGTATTGGGTCACTATAAAATGTTACTGAAATATTTTTAGTAAAGAATTACAATATGTTGTTTTAGAAAGGATAGTTGGGAAAGAGGATTGGGATTACATAAAAAGGCTTGCTTGGGCTTAATGGGCTATGCCCTTTGGGCCCATGCGTCAGTCATGGCTCAGGGATTTAAGTTGTGACACATTATTTGTTTTTTTTAATTTATTATTGAAAACTCACTTAGAAAATTAACACATTTTGTTTTTAACACAATAAGCAATTTTTGGTTGCAAAAGTCTTGATTTTTATACTAAGTTTTCAAAAGAATTTTTAAATACCAATTCACTCCCTTTTGATATATTAGTTATTAAGACCTCTACACTAACATGCTCCTTAGATATCAACTCTTATTGCCTCAATTTTGAGCATGATGCTCTCTGTTTTCCCGTAATCAATCATTGCATTCTTGAGTAGTCAATTCTTTTCATCCTATTTTAACTCTGAAGCATTCTATTCTACAGGAGTCGATTTGTGCCTTCTTTAAAGATCGATTCTTTTTGTTCTTTGAGCACCAAATTGGAATTTCAAGTTCTATTTTTCCTATTCAAGGCTTGTCTTTTTCTTGAATTTGGCATTTCAACATGTTTCCAAACTTTCGTCATTGTAACTTAAAGAATTGATCATTGGATACATGAGAAGTCGATTCTTTCTATCTAGTGGTTCTTCATTATCCTTCTTGCCTTCTGAAGAATCAACTTATGCATCTTCAAAAATTGATTCTTTTAATCCAATAGCTCTATGTTTCTTCAAAATCAATGATTCCTTTCTGAAAAGTCAATTCTTTCTTGTTCCAAATAAGAAATATTGCTTTTTGTTTCACAAGGAATCGATGCTTCATATTCAAAAGTTGAATCTTACTTGTTGGAGCTTTAGTTTTAAAGCATTTAATTTGATTTTGCTTTTCACAAATAACTTTAAAATGCTTAGATCCATTCCAAAATTGTTTCCTTTTAACTCCAAATCATATTTAGATCACTAAATTTGTTCATTTCAAAACCAGGGTCAATTTCAAAGCTAACACTTGTGTTCCTTTTTTGCTTTCTTAAATTGTTTTCATTGTTATTAGTTCTTCAAATTGTTTTTAAGATCTTTAAAAAAGAATGTCTGCAAGTTTAATTTATGTTTTTAAAGAAGCTTTTTATTGTTACTTGATTCAAAAATACTTTACTCTTTAAGTTTCCAAGGGTTTTTGAAAACCTTCAATTCACCCGGCCTTTTGAAGTTATATCTTTTCAGCTAACATTCTAACAATTTAGAATTTTTATTTTTGATTCAATAACAACAATTGTCAACTAATATATAAGCCAAGGATCTACCACAAGAAAATTATAGATCAAGATACGCATACCTTAAAAGCAATTCAAGTATCTCAACTCCAAAAGATAATAAATTTTATATCAAGACTTTGGTAACTTAAAAGTGATTCAAGTGTCTCACCTCTAAAAGGTTTCACTCTTCATCTTTTTCTAGGGTTTTTTATTTTCTAAAAGCTATTGCGAATGAATTCTATTGGTCAACTAAGTAGTAACTCTTCCTTTTAAAAATATACCATTAGACTTGGATCGATTAGACCTAAGTATAGTCCAACAAGACTTATATATAAAACCCAATAGAAGAATATGGATGGGATTCTTAAGGATCTCTCTCTACAGTTTTGGGCCCAAGTCCATGTCATCTTATGACTCATTTTTAACTTGGAATTTCATTTAGTCTAATATTACCATTCTTATTTACCCATTAATTGCAATAATGTCTAACACATTGCAATTGACCTCTGTAGAGAAAAGAATTATCAACGAGGTCTCTTTCATTACAATCTTTACTAATCAGTCCTTTTATCATACTGTATTCGTCATGGGCTTTATAGATACATAATTTTCACGATCACATCAATCCCATGTAATACCAATTCATGATTTTCATTCCTGTTGGACTTGGAAAATTATTTTTCTTCAAACACTAATATATAATATCAGTATAAATAATATAATTCTAAAACACCCTTCAAAAAACATACCAGTTAGATTTCATGAGTTCAATAGTTATATGAATATGTTTCTCAATAGTGAATGGTGAATCCTTCATTAAGCTTTCAATATAATTTATTTAACGTGTAGATAACTATGAGACCTCGACCCCTATAGGCCTGTAACTAGGTGTAGACTTGATAACACAGGCCAGGGGTAATTTCATCATTTCTCATGGTGAGCCCCTAGAAGTAGGCTTTCAAACAATATTAAGGCCTAAGTAGGCCTAAAGCATAAATGAACAATGAAAATAAGGTAAAATGATTAAAGAAATAAAAATAATAATGATTTTCAAGGTAGGGGCAAAATGGTCATTTTTTATCTTGAGTCAAAATTTTAAGTTTTCATGAACCCAAATATTTCTAGACTATTATGGACTTTGTCCCAGTGTCAAAAGAGTAAAAAGATTGTACCAAGGATTGAAAGAGAACAAGCCAACTTGTTGAGGGCATTTTCATAATTTAAGTAGAGTTTGGATAAGCTCTAGTTGTAAATATCATCTTTCCAGCAGCTTCTTCTTCTTCTTCCTCCCATCTCACATTTCTTTCATCCTCCATTGAAGCTTGTTTTGAAACCTCCATAACTTCTTTCAAGCTAGCTCTAATTTTCATGCTTTTGTACACCTTTTCATTGAACCTTTTGTGCTCTTTTACTCTCTCACTTTAAAAACCCTTGAAAAGTCTTACTTCCATACTTCCTCTCACTAGTTAGGTGTTCTAGAGAGAGGAAGAGGGAGCTTCTATAATAGTGTGAAAATTTTTGGAAAGAAATTCAATTACAAAGCTACCAAGGTAAGTAATGAATTAGAGTTGATTTTTTTAGTGTTGAGAATGGCTAGTGAGTAGACTTGTGAGTGTTTGTAGTTGAGGTTGTTTATTCATTTTAGAGTGATTAGGATAGTGAAAATAGATAGTCACTTAATGGCAATTGGAAACTAGTTAGGAGATAGCTTTTAGAATTTATAGTTATGTGGATTGAGTTCATTGTGATGCTAATGTGATGATAGGTTCCAACGAAGCCCCACCGCCCCATTTGGACCATTAGAGGAAGTTGGAATTGGGTAAAGATTTAACAAATACCGGTAAGTGAACTTGCATTAAAATGTTTTGGGATTAGGGCATATGTGTTTGATTAAATCCATTGAAATATTTTATCTATTTTTTTCTCTAAAATATGCGTGGGAACAAGCTTTTAATGAAACATTTTACATTGTGGAATGCGACTATGATGAATCCATGTGCCCTGTGTTATGTTGATATATATATATATCTAAATATATATGATATGTATTGATAGTAATATTGTTTGTAATTATAACCGAGCATGTGCGCGATGTGGGGGAGCACATGCTGGTGATGACGGGTGCGAGAGTGTGGATGATGATATTGCCTGTGTGCGATGTGGGGGATGCACACGGTGGTATTAGTTGTGCACGACGTGGGTGATACACACGATGACTCCAGCTATATGCACGATGTGGGGGTTGCACATGAGCTAGGTGAAGCGATGGTGGTATTGGTGGTTATGTATGTATATATATATATATTTATGCAATAGAAAGTTCATGAATATGGTATATTATTGTAATGTATGTGAAATCTTGCATGTTGAACCTTGGAAATTGCTAAGTATTTTCAAGTTGATTTTGTCATTGCAGCAGAACGACCTTTTCTTGATATAACGAAAACTTTTTCTTGGTGTCCTATTTTTCACTGTAGCGAGAAACTCTTAGGTTGGGAGGCTAGTTGCAGCCTTGTAACTCGCTGCAGTGAGATGTCTACAGGAAATTTCACTATAGCGAGAAACCTTCTGTCTTGCTTGCTACTTTGTTTGGTTTCTGCCATATTTTCCAATTCTTGAACATTATAGTTGACTATGGACTTCCAACATCAAGGAATTAATTAATTAAGCTTGAAATGAGGGGTTTAGTGAGAAATCCTTAGCCAGCTGATTATTTGAGCCCAAATTTCACTACAACGAGAATGCCTTTCCGCTGTAGCGAGGACCCGTCATTTCACTTGAGTTGCTTGAATGCTACTAAAGTTTTCACTCTTCAAATTCTTTGTTATATATGGATCCTTCATCATCAAGTGATTAACCAATTAAGGGTTTAATGAGGGGTTTTAATAAGAATTAAACTAAATTGCATTGTTTTTTAAAATAAGTGCATCATGATTTCTTAAACTATTCTTATCGTTTGCTTGTTCCCTTCCTTTGTTCACTCACTGGGTTTATACTCACTGTTTTCAACTTTATGTTTTCAGATCAGGAGGCAATTGATAACTAGGTGAGGTGTCCTTGTAGATTCGTCTCCTTGGTAGGTATCTTGGCATTCAATAGCTGTACTTTCGCCTAGGTTTCTCCACTGGAAGTCAAGTATCCCTTTTGTTATGTATAGACAAACCCGATGTAAATTATTAAGATATATGTTTTAGACAATATATGTATATTTTGATTGGTAATGCCACTATGAGTTGGCAATGGTTAGCATTATTTTGAATTGAAATTATGAAATCTGACTTTAGCAACTTTTGATGGAATGATGAATAGGTCATATAAATAGGCTTGCTTGGGCTTAGTGGGCTACGTCCATTGGGCCCATGCACCGGTCATGGCTCGAAATTTAGGTCGTGACAATAACCTGATGTGTCAAGGTATAGCCTTTTAATTCAACATCACCTATTAGTAACACCAAAGTCATATAGTTACTAAATAAATTATATTAACCTCTCAAGTGTGAGGAAAAGTAATAAATTGTAATAGAACTCCTTTTAATTATTGAGTGACAAACTTACGTTGTGCTTTTTAATTAGATCTTGTTCGATTTATGTATCACATAAACTACACCCACTTGTTTACTTTAAGGAAACTACTCCAATGGTAAGGTTAAAACATTTTGTCCTTTTTGGTCAAGGCATAACAAGTGTAGGTTTCAAACAGCTTGTCACATTTAACATAGAAAAATTTTGGAAAACTAGGAATTAAAAAACTATAGTGACTTCCCCACTTAATAGTTCACTGTCACATCCCATTTTCCAGAAAAATCCTGATCGGCACATGAACTTATGTAAGTATAGCCTACTGGGCATGATAACTCTATGATATAGAGTTATTTGAGCTTAATTTTGATAATAATTTAGCTTAGTTCTTGTAGTAATGCATAGAAATTAGTAGGCTTTTATTTAATTATTTTAAATTCATTATTTTCGGTGAGTTAATCTAATCTTAGTTAATTTTATGCTTAATTTGGTGTTAATGTGGTTAAGATAGGTTGTTATTGATTTATTTGTGATTTTGTAGGTGTTTGAAAGAAGAATTTGAGTAAAAGAAGGAGAGCAATTTTAAGGTGTAGACTTCCACTGCATATATTTCGGTATTTCGGCTATAAATTTCTCTACATAGCTTCAAATGAAGAGATTCTTAAACCATTGGAAAGATGAGAGAAACATATACAACTTTTATGTTTTCTACTTCACCATGTCAGCCTAGAAAGTTGTCAAAACTCTTATCAAAGTTGATGCACTGCAGTAGTCCTAAAGCAATTAGGATTTCTGTTAATTAATTGGGCAAAGCTAATCCATTAACTAAGTTAAGAGAAAGAGACAATATTTAGATGAAGTATTGAGGAACATCATAATCTTAGGTTCGGTAGTTAAATGAGTTTTATTTACTATTTAATTTTAGTTTTAGTTTATTAGTTTTAATTTTACTTTTTTATGTTAATTGTTTGGATAAAATTAGGGTGTTATAATTTTAATAGTTAACAATAGGAATTAAACAATTCTCTATGGGAACGATACTCTACTTCATTACTATATTACTTGTTAACAATACGTGCACTTGCCTGAGAAATCAACAACAAGGCACAAGCAAGCCTAAACCAATAATGTATGGGCTAGTCATCCATCACATTCACATACATTTCCATTCACAATTAAAAATATGCAAATAATTGATTAAGGTCATTGCAATACAGAACTTCTCAACATAAAGTGTGGTTTTTATGACATTTCATATAAGTATTCACAATGTCATAACAATTGTGGTCTTGCATGCATCCCGTGCCTATGTTGCTATGGTCCACCCACCATAGTCTTACCATTCACATGCACCCATGTTGTGGGTTCAACATAATATCTTAAACATAAACAGGTTTGAGTCAATCAATATTTATTTACACAACTAATTAACTATCAATATAATAGTTCAAAGATTCAACTTGACACACTACGATGTGTAACGACACTAGAAGGCTAGAAGGAAGGCTTTACCACTCCCACCATGAATAAATTGGGCTACTATTTCACAAGTTGCCAAGCTAAGTAAGCTACTAATTTGTAAAAAAAAAAGGGAGAAATAATGGGTGAGTCACAATGACTCTGTGAGTGGATACAAGAAAGGGGTCAAGCTAGGGGGAATAGTTTTAGCACAAATCAACAATTTGTAAAAAGCATGCAACTTTACATAATCATAGATTTTTCCTTTAAACCTTGAACACGAGATAGTTTCAAATCTAACAACTTTTCCTCATATCAAATATCACATTTCTTAAACTTGATTATGACATAAAAGATTTAATATGTATAAAATCATATGCACAAAATCAAGAATGCTATTCGTTACTAGATGTTAGTTCCTTCGCAAAAGTTGATACCATATTTTCAATCTCTCTTTTTGGCATATAGTGATTCATACTCGAATCATTTAGGATCCAATTCTAAGATCTACCGCATAGCATTTTTCACTCATAATTAGTGAGTAGACAATTATTTCCAAAATGGGGTTCATTGCAATACAGCATCATATGCAGATAATGAATACACAATGCATTATCTCACAATTAGGTGGAATTTCCCATCACCAATATAATCGTTCTCACAAGAACATCAATACCATGGTCCAGGGTCTGTCATGTCCACCCCATAGATCATATCAATCACTATACCTCAATGGATTGGGACCTTCACCTTGTGTACCATCCCCAACATTGTTATGTTAGACTAAGGCCTTTTGACTCTCCTTTACTTACCATCCCCTTATCATTCATGATGAGCTTTAGGCTATTTGGCTTCGCCCATATACACCACCCTTTTTACACATCATCCATATAATAGTACAACCATTCAATATTTCAAATATGACATTCACACATTTGTCGTATCGAATCAACCATACACAATCACAAGTATTCATAAATCAATAGGCAACGACATGCACAATCAACAAAGCCAATACACATATGGGCTATTATCATTAATATTTCCTTATCGCTACAATTAAGAGATATCATTTCTCCATACAAATCATTTGATGTTTACAAGTCATTTCACCTCTACCATATCATGGAAGAATACCTTGAAGAGAAATCATTTGAAAAGGCTTATCCCCTTTTGTTCAAAACTACTACATAATAATATATTTACTTACATAATAGATTGAAAACTTCTTTCAAAACATTTGAATAGGTATTCAAAACCAAGATTTTGCCAAAGTCATTTTAAACATGCAATGGTAATTAATCAATCAAAATATGCTCACTTTATGTATCTAAAATACTAAAAAATGTGTACCCATTAACCTAATTAGAGGCTATATCTCTAGCTCCAAACACAACTCTTTTTCTGATCAACTCTTTGAAGCTTTCAACCATTCTTAACATTCAACAATCATCACCATCAATATATAGACCTAAAATTTTGTAATACCCATTTTAAGCATTTTTGAAACTAGTCAAATTTGTCTAAAACTAATTCTCTATATTAAATCCTTTACTACTTAGTATAATAAATGTTTAGGACCCCATGAATCCTTCATCCTTACCTTAGGTGAGCTTTGATGCTAAGGAAAATCACAAAACCTTGAGCTTTAGCAACCAATTGAAAAATCTAGGCATAAAGACAATATTTTCAATTCTAGAAAATTAATATTTAAAGATTTTAAATTGAAAACTATCATTTGGCTCATATGTGAAATCCCACCTTGAGTAAGATGATAAGTTAGGAAATCTGTAGGTGAGCATATAGATTACATGCGTTGAACATCAAACTTAAATTTAACCTTCAAAAGACTTATTGACATTTTTGTTGTCTGTCACTTTTGAAGCAGAAAATTTTTCTAAGTTTGGAAAGGGTCAAAATATGTGATTTTTATAAAACAATCTTTTGGAAATAAAAAATAGAGGTAATGATTCCATTGGTTTTTAGATGATCAAAAATGAATTTTCCTTAATTTTTGGAGCACGTTTGCTATAGTAAATGGGAACCGCAAATTTAATTTCAGTTAAACCTTTCGATTTTATTTTTGAAAGAAAAATTTAGATTTTGATTCTTTTGGGAGATACTCGGGGCATGCTCGCGCAGCTTTACCACCCCCACTTGTTGCTACATAGCCTATCAGAGGCACTAAAGGAGGTAGAGATAGAGGCACTAGTATAACTAGTTTGAGTAGAGTTACAAGATCTGGATCTGGACCACAGGGTACCGCTGGTCATGGATAGGCTAAAGTTTATGCTTTGACTCAGCAAGATGCACAAGCATCCAAGGTAGTGGTTACATGTATATTACCTATTTGTTTTATTGATGCACACGTCTTGTATGATCCAATGCTACACATTCTTTTGCATCTTCATACTTTACAATTAAATTTGGTATTGAGTGCTCCAAGAGGGAGCAAGACTTAGTAGTTTCCACTTCCTTAAGAGAGGTGTTTGTGGAAAAACATGAGTGAAAAGATTGCATAATTCGAGTTAAGGAGAGGGACACTTAAGCAAATCTAGTGCAGATGGACATGATGGAGTTTGATGTGATTCTTGGGATGGATTGGTTATCTCCCAATTATGCTAGTGTGGATTACCACCATAAGAGGGTTAAGTTTGACTACCTTGGAGAGACACCCTTCTACATACAGGGAGATCGCAGCATGGCCTCCAATAGCTTGATATCGGCCATGACTGCTAGTCACTTAATAAAACGAGGATGTCAAGGATTTTTGGCTATGCCAAGGAAAAGAAGTTAGTGTGGCAAATGTACCTATTGTGAGGGAGTTCATAGATGTATTCCTAGAGGAGTTACCTAGATTACCTCAAGAGCGGGAAATGGAATTTTGCATAGATTTGGTGCAGGACATTAGTCCGATTTCTATACCACCATACCGAATGGCACCGGTAGAGCTTAAAGAGCTCTAGGATTAGTTGGAGGATTTATTGGCCCTAGTGTCTCACCATTGGGTACACCGATATTGTTTGCGAAGAAGAAAGATGGTTCGATGAGGCTTTGTATCGACTATAGGCAATTGAACAAAGTGACCATCAAGAACAAGTATCCCCTTCCACTTATCGATGATTTGTTTGATCAGTTACAAGGGGCCAAGTGTTTCTCTAAGATTGATCTACAATCGAGGTACCACCAGTTAAGGATTAGAGGTGTAGACATACCCGAGACTACATTTCGCATGAGGTATGGTCATTATGAGTTTTTGGTTATGTCAGTTGGATTGACTAATGCCCCTACAACTTTTATGGATATGATGAACAGGGTATTTAAACCATATTTGGATAAGTTTGTGGTCGTGTTCATCGACCATACCTTAGTGTATTTGAAAAGTTGAGAGGAACATGAGCAACACTTGAGGATTGTGCTACAGACGTTGAAGGAACACTAGCTATATGCCATATTCTCCAAGTGTGAGTTTTGGCTAGACAGTGTTACTGTCACGACCCAGAACCTCCCTCGGGCTCATGACAATCGCCGCGACGTCCCGATTGACACTCATTACTCGGAATGCCAATCGGAACCCCGCAAGGCTTACATATCAGTTTCTTTCCCTTCTTGTGAGAAGTTGTTGTTAAACATTCCATTTAAAACAATTACCGGTTGTTTTCGGCTAAAATAAATCCAAAGAAAAAAATTTTTTTTTTAAAAGGATTTATAGACAAATATCACTATTCAAAATATTGATTAAAATATAGCATTTTTATATAAAATAATATTTATAGAAACAGGTGTAAGAAATATTTTGTAATGTGTAAGTAAAATAAATTTATACATACAAAAATTTACTAAGTTATAATGTACAATAATGGTTATAATGACAAGTGGCCCAAAATACATCCAGTGTTGGTGTTAGAAACCTACTGTCTGTGTGGTAGAGATGTCAACTGGAATCCTTGACAAAATAGGGTATCGACAAGTTACCACATACCTGAAATGTTTGGAAAGGAGGTGGGTGAGATTTTTGCAATCCCAATAAGTAAACAGACATTATCATAAATATCTAAAGGCGAGTAAAGTGGAGGCAAATTTAAACAACAAATTACGAACCATTTCATAATGTTTTCAATTTATATCTTAAACCATAAAATATTTGTAATTTGCCAAAACAGTTGTTAAGGCCTATGTCTTTTATTAAAAACAAGGCTCAAGCCAAAACTAATCCTCGGGGATACCTTGGCCGAGGCATCTAAACGAGTCCACCAAGGTTGTTATAACATTTACATATGAAACACATTTTTATTTTTAACACAAGCCGTTCCTTGGCGTTGGCCAAGTTACACATTCACGTGGGGGTTCGACGTGAAGTGAGCTCTAATACTACCCCAAGAGTTACCCTCCTCACCTCTACAATCGGAGTAACTATATAACCGGGTTTATTGTGCCCCTCTAATAGGCAGTCCACGAAAATCCGTCACTGCAGTGACTAACCCACCAATTTTAATAAAATTTTGACAGTATAAAGTGGCTTTTATTTATTTATCCAGCCTGCATAGTAAAAACAGCTTACATAAATTTCCCAATGCACTTACAAAATATAGCCACATATACTCATATATCGTAAGCCATTCATTGAAAAGTATATAATTTTCAAGACAGTTAACAGCCTCCAATTACTCAATTTCATAATCAACCCAATATATCTTTATTTGTCACATTTATTTGTAAAACATCAAAAATCCTGTTTTAATCTCGTTTTCATTTCATAAAATACATAAAGAGCATTTAAAAATAAACTCTAGATAATTTACAATAACAATAAGTTTACTCACCATTTGTACAAACTAAAAGCTTTCTAGGTGCCCCGATAACTACTCATCGATTATGATTTTCTTGCCTTTATCGGAAGGCTCTCCTCCTAGACACATTGCAAAAATTTACTCAATTCGTCACATTAATGCTAAATCACTATATATTTGACTTAAATCCTATACTAATGCATGGTATGAAATGCAATAACCAAAAACGGCTTAAACGCGGTATTAACCTATTTTTGGTATTTTACCCGATAAATTGCTAACGCACTCCATTTTAGCTCTAAATTGTCCCATTCTCTCTCCAACATTTCTAGCCATTAATTATCATCCAATATTCCTCTAAAATCACCAAAATCAGCTCACTCTCTTCCTTGGAAAATTCGGCTAAAAATTGGACATTAACTCGGTTAATTTTCCACTTTGTTTTTCTATCACATTTAACCATTTTTCATCATTTTCTCTTCATTTCTCTTAGAATAAAAATCAGATTATCATCATTGTACCTCATTGCAGATTCGGCCAAGGGTGGGTATTGTGAAAATTTAATGCTTTCTTGCCCAATTTAATTTCTAAACACATTTAACTAACCAAAACTATCAATTTAACTAAAAATCAAAACCTAAAAATTCCAAAATCTCTCCCCTAGAATTTCGTCCAGCCCTTGGTTTCACTTTTTGATCTCTCTCCTCAAGCATGCTTAATGGAAAAAAGGCATAGAAAAGCTAGAAATCAAGCTAAAGTTTAAAAATCTTACCGTTAGACGCGTAAACGGGCGAAAAGCGTGAATTCCCTTTTGAATTTTTCTAGTTTCCCTTTGTTTTCTTTCTTTTCTTCCTTTCCTCTCTATTTTCTCTCTTGTTCTCCCTTATGGCCAGCCATCACATAAAATGGGGTTTAAATGGGCTGACTTTTCATTAAAATAATATTAAACCATTAAAAAATGCCATGTGTCACTTTCCCATTGGTCTGTTTTTAAAATTTCATCCATTTGTTTCCAAATTTTCAACATACACTTGTCCCACATATCCATAGCTTAGATAAATTCTCAGACTTATCCAAAGTCTTGGTGGAGTACTTTTTGAAATTTACACTTTTGCCCCCGTAAAAGTCAAAAATTACATTTTTGTCCCAAAAACTAAAAAATTGCCCATAGACATATTTTTCATCCCTTATACTCATACCATTCTCCAATTTGTCAAATTTGATCTAAATTCTCTCAAAATCTTAAATTTTGTCCGCGGGTGGTAATATTACGATTTTACCCCTACACTCCAGAAATCACCAGAATTAAACTTTTTCACTTCTTATCATTAAATTATACTCCAAATAGTTAATCTTGGTCAAAAATTTCATGCCATGATCAAATTATTATCTTAGGTGGCAAAATGACGATTTTTGCCCCTAAACATCAAAATTTTCAATTTTACCCCTAATGAACCCTCGAACTCCGAACAATCATTTTTAGTCATTCTTGGACTATAAAATATTAAATTTCATCCTACAATTCCTATTTGAACTAGTTCGAGGTTAAATCAATTCAAGTGTACCGTTAGGTACAATACCGGGTTTCGTATATTCTTAGGGACTTTCCTAGCATAATAACATGCTACTCAGTGCATGTATTTATAGGATCGGGTTTTACAGTTACCTTCTTAAGCCACATTGTATCTAAGGATGCGGTAATGGTGGATCTAAAGAAGATTGAGGTAGTAGAGAAATGACCAAGGCCTACTTCGGTAACGAAGATATAGAGTTTTCTAGGGCTGGCTGGATACTATAAGAGATTTGTTAAGGATTTCTTCAAGATTGTTGCTCCTATGACTAAGTTGACACAAAGGGTATCAAGTTTACATGAAAAGATGCATGTGAAGAAAGTTTTAGGAAGCTCAAGACTTGTCTTACCATAGCTCTGGTGTTGAGTTTGCCTTATGGTACAGGAGGTTATATAGTTTATTGTGACCAATCACAAGTAAGATTTGGATGTTTGTTGATGCAACATGGAAAGGTGATAGCGTGCGCGTCGAGACAACTCAAGAAGCATGAGCAAAATTGCCCCACACATGATTTGGAAATGGTTGCCATAGTATCAGCCTTGAACATATGGAGGCACTATTTATATGGTGAGACTTGTGAGATTTACACGAATCATAAAAGTCTCAAGTATATTTTTGAGCAAAGAGATCTCAATATTAGGTAACATTGATGGTTAGAGTTGCTTAAAGATTATGACTGTACGATATTGTACCATTTTGGCAAAGCCAATGTGGTAGCTGATGCTTTAAGCCAAAAGTCCATGGGCAGTTTAGCACACATTTCAGTTGAAAAGAGATCATTGATACAGTGTATGCATGAGTTGGGTGATATGGGCATTCGATTTGAGGTTGAGGACTCTGATGCATTACTAGCCCATTTTAGAGTGAGATCGATGTTGATGGATCAAATCAAAGAAGCCCTGGACAATGATGATTTGTGACAAAAGCACTAGAAGACCCTTAAGGAAAGAAAGAACAGATGTTTAGGCACTAATGGATTACTTAGCTATGGATCTAAAGTATATGTGTTGGATATTGATGATTTGAGGCTCGAGATTCTAGAGGAAGCCCATGTGGCTACATATGTAGTTCACCTAGGCACCATCGAGATGTACCATGATCTGAGAGACATGTACTGGTGGGAAAGCCTTAAGAGGGATGTAGCCAAGTTTGTGGCTAAGTGTCTAGTGTGCCAACATGTTAAGGCAGAGCATTAGAGGCTTGCCAGATTGTTACAACCCTTACTTGTTCCTGAATGGAAGTGGGAGCATATTTCTATGGACTTTGTGACTGGATTACATAGCACGAGTAAGGGATATGATTTTATATGGGTAATTGTGAATAGGCTAACTAAATCCTCTCATTTCTTATCGGTGAAGACCACCTATGGAGTGACACAATATGTTAGGCTATATATTGATGAGATAGTGCAATGGCACAGAGTTCCAGTCACCATAGTACCTGACAGAGGCACACAATACACTAGCAGATTTTGGGGGAGAGTACAAGAGGCTTTGGGTACAAAGTTAAAGTTTAGCACTACTTTCCACCCACAGACAGATGGACAATCTGAGAGGACCATTCAGATGTTGGAGGATATGTTAAGGGCATTTGTGGTAGATTTTGGAGGCACTTGGAACTGATACTTGCCATTGATTGAGTGTGAGACCTCGACCTCTATAAGCCTGTTACTAAGTGTAGACGTGATAACATGGGCCATGGGTAATTTCATCATTTCTCATTATGAGCCCCTAGAAGTAGGTTTTCAAATAATATTCAGGCCTAAGTAGGCTTAAAGCATAAATGAATGATGAAAATAAGGGTAAAATGAAGAAGGAAATAAAAATAATGATGATTTCCAAGGTAAGGGCAAAATGGTCATTTTTCATCTCAAGTCGAAATTTTAAGTTTTCATGAACTCGAATGTCACGACCCGGAACCTCCCTCGGGCACATGACAATCACCACGACGTCTCGATTAAAACTCATTGCCCGGAATGCCAATCGAAACCCCGTAAGGCTTACATATCAATTTCTTGCCTTTTCTGTGAGCAATCGTTTTTAAACATTCCATTTTAAACAATTACCAGTTGTTTCTGACTCAAGTAAATCAAAAGATAAAAATATAGCATTTTTATATAAAACAATATTTATAAGAACATGTGTAAGTAAAATAAATTCATACATACAATAATTTACAAAGTTATAATGTACAATAATAATTACAATGACAAGTGGCCCATGAATACACCAAGTACTGGTGATAGTAACCTACTGTCTGTGAGGTAGAGATGTCAACTAGAATCCTCGACAAAATAAGGTATCTACAAGCTACCACAGACCTGAAATGTTTGGAAAGGAGGTGGGTGAGATTTTGCAATCCCAATGAGTAAACAGACATTATCATAAATATCTAACGGCAAGTAACATGGAGGCAAGTTTAAACAACAAATTACAAACCATTTCATAAGGTTTTCAATTTATTCCTTAAACCATAAAATATTTGTAATTTACCAAAATAGTTGTTGAGGCTTATGATTTTTATTAAACACAGGGCTCAAGCCAAAAACTAATCCTCGGGGATACCTTGGCCGAGGCATCTAACCGAGTCCGCCAAGGTTGTTAAGATATTTACATGTTAAACACATTCTAGTTTTGAAAACAAGCCGTTCCTTGGCGTTGGCCGAGTTACACATTCACGTGGGGGTTTGACGTGAAGTGAGCTCTAACACTACCCCGGGAGTTAGCCTCCTCGCCTCTACAACCGGAGTAACTATGTAACCGGGTTTACCGTACCCCTCTAATAGGCAATTCACGGAAACCCGTCACTGCAGTGACTAAACCCACCAATTTTAATAAAATTTCGACAGTATAACGTGGCTTTTATTTATTTACCTAGTCTACATAGTAAAAAACAGCTTACATAAATTCCCAATGCAATTATAAAATATAGCCACATATACTCATATATCATAAGCCATTCATAGAAAAATATATTTTTCAAGACAATTGACAACCTCAAATTACTCAATTTTATAATAAATAGTTTCTTATTTCAGAAAATCAAGACAATATATTTATTTGTCACATTTATTTCTAAAACATAAAAAATCCCATTTTAATCTCATTTTCGTTTCATAAAATCCATGAAGAGCATTTAAAAATAAACTCAAGATAATTTGCAATAATAATAGGTTTACTCACCGTTTGTACAAATTAAATGCTTTCTAGGTGCCCCGATCACTGTACGTCGAGTGTGACTTCTTTGCCTTTACTTGAAGGCTCTACTCCTAGACACATTACAAAAATTTCACAATTTACCACATTGATGCTAAATCACTATATAATTGACTTAAATCCTATACTAATGCATGTCATGAAATGTAATAGCCTAAAACGGCTTAAACGCGGTATTAACCTATTTTTGATACTTTACTCGATAAATTGCTAACGCACTCCATTTTAGCTCTAAATTGTCCCATTTTCTCTCCAACATTTCTAACCATTAAATATCAGCCAATAACTCACTAAAATCACCAAAATCAGCTCACTTTCCTCCTTGGAAAATTCAGCCAAAAATGGGACATTAATTCGGTAAATCTTCGACTTTGTTTTTCTATCACATTTAACCATTTTTCATCATTTTCTCTTCATTTCTCTTAGAATAAAAATCAGTTCATCATCATTGTACATCATTGAACATTCAGCCAAGGGTGGGTATTATGAAAATTTCATGCTTTCTTGCCCAATTCGATTCCTATACACATTTAACTAACTAAAACTATCAATTTAACTAAAAATCAAAACATAAAAATTTCAAATTCCTCCCCCTTGAATTTCGTCCAGCCCTTGATATCACTTTTTGATCTCTCTCCTCAAGCATGCTAAATGGAAATAAAGGCATAAGAAAGGTAGAACTCAAGCTAAAATCAAAAAATCTTACCGTTAGACACGTAAACGGCCGAAAAACACGATTTCCCCTTTGAATTTTCTAGTTTTCCTTTGTTTTTCTCTTTTCTTCCTTTCCTCTCTATTTTCTCTTATTCTTTCCTTATGACCAGCCAGCACTTAATATGGGGTTTAAATGGGCTGACTTTTCATTAAAATAATATTAAATCATTAAAAAGTGCCATGTGTCACTTTCCCATTGGCCCGTTTTTAAAATTTCATCCATTTCTTTCCAAATTTTCACCATACACTTGTCCCACATATCCATAGCTTTGATAAAATTCTCAGACTTATCCAAAGTCTTGGTGGAGTAATTTTTGAAATTTATACTTTTGCCCCTATAAAAGTGAAAAATAACATTTTTGCCCAAAAAACTGAAAAATTGCCCATAGACATATTTTTCATCCCTTATACTCATTGCATTCCCCAATTTGTCAAATTTGATCTAAATTCTCTCAAAATCTCAAATTTTGTCTGCGGGTGGTAAAATTACGATTTTGCCCCTGAACATCAAAATTTCCAATTTTACCCCAAATGAACTCTTGAACTCCGAACAATCATTTTTAGTCATTCCTAGACTGTAAATTATTAAATTTCATCCTACGATTCCTATTTGAACTAGTTCGAGGTTAAATCAACTCAAGTGTACCGTTAGGTACAATATTGGGTTTCGTCTATTCTTAGGACTTTCCTAGCGTAATAACATGTTGTTCAGTGCATGTATATCATGACATGTGTTTATAGGGTCGGGTTTTACATCGAATATTTCTAGACTATTATGGACCTTGTCCTAGCGTTAAAAGAGTAAAAAGATTACCCCAAGGATTGGAGGAGAACAAGCCAACTTGTTAAGGGTATTTTCATAATATAAGTGCAGATTGGATAAGCTTTTGCTATAAATATCATTTTTCCAATAGCTTCTTCATTTCTTTAGCAGCTTTTTCTTCTTCTTCCTCCCATCTCACGTTTCTTTCATCCTCTATGGAAGCTTGTTTTGAAACCTCCATAACTTCTCTCAAGCTAGCTTTAATTTTCATGCTTTTGTGCACCCTTTCATAAAACCTTTTATGCTCTTTCACTCTCTCACTTTAAAACCCTTGAAAACTCTTACTTTCATACTTCTTTTCACTAGCTAGGTGTTTTAGAGAGAGAAAGAGGGAGCTTTTATAATAGCTTGAAAATTTTTAGAAAGATTTTCAATTACAAAGCTACCAAGGTAAGTAATGAATTAGAGTTGATTTTTAAGTGTTGAGATTGGCTAGTGATTAGACTTTTGAGTGTTTTGTAGTTGAGGTTGTTCATTCATTTTAGAGTGATTAAGATAAGGAACATAGATAGCCACTTAATGGCAATTGGAAGCTAGTTAGGATATAGCTTTTAGAATTTATAGTTATGTGAATTGAGTTAATAGTGATGCTAATGTGATGATAGGTTCCAACGAAGCCCCACTACCCCATTTGGACCATTAAAGGAAGTTGGAGTTGAGTAAAGATTTAACAAATACCGATCAGTGAACTTGCATTAAAATGTTTTGGGATTAGGGCATATGTGTTTAATTAAATCCATTGAAATATTTTATCTGTTTTTCTCTAAAATATGCATGGGAACAAGCTTTTAATGAAACAATTTACGTTGTGGAATGCGACTGTGATGAATTCGTGTGCCTTGTGTTATGTTGATATATATATATATATATATATATATATATATATATATATCTATATATCTAAATATATATATATCTAAATATATATATGATATGTATTGATAGTAATATTGTTTGTAATTATAACCGGGCATGTGCGCGATGTGGGGGAGCACATGCCAGTGACAACGGGTGCAGGAGTGTGAATGATGATATTGCCTGTGTGCGATGTGGGGGATGCACACAGCGGTATTAGTTGTGCACGATGTGAGGGATGCACATGTTGACTCCAGCTATGTGCGGGATGTGGGGGTTGCATATGAGCTGGGTGAGGTAGTGGTGGTATTGGTGGTTATGTATGTATATATATATATATGCAATAGAAAGTTCATGAATATGGTATATGGTTATAATGTATGTGAAATCTTGCATGTTGAACCTTGGAAATTTGTCACGACTCGGTACTCCCTTCGAGCACGTGACAACCACCGCGATGTCTCGATAGACATTCATTACCCGGAATGTCAACCGAAACCGCGCAAGGCTCTTGCATCAATTTTATGTCTCCCCTATGAGCAACAGTTATTAAATATCATGTTTTAAGGGAACATAAACTATTTTTAAATTAAAACAAACAAAAAGTAATTTCTACCACACAGGGGTATTTTGGTCTTTTTTACCCAAAAATTTTGAATGCTGGTGAAAATACAACATATGATCGAAAAATATACATTTCTTATCTAAAAATAATTTTAGTAATCTAAATCATCCATTTAAAATGAAATTATGGCTAATCAAACTAAATAAAAATATGAAAGAAAATATTCTATTTTCTTATAAAACAATATTTATAGAATCCTACATAAACAATTTCTATAGCGTAAGAGTAAAATAAATTGATATATATAATAGGACACTAAACCAGGTATTCAAAAATATTCTACAATGACATGTGGGCCCCAATATAACCGAAAATATACAAGACTGTAGACCTTCGATTTCTAAAGATGCAATCTAAAAGCAACCCTCGACAAAATGGGCTGTCTACAGACTGTCCTGAGCCTGAAATGGGTAAAAAGAAAGGGTGAGTTTTATAAACCCAATGACTAAGCAAAGTTCATATATAACATCTAAAACTGAGTATATGGAGACAGTTAAATCATCCCATCCTAATATAATTCATAACATTCCAAAACTCATTTCAATTCATATAAACCAATTTCATTTCATCAAAATAATCAACAAGGCTTATGATTTTCTTAAAAACTTGGCTTGTGCCAAAACTTATACTCGGGGACACCTTGGCCTAGGCATCCAACCGAGTCCGCCAAGGATGTTAAAACGACATACACCCATAAAACATGTTTTTACTTTTAAAATATAGCCATTCCTTGGCGTTGGCTGAGTTTCACCCTCAAGTGGTGGTTCGATGTGAAGTGAACTCTAAACTTACCTTAGGAGATACCCTCCGCGCCTCTCCTACTAAGGTAAAATATAACGGGGTTTACCATGCCCCTCTAATAGGCTGGTCCACAAAAACCCACCCATTGTAGTAAGCTAATCAAATAACCCACCAAATCAATAAAGATTTCGACAGCATGACATGGCTAATATAATATTACCCAGCCTGTCAAGGTAAAACAAAATAGTTTATATAATCCACAAACCACAAATCCAGCCATTCATGCCATCACATTGTCATAAGCCATCAATTCAAGCCATATATATATATAGATAACACAAGTATATAGTCTCCACTCACTCAATTTCCAAAATCATCATTGAATTGCAAAACAATTTATAAATCTTATTCATTTAACCATCACTGAACTTATAAAACATAAAAATCTACGGTTTAAGTTCATTATTCTTTAAAATCATAGAAACGAATATAAACTACTTTAGATAATTAAGATGAACATTTGATTACTCACAATAACGGGAGATTGGAGTACTCATATTCTTGGTCCTCGGGTACGATATCTTTACCCTTATCAGAGGGCTCACCACCTATACATAATACACGACACGTAATTCAATATATTTTGGCCAAACTATTATAAAACTATTTCAGGCTCTATATGAATGTATGAACTTGAATGAGAATTGTTCAAATAATCACTTAAGGACGGTGTTCTACGTGGGTTCAATTATGATCGGACTGAATTTGTATTCGACCTAACTCAAACTATACACTGTTGAATTAACCAAAACATCTAATTCAACTTCAAATACATTCATTACACTTCCAATATTTCAAATACACTAAAGTACCTCAATGAGCTTGATTGTGACTTAATTCATCATAACCGAAATTCATTCCGATTCTGAACTAAAGTGCTAATCAGTGTTAACACAGTCTAATAAATCCATCTACATCATTAGGAATCAAATCCATAATCAACATGTCATCTATAAAATTTAGCCAAAGAGGGTTGTTGAAAGGCGTGTGATTTTCTTGCTTGTTTTTCATGCCAAACATCATCAAACAACTAAAAACACTAAGATATCATGAAATCTAGCAAAATCCACCATCAAAACCTCTCTCCCTATGTTCGGCCAGCAAGTATTCCCTCATGGAAACTTGTGTTTCATCCATAGAAATTGAAAAAGAAAGCATGGGAAAGGTAGATCTTAAGCTAAAATTGAAAAATCTTACCTTTGATTGCTTTGTTCTTTGAAATTCAACAAATTTCTCTTGAATTTTCTTCTCTATGGTTTATTTGTATTATTTTCTCTTTGTTCTTTGCTTTGGCCGGCCATGAAGAGTGAAATGGGAGAGTTTATAAAAGAAATTATAAAAATATTAAAGCTTGACATGTGTCACCATGTGATTGGTCTATGGTTAAAACTTAACAATTAAGCATTTTCTCACAACCACATGTAATCTCTTAATTATCCAAAGTATAAAATAATAATAGGTGAAATTCATGGGCTTGACAAGTGTTATGATGGTGTAAAATTTCAAAAATTCCAATTACGTCCTCGTGGACGCGTAAAATGATTGTTTTGCCCTTATGTTAGGCAAAATGTCAGAATTAAAATTTTTCACATCTCAAATTTAAATTATGCTCCAAATAGTCAAACTTGGTTAAAAATTTCTACGAACATTCCAATTTTGCCCTCGGGTGGCAAAATGACCATTTTGCCCCTACGTTATGAAAATTCCTAATTTGACTCCAAATTAATCCTCGAACTCCGAATCACCATATGAAGACATTCTAAGATTCAATAACTCTTAAATACATCCTAAAATCTCTATTCAAACTAGTTCGAGGTTTTAATTGACTTAATTGTACCACTAGGTACGATACCGACTTTTAACGATTCTCCGAGGCATCCAAGTATACAGACATTCTTTCAAGTACATGAATAACATGGCAAGTATATTATAGAGCTGGGCTTGACAAAATTGCTAAGTATTTTCAAGTTGATTTTGTCATTGCAGCAGAATGGCCTTTTCTTAATAAAAGGAAAACTTTTTCTTGGTGTCCTGTTTCTCGCTGCAGCGAGAAACTCTCAAGTTGGGAGGCTGGCTGCACCAAGAATTCACTACTATTGTGCTTCTTACCTTGTTTGGTTGCTACCTTATTTTCCACTTCTTTAGCACCATAGTTAATCATGGACTTCCAACATCAAGGAATTAATTAATTAAGTTTGAAATGAGAGGTTTTAGTAAGAAACTGTTGGCCAGCTGAGAAACCCTCGGCCAGTTGATGATTTGAGCCCAAATTTCGCTACAGCGAAAATGCCTTTCCGCTGTAGCGAGGACCTATCATTTCACTTGACTTGCTTGAATGCTACTAAAGTTTTCACTCTTCAAATTCTTTGTTATGTATGGATCCTTCACCATCAAGTGATTAACCAATTAAGGGTTTAATGAGGGGTTTTAATAAGAATTAAACTAAATTGCATTGTTTTTGAAAATAAGTGCATCATGATTTCTTAAACTTTTCTTATCGTTTGCTTATTCCCTTCCTTTGTTCACTCACTGGGTTTATGCTCACTGTTTTCAACTTCATGTTTTCATATCAGGAGGTGGTCGGTAACTAGGTCGAGGTGTCCTCGTAGATTTGTGTTCTTAGTAGGTGTCTCGGCATTCAATAGCCGCACTTTTGCCTGGGTCTCTCCGCTGGAAGTCGAGTATCCCTTTTGTTTTGTATAGACAAACCCGATGTAAATTATTAAGATATATGTTTAGACAATATATGTATATTTTGGATTGGTAATGCCATTATGAAATGGCAATGGTTAGAATTATTTTGAATTGGAATTACGAAATATAACTTTAGCAACTTTTGATGGAATGATGAACAGGTCATATAGATAGGCTTGCTTGGGCTTAGTGGGCTATGTCCATTAGGCCCATGCACTAGTCATGGCTCAGAATTTGGGTCGTGACATTGAGTTTGCCTACAATAACAGCTTTGAAGCTAGTATTCAAATGGCACCTTATGAAGCATTATATAGGAGAAGATTTAGATCACCCATATGTTGGCTTGAGGTCGGTGAAAGGAAGCTATTTGGACCAGAGATAGTTCAAGAGACCACCGACAAGATTCAATTGATTAGAGAGAGGACGTAGGCGGCACAGAGTCGTCAAAAGTCATATGCCAACCATAGACATCAAGAGTTGGAGTTTGAGGTTGGTGACTGCAATGCCCCGTACTTTGATATGGTGACTAATAAAGCTTATCGGACATCAATTAAGGTTAATTATAATGTTTAGAAGTGATGAAAGATGAAAGGAATAGTTTGGGATAAAATATTTCACACGCGTAGAAATAATAATAAAATAATAATATTTTTATTGAGGAAGAATTTACGAGATAAAAAGTGATTCAGAAGTGAATTAAGGCATAATAAGGTATTTTGAGTACCAAGGAGACAAGAGGAATTTTTTGAAATAAAATAATATTTTATTAATAAAATAATAAAAAAATATTAATATTTTATTCAGTATCAAATTTTTCCATTAAGAAGGAGTATATGGTCAATCTAAGTGGGGGAGAAGAAGAATGAGAAAAATTTTGGAGAAAAATGACGTTAATGGGGCCGCGTGTCTTTATTAAGTAAAGACAACGCGGGTAAATAAATATTTTAAACATTATGAGTACACCGCGTTGAAGTACAAACTTTATACTTTATTTTTACATGTGTAGAAGAAGATAATAGAAGGAAATTGGAGTTAAATGAGTGTTGCGAGGACTAAATTAAAAAGGGAAAAAACTTGGAAGGCAAGACAGTAATTTTACACAAAGCTTGGTCAAAGCTTCCAAAGGAAGCTTTGACTCTCATACTTATCAGCCCAAAACCGTCCTTATCTCCTCCAGCGAGATGTTTCTTCTTCATTCTTGAAGCTTCCAATGCCATTCTCTCATTCTCCCATGGAAAGTTAATTTTCTTTCCTTGTTTTCTTTTCATTTCGTTACTCTTCTTGCTTCTTTCTTCTCCCAACTCCTTGTGCACCAAAGTTACAACTTCTAAACCCAATTTCCAGCACTTCCAAACTCAAGGAGAGAGAAAGAAAAATCTCTCTTTCTTTCCTTTATTTTCTATTTCTACTTCACTTTCAACAACACTTGGATTTTTGGCTTCAAATCTTCATTTTCAAGGTTGAAAGGTATATATTTCCAACTTTTTGAATTTTTGAATTTATGGTTATATTTTAAGATTTATTTCCTAATTTCTTCAAATTATTTTTCTTGGAAAGATTAGGTTTTTTGTTAATTTTCATGCCTCCGAGCTCACCAAGGTAAAGAATTTTTACATTTGGAAATAGTTGATATGATGGGTTTGTTAATTAGACTAGAAACTTAGGTTAAATGTTAGGTTAGAGGGTAGATTGCCTAATGTAAATTCATTAGAATTATTAGATTTAATTTATGACTTAATTAAGGTTGTTATGGTTTATTGATAAATATAGGTTTGAATGGTATTTCGAGACTACCTGGATTAGGACCTTGTTGGTGCTAGTTTTGTCAGGTGAGTGAACTTGCATTTCAAAATGTTTTGGGGAAATGTCTACGTGTTTCAATGAACCATTTAGGAATTTTATCGGTTTTTACTTTAAAATTGTCTAGGAACAAGTCCTTGATAAAATGTTTGATGTTGTGAAATGTGAAATGTGTAAAAGGATGAATTCATATGTTTTTGTATGATGTTGATATATATATATATATATATATATATATATGTATACTATTTCATAAATGGTACCATTGTGTGACAAATGCAATCGTGCATGTGCAGGGTGAGTGTGCACTTGCTAGTGATAACGGTGGTGAGGGAGATGGATGGTGATACTGTTCGGCTATGTGCATGATGTGGTGAGATACACATGAGCTGGGTGAGATGGGATGTTCGACTATTTGCACGATGTGGTGGGATGCACATGAGCTAGGTGAGATAGGATGTTTGGCTATGTGCCTGATGTGGTGGGATGCACATGAGCTGGGTGAGATGGAATGATTGCTGAAAATTTCCTCTCTTTCAAATTTCATGCTAAATATGGTTCCTTCATCATTAAATGATTTAATAACCAGGGGTTAAATGGAGGGATTCTTAATAAGAGCTTGAACTAAGTTGCATTGTTTTCAAACTTAAGTGCATCATGATTTCTAAACTTTCCTTAACGTTGTTTGTTCCCTTTTTATATTAACTCATTAAGTTTGTACTCACATTTTTAAAATTTATGTTTTAGGTTTCCTGAGTTAAAGGTGATTGAATCCTAGGACGAGGTGCTCCTCCCTATCCATTGCTTGGTAGGTTTAAAATGACACTAGATGTTAGCAATCATACCCAGAGTCACTCCGCTGACGATCAAGGTCCAATTATGTGTATATGAATACTTGATGTGAAATGTTAAGATTCATTTGTTAACCTATATATGTATATAATGATTGATGATGCCATTATGAGTGCATGATTGGGTTTTATGAATTGTTTTCAAAGGAACTATATTGAAACATTACGAATTGTGGATTTTAAAGAAATGTGGATTAATGTATAAGATTTTATAAATAGGCTTGCTTGGGCTTGGTGGGCTGAGCCCATTGGGCCCTTGTGCCGGTCATGGCCTGGAAATTAGGCTGTGACAGTGACCATGTGTTCTTGAGGGTTTTACCAACCAAGGCCGTTATGAGGTTTGGCAGGAAAGGCAAGCTAAGCTCTGGGTATATTAAACCTTTTAAGATTTTAGAGAGAGTTGGTGTAGTGGTTATTGATTGGCACTTTTGCCAATTTTTGCTAATGTTCATCCCATGTTTCATGTTTTGGCACTATGAAAGTACCAACTGGATCCATCGCATGTGATACAACATGAGTCCCTATAGTTGGGAGATGATTTGAGCTACAAGGAAGTACCAGTAGCCATACTAGATAGGCAAGTGAAGAACTTACTCTCCAAAGAAATAGCCTTGGTTAAGGTACAATGGCGTGATCACATGAGCTAGGAGGTGACTTAGGAAGCCGAGGATGACATGAGAGTGAAATATCTGCACCTATTCCACGAAGGTTAGTGCATTAGTTAAATTCGAGGATGAATTTTCATAAGGGGGGAGAATGTGGAATCCCACCTTGAGTGAGATGATAAGTTAGGAAATCCTTAGGTGAGCATATAGATTACATGTTTCGAGCATCAAACTTAGATTGAACCTTCAAAAGAATTATTAACACTTTTTGTTGCCTATCACTTTTGAAGCAGAAAAATTTTTAAGTTTGAAAGGGGTCAAAATATGTGATTTTTATAAAACAATATTTTGTAAATAAAAAATGGCGGTAATGATTCCTTTGGTTTTTAGATAATCAAAAATGGTTTTTTCATAATTTTTGGATCACGTTTGCTAGGGTAAATGGGAACAACAAATTTAGTTTCAGTCAAACTATATCGATTTTGTTCTTGAAAGCAAAAATTAGATTTTGATTCTTTTGGATTTTTATTTTTTTTATATTTTTGTCGAATCCAAAAGAGGGGTTGTTTGCTTATTTACATTAAACATCTTAAGTAAATGAAAAGTAAAAAGTAAAGCAGACATTTACTTAAATGGTATTTAATGTAAATAAGCTGGGCAGGTTTTATAGGCAATCTCTCTCAAAAAACTGCATTTTATCTCAAATGTATTGATACATGTTCATGATGTATCAATACATTTAGCCTAGAAAGGGTTTCTGATGAAAATGTTTCAGTATATGTCCATAATGTATCGATACATTTTCCCTAAAACCAAATGTATAGATACATTTCATCGATTAAGAAAAATAAATAGGGTAAAAACGTATTTTCACACCCTAGCTTATAAATATATCACATTTTTCGAGGGTTGACAACCTTCAACCACATTTGCAAGGTAAAACACCTATTCTTAAGCTCTTTCAACACATTTTTAACTTAAAATTTCATTTTATGATTCTAAAGCTTAGATTTGGGTTTTTGTGGAAAAATATGACATTTTTAGCTTTTAAATCTTTTGGCTTCAGATTTTCATATCTTAAATAGTTATGTTATTGCCGAACTTTATGCTAGTGATTTAAGTTTAAAAGTTTTATGATTTGCTTAAGCATTTAAGCTCACCTAAGGTAAGGATGGAAGATTTATGGGTTTCTAAGCATGGGTGTTAGGTGGAAAATTAGTTTAGCCAAAGTCGACTACTTTCGAAAGTATCCAAAATGATTATTATGAAATTCTTATTCTAAGAAATGATTATGATGATTGTTTTGTGATAGGAACACGTGAAAACTCCACGGATAACGTTGAAAAAGAGTTGTGGTTGGAGCTAGGAAACAACTCTCCAATTAGGTGAGTGGATACACTACTTTCAAATTATTTTGATATGTAAAGCTAGCATGATTTCTAAGAAAAAGATTATTTATGCATGTTGAAATTATATCCCTAAATTTGGTTATCAAAGGATTTGAGATTCTAAAATGAAAATGATTTTCTAAGAAAATAAATTGATAATGATTGTGATGTGATTTACTCAATGGATTTTTTTAAAATGTTTATGAATCTACTATGTATGTAAATACTCTACTATGTATTAGTTTTCAACAAGGGGGGACAACCACCTTATGTTTGAAGTCCACTCGATTACTTCGATCTTCGGACTAGTGTGGGTACGAGATATTGTTGCTTCTTTATAGATGCTATAATATACATGTTGGTATGATAAATGCCATAAGATTATGTATATAATGTAAATTGCATATGCCATATGAGATGATCAAGTATGCATGATGTATACTATAGGATGGTGTATATGATGTAAATTTCATATACCATATGAGGCGATTAAATATGCATGATTAATGCCATGAGAATATGTATATGATGTATATTCCATATACCACATGAGATGATTAAGTATGCATGATTAATACTATGAGAATATGTATATGATGAATGTTCCATATACTCCATGAGATGATTGAGCAAGCATAAATGCCATGAGATTATGTATATGATGTAAATTGCATATACCTTATGAGATAAGTAAGTATGTATGTGAAGGACATTCCACATACCACATGCTACAAGTATGAGAACTTGAAAAGTGCGATTGATACCATTCTCATGAGGTGCAAGTGATGACTTCACTCTTATGATGCATCAAAAAATGCCCAATGGCAATAGGGATATACGTTGCCAACCCAAGGTGCAATGGGGATGTACATTGCTAGCCCAAGGTTGATGGGGGTCAAACCATCACAATGTATGAGTTTTAATGTTAACAAAATGATTATGGTTGTTATGTTTATGGTATGTTGTATGTTGAGTTCATTTGAGTAATGTTTATGGTTTATACCTTATAATGGCATGAGAATGTGCTTAGTAAGATGGTTTATACCTTATAATGGCATGAGAATGTGCTTAGTAAGAAGAATTGAGCCCTAAAGATAGTTCTCAAGATGTAAAAGGACTTAAGGTATGGTAAAAATGTTGAAACTGTTCAAAAACTTGGTTTCTATGTTCAAAGTATCGATGCATATAGAGCACGTATCGATACATTCTAAACAGATTATCATAGGAGGCTTTCTGTGTGAAACGTATCAATACATTTTACCAATGTATCGATAGATGCTTGAAGGTATCGATACATTCAATAATGTACCGATAGATATGGTACAGAAAAAGATGTTTGAGTGAATTTGATGAGCATTTCTAAATGTTTATATAAGTTTGTTTTCAAACAAAATGTATTTAATTGAGTTTAAATTACATGTATAATGAATTTTATGATCCGGAAGCTAGGAACGGCATGAGTTATAAATGCATGGTTATGAAATGCTCGTATCCCCTAGCTTGTCCCCTTCCCGTACCCACTCGTGGAGTCTTTGTGACTCACACATTATTTTTCCCATTTATTTTGTTGCAGATTAATGATAGCATCTGATACTAGGTAGTGTCGTGAATACTAGTGTCCGATTTTCATTCCTTAGTATGACTCTAGTAGCCGCTTGATGCCTAAGGGGTTAAACATTTTTCGCTGATAAGTCAGTTTTTCCTTTATGTTATGTTTACAGACTATGAACATGTTTATGTTGATATTGCCAATGTTTGGGCACCTTATATGAATAATGTTATGTATGAGATCATGATGATGGCTTGAGAGCCTATATGGATACCCGAGGGTGCTAATGATGTTTAATGTTTATATTATTATGCACTATGACAATGGCATTTATTAATACACATATAGATGTATTAAGTTATGCTTACATAATTAAGTTGAGAAGTTCCTTTATTATGTAATAAGTTTTAAGAATATATGTATTACGATTATGTACGTTAATGGATGTGATATGATGCTTCTGCATGAGATGGTGAATGCTTGATAATGTTATGATAGGGGGCTTGCTTGGGTCTAACGGACTATGCTCATTTAGGTCTATACGCCAGTCACAATCCCTCGCGGAAATGGGATGTGACACCATAAAACACAAAATCAAGCTAAAAATAATAAAAAATTATGATTTTGGTTGAAAATGGGTTAGAAAGGGCTTAGGGTTTATAAAATACCTTGTAAAAATAGTTGAGGGTCACAAACCCTCGTAAAATGTAACATATTTATAGACTATGACATGAAAATATGTTTTTACACGTTTTTTTCTAAAAAGGACATCATCTATTGATAGATTGGGGTCATCTATCAATAGATGGACTTTTGGTCCTTTTAAAAAGCTCTCAGGTTGCTATCTATCGATAGATTGGCCTGATCTATTGATAAATGTTGAGCATGTATCAATATCTATTCTTCAATCCTCTTTAAAAACTTTTTTGGGTTTATCTATTGATAGATGAAGAATATCTACAAAGACATAAGCTATAGTAAGCAAAAATAAATGGTATAAACTTGTCCAATTGGACTCCTTTAACAACATGCTTTGCAAATCACCTTGATGCTAGATTTCGACCTTGCTCAAAGAAAAGAACGAAATTAAAATTGAATAGCATAATGAAAATAAACATAGAAAACCAAAACCTCCATAGGATCAGTTGTTTTGGCATTTGATTGAATTAACATTCATACATACAAGCAAATGATTAGAATCATACTTTTAGTAGTGATTTCAATAAATCACAATTCATGACCCCTTTTCTTGATTGCACACCAAAGCTCGATTGTTGCAAACCAAAATTGTCCATATGTCCAGCCTCTAATGGTGATCCACACAGGTGACAGATGAAAGCCTTTTTCAAGGTAAAGATTATGTGTACGTCGTGAACAATGCTGGTGGCTAAGATTTCATAAATCTCACCTTTAAAGAATCAATTTTGGTAGAAAAGATGACAAAGAAAAATGATTCTTGGAACCCATCTAAAGAAAAAGTTTCTTAGGCTAAGGGAGCTTTTCTGATTTTCTGTCAAGTCTTTGTCACCTTTAATTCTTCTCATATGGTGCAGCACCCACATTTAAGTATTTATAGTTAAGTTAAATTACTGATCTAACTTTTGGTTAATTGAAATTTAACCCCTGTACTTAATTAAACCATTTAATTAAGTCCGTATTGAAAATTCCAAATTTATGATTGAATGCAAATCCTATTTTAATTTCACGTTGTCACCTTATTATGTGTGACCCATTAGGCCTCCATCATGTTGGCAATAAATATAAATTAATCCAATTACTTATATTTATAAATCATGAGGGGTATCTAGCGATACATCATGATCACCCAAATGTCAAAAGAGTTAATATGGTCTGACTAGCCTTTCAGTGTACAGTATCAATTCAATCATTTCATCAAATATCCCGGATATGTCATAAAGCATGGCACAGTGTCTACTTATGACATCTCATATTTTTCCCAAAGCTTTACCTATCAAGATCTATCAAGATCGCCCTGACCAAGGACTTTGTCAATATAAGCTAGGAGCAAGCGAGATGTGTTCCTTTCAAATCTCTTACGCTGATGAATCCTCTCTAGACTAGTCGTTCATCTTCGCATGCCTCATGCCATACCCAAAAACACCCTGTTTAAGCATCTGGTCGCCTCCAAACCCTGTATTGGTGAAATCAAAGCACGTCAATTCATATACAAGATGATCTAGTATCGCAAGTCTAAGGATTACTTACACTATTAACACATGAGAGTATTTCCATAGAAACTTGAGTGGAATACCAAATAAAACTCTCATAGCAGGTCATGTTCAGTGAACTTGTTCCTTAACAAATACCCACATACTTCAACCTATGAGATCGGTTGCTTACTTCCAAGTAAAAAGGCTTAGCATGTGCTAGTCATTAAGCATTATCAATGTCCTTATTCTTGACAATACAATGACCAGAAACATATTTAGGAATAAGGCTTTGTTGCATAAGAATCTCATAATTATAACCCTTATAATTTCTTTGCAAGACCATTATGTTCCATGAACTTTATCTACATAAGTCTCTCATAACTCTTTATAAATAAACTCATGGATATAGAAATACCTTATATATTTTATAAAATATCCATAATGTATTTAATAAGAAATATGACTAATTACTGTAGGGTTTTATAAGCACAAAACCGATTGGCTTGCAGGGCTTACACCAACACCTTATGCATCAAAACATAAATTTTTCCAAGATTAAAACTTAGTTTGAATGTTCAAACATGAAACTAACATGCTCACCTAAGGATTTTTGAACTTAGCATCATACATCAAGGTGGGATTTCACAATTATCAACTATTAGCATATATTTTCTGCAAAGTTGCAAAATAATTTATCATCATATCATATGTGTCATAAATAAATAAAATACCCATTAAAATATAATATATATATAAAATCGATAATTAATGCAATAATTTATTTATCTAATAAATAAATAATAAAATTAGTTTTTAAGAATATATGTCTATCAGATAAACTTTTATTCGTCCTCCCGTTGTTTCATTTGTTTCCTTGATTTGGGGACGGTAGCAGAATGTCGGTGACAAATAGAAAATTCTCCAGCAATCATGCTTTTGCAAAAGTTGTCGGAGGCTATTTGGTTGGACCAAATGAAGCGAACAAGTCAGTTCCCAGTCTGCCGACTCAGGTGGTTTGATCAATTAAACCCAACGAAAATCGCGCGAGCCTTTGCGTTTCGGCTAATTTTGTTCACCGTAACCATTGAAAGATAGCCCGAATTCATCCATGAAGGAACGTCTTCAACTTATAACCTTTTTCTTTTTCTCTTTTTTTGTCGTTGTTAGAGAAGCTCTTCTTGTTTTCAACTCTCTGAAGCTTTTTGTAATAAATCCTTCACAAATAAATTATAGTTTATGTCGCAATCAGAGAAGAATTCGTACATTTCTCTTCGATGAACTGGTAGATCTGGCGATGATTCACAAGAGTCGCCTTGTGTACCCGCCGATTGAGAGCCTTGGTTCTTATAAAGCTACTTTGAAACAGAGGTCTTGACTGGGAGAACTCTCACACATGCTCTGTCATCTCCCTCCTTCGACATTCTACTGCAAAAGTTTGAGGTATGCTTTAATTACATACACGAACTTGGTTACTTTTTCTGATATTATTCAAGAAAAACCCATTTCTCTCTTTATTTCTCTTACTTTTCCTGCTCCTTTTTGCTAAAGGATCAATGGCTCCCAGAAAGGAAAGTGAACCGAATGTTTCTAAAAAGAAACATTTCAAGTTTTTGGACAGAAGGGTTGAGGTAAATCCTTAGACTTATCTTGATATAGTGTTTTTTTTTTCTTTAATTTTGATTTCCTTGTTCTCTTTGCAATTTGAACTTTTTTCGTAATGTAATATGCCATAAAGAAAAATGGGATGAAAGAGCTGAAACACTTAGAGGCAGTGCTTAAAGCGCTTTTGAAACGCCAAGCAAAGCTTCAGGCAAAACTGGACCGTCCTGGAGAACGTAAACCAACAATGGAACAACTCCAAAGAGTGAATGATCAGCTGGCAAGGTTCAATGCTTGGACCCAACAATACATTGAAACTAAGCTAGCTGACTCTGCTTGGGATGCATCAAACAAAGGCGTTTGACAGCTTTTGTCATCCTCTCTCTAGTATGTTGCCCAACTCCCATTTCTTGTTTGATTTATGGTTAATTATGTGCAGGTATCTTCATTTTATGCGTCAGATCGTATGATTGATCATAATTTGTTCTTCCCTTTTGTCAATTTCTTTGTAGGAAACATCTCTGCCGAGAAGAATACTCAAATAAAAAACTAGCGAAGTTTGGTCCCATTGGTGTGAAATTGGTCTCTCTCTTCCTTTTGCTTTTCTATAATAGACAATTACTTGCAAGTTGCAATATGTAAAGCACAATACCACTGTGCTTGCTTGTCTGTTGTGCTTTTAGTTTGATCGAACTTTTAATCATGGTGTAACTTAGATTCTCTTACGCCTTGTTACATTGCACGTTTATAACTTGTTTTTTTTTTTTTTCACCTGGATTAAATATCTATTATGACTTGGTTAAGTATCTTTGATAAGCTACATGAGAAAGATATGTAAACTATTATCTAAACAAAAACCAAGTCTTCCTCATAATGATTGACTCTCTACATTCCCCGTTTGGCCAAGGTATATGTCCTGGCCTCCTTTTTCTTTAAAAAAAAAAGCATAAGTAGGATTTATAGATTGCTTAATGGGATACAAAATCAAAGGATAAGATGGCTACTGCCTGGCCATTCTAGGCATATATTTGCAAAGGTCTCGCGCAGCTCAGATGCCATAAGAAACTTTAAATCACCTAGCAGCACATGTCAATAACAATACGAATACCTTGTGCACTACCACTTACCAAACAGCCTGCAAACTTTCTAACAACTCTGCAACGCCAACCTTTCAGCAGTATAGAGGTACCGTTTACTTCAGTAATGAACACCCAGCAGGTGATCCAACACTTGACAGCCCCGGCCTACTTTGTCTTTCGTTTCCCTATAAACTTATCTCACCTTTTTTATATTCTTTTGTTTTTCTCTTCTCAATTACTTTTTGATTGTGACATCGTTTCAATTTTGCGGCAGCCATCAATCAATCGGACTCAACACTTGAGTTGATATATGGTGAACCTCGTTTCATAAATCTGGTTCTCAGATTTGACATATGAAGTTTAACCAAATTTCTATGTTTTGTCTGCGAGATTTATATCTTAGAATTCACTACAATAAAGATGGCTTATGAAGTCATAAAATCTTGTTCCTGAAAACAAATGATATGCTATTAAAAGCTAATTTAGAGGCAAAGATCCAATATACATATATATACCACAAGGATCTTTTAGAAATGGCAAAAAGGTAAAGGACTTGCTATCTGGTGAGTTTAGATGAGTTAGGATAGGATAGGCGAGTCCATTTGGTGTTTATCAATAACATACGGGAGGAAATTAATAAGTGATGGCTAAAACAAATGTTGGAAATTAAACTTGAATTCATGAATGTAGGGAAATTAAATTGAATTTAGGTCATACATGTACCAAGATAATCATGAACCTAGTCATACATAAAACTAGTTAATAGTAGACAAGGTTTGCTAGTTTTCAAGAATCATTTAATTAAGTGTTTTATGTCTAGATTCATCTTTGTGTTAGTATAAATACTTATATAATTCAGCATGCAAGGCAAGTCATTGAAAATCAAGTCATTTGAATTCAAGTTCTTTTCATATTTTGTGACTTCCTCTTCCCAATGCCTCTTTATATCAACTGTATCAATTGTGTAAGAGCCACCACCTTTCCAACAAAATGGTATTTTCAACAAAGTGGTATCAGAGCTTGAGTAAAGATATATCGAAACGATAAATTTTTTAGGGTTTTTTAAGTTTACATCGAAAGGACCAGCTCTTTCTTTTCAATATCCTTGACTCACTAAGCTCAACTATTAAAATTGAGCACTTAAAATGAAGGCCATCCTTGGGTTCCCAAGGAGTGTGGGAAGTTGTTGAAGGTTTTGAAGAGCTTACAAATGAGGGTACACTTTTTCCAAACCAAAAGGAGTCTTCGGTGAAGGAACTTTCTCATAGTCATCCGCCAAGGCTTAGATGATGATATGTTCGAAAAGATTGCAAATGAGACAACTTCCAAACAAGCGTGGAAGATGCTTTGTAATTTTGTCATTAGAGTTGAGAAAATGAAGAAAGTTCAACCTCAAAATCTAAAGGGTGAATTTGAATCTCTCTTTATGAAGGATAGTGAATCAATTCAAGAATATTTTACAAGAGTCTTGGCACCAATGAACCAAATTAAGAAACTTGGAGAAACTCTGCTAAATGTTTGTGTAGTTGAAAAAATTCTTCATCCCCTCAACAAGAAGTTCAATCATGTAGTAGTAGCAATTGAAGAGTCTAGAGATTTGAAGGCCAAGATTGTTGATGAATTGAATGGGTGGGTCGTTAAGAGCCCATGAGGAGAAGATGAACTGCGGAAAGCAAGAGCAAATAAAACATGTCTTGCAAGAAAAAAATGACTTTGAAGTGCACGGGAGATGTTTCCAGTAAATGCCTTGATCAAGGATGTGGAAGAGGTCAAGGTCGAGGTCAAGGTCATGGACATAGTTATAGTTAAGGAAGAGGAAGAGGTCAAGGTCGAGGTCAAGGTCATGGACATAGTTATAGTTAAGGAAGACGAAGAGGTGATGAGCACACTTCATAGTTTGGAAAAAGAAACCAAACTTTACAATTGTGGAAGAGAAGAAAGAAGAGCAACTATGAAAGGTACAATGAAAAAGATGATAAATCTAGAATTGAATGTTATTCTTATCATAAGTTTGGCCATTATTCTTGGGACTGTCAAACTAAGAATATAGATGAAAAAGCGAACCTCGTAAAGCATGGGGAAGTTGATAGGAAGCAATCCCTGCTTCTTGTCGTAAATAAGGAACTTTGGGTAAGAATAGTTTATAGTATCATGATAATGGAGCCAGCAATCATATGATAGGTGATAGAAGCAACTTTATGGAGCTTGATAAAAGAGAGAAAGGCTTTGCAAGTTTTGGCGATGACACAAAGGTGGATATTAAAGGCAAAGGTACAATCTTAATTCAGACAAAAGATGGAAGTAATAAAGTTCTTTGCGATCTTTATTACATTCCAAAGTTGACCAGTAATTTTCTAAGTATTGGTTAAGTTTTGGAAAAAGGTTACACTCCAAAGTTCTTTGAAATAAGTTTTGGGTCTCTTTTTATAAATTTGAGGCTATTTTACTTTTTGTGTTTCTATTAGTGTATTTTGTATAAAATTAATTAATTAAATATGATTAATTTGAATTAATTTCAATTATTGAATTTTGTTTGGAATGTGTGGAGGCACAATTCTAAGTAATTTTCCCAGGGTGGGAGATACATCAGGACCCCACCAAAAAGTTGAGAGGGTCTTAAAATTTTATCTCAATAATTAATTTCTTCAAATAAATATTATTTTAAATTATAATAATAAATAAAATAAAATATATAATAGAAAATTCAAATTAATTAAACTAAGTTAGATTAATAAATAAAAATTATATAAAAGATAATAAAAAATAGACAATAATATAGAAAAAAGAGAGAAAAGGCAAAATGATAGATAATATAAAAGTCAAGGATAAGACTAACAATATAAAATATATTTTCTCATTACTCATTTGCTTCATTGACATCAATATTTTTTTCATTGCATTCAACACGATATTTTTGTAAATAGATTGACAATCTCTGATGATGAAATTTTCTCAAGAAAATCATAGAGATAGGATTTTTGAGAAATTCCTCAAGTGAGGAAACATTCCTAGATTCCAGCAAAGTGTTGGAAGAGTCCAAGAATGGCTTTTAATAAAAGGATTTTCATCACCCATTATTTGATGAAGAGAAAATTACATCATTCATCCGATGATTGCCTCATGCCCATCAACAACACTACATTGAGACATAAATAGAAATCTTCGATGATGGAATCTTCTCGAATCATTGTATATGCATGTTTGTATAGAAATGGAAAAAAATGTTATTGAATTAGAGAGCAAAATGAAGTCTTATCTATTAGACCCAGTAAATAATGAGAGTTGTCAAAAGAATATTTACGTAGCCATTGAGTATATGACTTAATGGTAAGTGCTTGTATCTTTTTGTCAAAGAGTTGGATTTTAATTTTTCCTCCAAATCAAAATAATAAAAAATGTTATGAATATATGTGTGAATGTCCATTATGTCACGACCCATGATTTTAAACTAGACCAAGTAGCCTAGATAGGCTAAACAGCCCAACAATCCAAACACAAGATTGTAATCTAATTTGAACTCTTATATCTGATCATATATATATTTGGATGTAAATTAAATTGGATTAAAATTAGGATTTAATTCTTCTAAGTCAAATCCCTTAAGTATTATCTTTATCTTGTAAATTCTATATAGGTAAGAGGTTATTAACCTATAAATAGGTCTCTCACTTCATTTTTAAATACACACTCAAATAAGATCTTCTTAATCTCTCTAAATAGTTTCTCTTAACGTTATATTTTATAACACGTTATTAGGACGATTTTCTAATCTCTCAAGTTTTGGTATTATTTAGTTTTCATCATCTTCAGGCTACAAAAGGATTTTAATCATTGGTATTTGATATTTGGTTTTAACAAATCAAGTAAGTGACTCGTTCATTCCCTGAAAATCAGCCTTGATGTAAATTTTACTATCATATAGTATTTATCATATTTTGTTCCTTTATTTACTAAATTAGGTTGAGCATGAAAATTTATATTATACTTAGATGATTTATTTCTTGAATTCTGACCATTATTTTACTCAACTTATGTAATTCCATAGTAATACTTTGAGATTTTACATAAGACATTTTTAAATTGAAAATATAAAATTTTGTATGATACATATTTTATAAAAAGTGGAAAATACAATTACATTGAGTAATTTAAAAATACATTTAATTTTGGATTTCATGTCTTTTAATGGTTGAGCAAAAGAATGAGCTATTAATGAAAAATCATGCACCTCGTCCATTCCTTGTAGTGAATGTGACATTACTTAATAATTATGGTGTCACAACCCAAACCCGAGGCCATGATTGGCACAAGAGTATAATTTGAAGGTCCCACATAACCTAAGCAAGCCTTAAACCATATGAATTGGAATACACAAATCGCATAATGGGACACGCCATTATGGAATCATATACCATGCATGTATACTTATATTTATGTATAAAATATCAACATATATAAAAAATGCGAAGCAAATAGAAATTTAACATTCAATATAAGCCATTTTATGGCAAACTAATAATATAGCATTTATTACATGAATCTAAATATAATCCAAATCCATAACAAAGTATAACCCAATGTTTAACCAGTGTAGTATGACTCAAGGGAGTGGATTGACGCTTACTAGATGCCTTATTGATGACCTACCAAATCAACTGTAGTAATACTAGCTCCTCCCACGAGATAGCAAGCCACACCGTCTGCTTATCTACAACAAAAATTTTTTAAATTAACAAGTGAGTCACAAAGATTCTGTGAGTAGATACAAGGAAAGGGAACAAGCTAAAATAAGTGAGTTTTTCTAACTCACTTTGCAATTCAATGAAATAATTCATTTATCATCATTTGAACAAAATTTCAAATATAATCAAGTCCTTGCGAAGTTCACTAAACATTTGAAAATAGATTATATCTCAAAATTGCCTTCAAAATTTAAATAATTTCATTGCTAGTTCTAAATTATCAGTACACTACTCATAAACCTCAATACTTAGCTCACTGTGAAATTGGTATTGATAGTAGCCTAGCATGTATCGATACTTCTCAAACAAAAACAAATTCTAAATGCCTCAAGAATGAATATATCGATACTTTCTCTATAGAATTTAATTTCCAAAGTGTCATAATGTGTGAGTCCAAAACTTGACTACTCATGTGAACTAGAGTCACCTCCACTATTTTTTGTCTAGGTGTGATTAGCCACCTAATTAAATTTATTCCTTCTAACAAGGTCCTGAGCTTGTATTAAGTTCGTTAAAAAGAATGAAGTTTGGTCTACATGATTTGTGATTGAATTTAGGAGCATGGTTATGCGCGAGGAAGGATTAGCAACATTGTGACTCTCGTTTAATGAACAGTACCAGTTAATCGCCCGTTATCCTATATTAGCCTTAATTCTCAATCTTAAACTTAAATTCTTATTCCCTTAGTTATCATTCATTATATTATATTTTCTTATTTATCATTAGATGTTAGAGACTTGTCTTGGACCCCTCCAACACTCTGGTCGAGGTTTTCGAAATGCTCCTCACCTCGAGAGCATGAGGATCTATCATCGAGGTTTTTGTAACACTCGACCATAATGATTTTGATTTTGGATTTTAGATATTTTATTTTTCTTGTTCCCTTCTTTCTAAGTTATTTTCTTTCATTTTTTTTATCATTGCGTGAATGCAATCGTTTGTTCTTTGAGAAATTTTTCAAGACCATGCCAACTTTTTGATGAAGTCTAAGAGTTTTTGCTCACTTAGGGCATTTCTTGAAAAAGCACGTCTTTACAAGCACCAAGAACATCCCTTTGTCAGAGTTTGTTTTTCATAAATCGAATATGTTGACTCCGTTGTGGACTCCATATGTTTTTTATGATAACAAAATAATCCTTATTCATTAATGTCTAACTTCACTATTTAAGTTGCAAGATAAATTTAATTCCCTTAATAAAATTGTTGATTAAAGGCAAGTTCACTTAAAAGATAGGTTAATTAGTTAAAATGAGGAAGAAGAAAAGGGTCAGTGCAAATAAAAACTCATTAACTGATTAATGTGGAGCCTTAACTAGTTATGGCACAACTGGGTGCTGGGTAAAAGAAAAATGGAAAAGTATTAATCGATTAAAACCAAGCTTAACTAATTAAGAAGGTGTTAGAAGTTAAAAACAAAGGCATGCTAATTAGTTAAGGAGTTGGATTAATCGGCTAGAGCATAAGACATAAGTACATTTAAAGTGCCAAAATCCAAATATGAAACGAGGTTAACCATTGAAGGGAGCCAAAATGTAGAAATTCAAATTTAAAGATTTTCTAATTTATTAAAGTTGATGTTAATTGGCTAAGGTTGAAGGAAATAAAGCTTCAATCACTTAAGGGGAGGGTTAACCAATTAAAGGAAGTTTGTTAGATAGAGAACTTTGAAGACAAAGATTTCTTAATCGGTTAGAGTCTCTTTTAATCGGTTAACATAGTGAATAAAGCTATCAAATAATGTAAAGCAGATAAGGTGTAATTGGTTAAAGCCTACCTATAACAAGTTAGCAAAACTTTGTCTGCCTATTTGAATTTAAACCCTAGAGGATAAAATGACAGGTCAAATGACATCAAAGTTGTTTCGAATGGCTAGAATCTATCCTAAACAACAAAATCTAACTCCCTAAGTATTTAAAGCCTCTCCAATAGTCAAAAATCAAGAAAGAAGCTATAAAAAGTGATTTTGAGCTTAAAAGACCAAAAATGTTTTCTTTACACTTGTATTCCACTCTTATATTTGTGAAAGTGTTTGTCCTAAAGCTTGTACAATTTAGATCAGCTAGGTGATCATTTATAGCTCCTTTATCTTCTACTTCTTGTTTATTTAGAGTGTGCAAGATACTTTAAAGGGTAGTCTAAGCTAAGGTAAGCTTAAGACTTATTGTAAAAAGGTTAGAGCTTGGGTAAGAAGCTCACCTGGTAAAAGCTTGGTGGACGTTGTTAATTCCATTGGTTTTAATGAAGTTGGGTTAAAAATCCTTGATTGGGTATATCAAGGTAGTGGATGTAGGTCAGGTGGACCAAACCACTGTAAATTTTGTGTTTTGTCCATTTCTCTTAACTTTTCTTTACTTGGTGGTCACTAACCTTCACAAGTTCTCAACTATCAATCTTAAATCTTCCAAACTGATTTTAAATTTCAAAAGCTATGCTCAAAAATATTTTAAAAATGTTATTCACCCCTTTCTAGCACTCATTTTGGGACTGACAAGTAATATCAAAGCCTAACCCTTGATTTCAAAGCTTAACATCTTAAGAGGAAGACCCAATTGCTACTCAAAATTCTAATGATGTTTAAGGTCCATCCACAAATAAGCTCTTTTATTTGATAGAACCAATTATAAATTTTGGAGCACTCGAATGTCCATTTATGCTAGGGCTTATGACTATGAGATGTGAGATGTCATTATCAGTGGTCTTTTCATCCCTATGAATACTAATTTGGTAAATGGTGAGAAAAATCCCAAAGATAAAAGTAAGTGGACAAAAGTTGAAATAAGGAGAGCAAAAATAAACTCTAAGGCCATGCACACTCTCATTTGTGCACTTGATTATAGAGAATACAATAAAGTGTTCATGTGCAAAAGTGCTAAAGAAATTTAGGAAAAATTAAAAGAGTTAAATAGAGAAACAAATAAGGAAAAGGAATTGAAAGATAAGTCTTGTAAGAATCATTGCTCAACAAGCAACAAGGCAAATGCAAATAAGGAATCAAGTGATGATGCATCCTCAAATCAAATTAAATTATGCCTCATGGCTTTTAAAGAGATAAAGGTAATTTCTTCATCTTGTGAGCTCAATTCGTATGATTTGATGAATTGCATGATGCTTTTGAGGTTGCAGCATTTGAGTTTGAGAAAATGAATATGAATCACAAGAAAACTATTTCCATATTCGATGTTGAAAATGAATTTTTGATGAAAACAAAAATTGACTTGGAAAAAGAAAATGAAAATTTGGAAAGGATTTTAAAGCTTACCAAAATAAAATTGATATTTTGGAGAATGGAAATTTTGATATGAAAGGAAATTTGAAGATTTATTAAATGAGAAACAAAAGGTATTCATGAATTCCTCATCTTCCAAAATGACCAAATGTAATCATTGCACATTTTATAGTTATTGTTCATACATTTGTCCAATTAGAAAATGCTTACCTTATAAATTTAGACAAGTGTGGGTTCCAAAAGGAACTTTGTGTAACGAGACTAACTTTCAAGGTCCAATGCAATTTGGATACCAATGATCAAATGAAAAATATCTTTTGTAGGTGTACTAGAGCAAGGAGGAACAATTCTTGAAGAATGAATGCTCTCTAGTCACATGTAAAGGAAAATGGGTGATCTCTATGCTAAAAGCCTTTGTTTGTTTAAATGAGAATTTGGATTGCTTATTTATTGAATGTTTCATTGATTTAACTAGGTTTCTAAAATTGTTTACTTTCTTAATTGAACATTTTGGTTGCCTATTCTTGCTGGAATATTAAGTGCATAATTCTTTAACTTTATTGATAAATCTTGGCTATGCAACTTGATTTGATATGGTACATGCTATACGTTGCATAATTTAGAATAATGTATAATTCTAAAGATTGAGTATCTACTTATATTTGATCTTGAATATATCATCATGCTTATTTTGAGAAAATTGTTTTATTAAGATTGCTTGATTATGGAAAATTGTTTCTATAAAATTTCCTCATGTTTTGTGAAATTGTTTTAATACTATTTCTTCGAGGAAAAATGATTTTTGAGTATAATTTTGAAACATGAAATTTTTGATAATGTGACAGAAATATGAATATACTTGATGATTGATGTGTGCATCAAATACATATATTTAATGGGAGATTAAATACCTAATTAGTCTAAGTTAGACTAGATTTATGATTGGATTTAAGTGTTTTTATTTATTTTATTAGTTTAGTTTAATTTATGTTTAAATGTTTATTTTAAGTTAATAATGTTAGTTTCTTGTTATTTATATTTATTTTTATGTTTTTGTAGGAGAAGGATCAAAAATAATTTCAATTGGTGAAGAAGGTTACATAATGGACTGGTGCTTTGTTTGCATGTGTTTCAATTTTTCAAGAATACCTCCCCCTACAAAAGTCCAAATGATATGCTTTTTCAACCATTAGAAAGTTGAGAGGTAGGGCTACAACTTTGATGTTTAACACTTTGCCCAGTTCTGATTGAAAGGTGGTCAAAATTTTTGTCGAAGTAAAATAACTACACTAGAAGAACAAAATTGAGCAGAACCTTTGAGAGCCGCGGTGCGCAACATATTTTCCAAAAATAACAAGCTTACGGGATTTTGGAAGCTAGGGCTTTTAATCACTATTTAAGGGGCTTTTTTCAAAGGTTTCTAGGGGGAGGCAGCAAGCAATTTTTCTAGAGAAAAAAAGTCAAAAACAAAGCAAGAAAACAAGAGAATTAGAAGGAGAATCAAGATCACAAAGTTTCAACTATTAGTTTTCTCTGTCTACTTTTATGTTTTTCTTATTTTCTTTGACTTAGATTAATAGCTAATTTTCTTTGGATGAAGTTTTTATTAGATATTATGAACTAAACCAGTTTCCTAGGATTGTTTGATTTGATTTTTACTCAAGTTATTATTATTTTGATTTTTCTTTTTAATTTAAATTTTAGTTAATTAGCTTTAGTTAATTAATTAATTTTGATTGTTTGAATAATTAAATTGTTATAATTTCAGTACTTAATAAAACTTTAGATCAATTCTTTGTGGGATCGATCCTCGGCTTGCTTATATAGTATCTATTCGATATATATACTTGCATAGTAAAATTTTAACTGACGATAATTTACACTTTCACCTATTCAAGAAGCCTAAAACAAGGAAAATTGAGTTAAAATATTGTCCTAGATTTCCTTGTGCCTAAGATAAGTTGGCCATTTGAACAATTTTGATTTACATCCTAGAACTCGCTTGAATAGTTCATGATGGTTGATAATGAGCTTGAAAGTTTTAATTATTTTAATTGGGTTTTTGATAGCAAAATGAGCTTATATGAGAAAAATGTTGTCATCCTTTAAGTTTCGAATGATTTATGAATTGGACAAGGTTGTTTCATGATGAAAATACTTTTTGACTTGTTCTTATTAGATGTACATGCTTGCTTGTAAGCTTGATTGGTCATAAAGGTATTTTTGGCACATGATTGTGAGGTAATTGAAAATGACCCTTGACATGCATAAACATGATTCATTGTTGGTCCCAATTAAATGTGCAAGAGGGGGGTTGAATAGCACAATTTGGCTCTTTTAAATATTATCTCTAAGTGTAGACAAATGCAAGATAAAAGAAAGAATGAAAATAAAACAAAAATAGATTAAATAAGACAGCAGAAATTAGAGTGGTTTGATCAAAGACCTACATCTACTACCTTGATTATCCAACCAAGGATTTTCCAACCAATCCACTAAGAGCCGATGAAATTAATAAGCTTTCACAAAGCTTTACAATGGCTTTTATCAGGCTTAGTCAAAACCTTTCACAATAGTTTTTCACGGGCTCAACTATAACCCAACACCTAACTTTTCAAGGTTAAGTTAGAACCTTAACACAATCAAGCAATCCTAACTTGATTAAACCCCTTAAAGTGACCCTTTCAATCTAAGAACGTAAAGAGAAATGAGATAGAAGTGTACCTATGATCACAAAGTTGATCTAAGTGGTACAAGTTGAAGTGCAAAACATAATTACAAGGATGGGCATTGAGTGTAGTAAAGTGCAGAGAGATTTTTGCTAGTTTTTGAGCTCTTTTTGTTTGGAAGCCTTCAATTCAACATTTTTAGCCGTTGGAACCCTCTTTTTATACTTGGAGAAACAACTCTGATGGCAATTTGATAGTTTTCTGGCCGTTGGAAACAGTTGGGAGTTGGTTCTAGCCGTTAATTTGTCTTTTAGTGCAAACTTCAAAATTTTTGGCAGAATGCTTTTAGTTGACTAACCGATATCTTAGTCGACCAAGTAGTCTTTGTCTTCTGTTCCTAGTTTCTGGCAATTCTGGTAGTATGCACTTAGTCGACTAACTCATTCCTTGGTCGACTAAGTTGGTTCTGTTTCTCAATATTCTTCAGCTCGCTAACCTTTGATTAAAATCTTAGCTAACTAACTCTTCATTAATCGATTAAAAAGATCCTGTCTAGTTAATCAATTGTAACTTCCTTATTCTTATGCTCTTTGATATGTGTATTTTAATGATTGATTATTTATTTGCATATAATTTTGTCCTGCACACTCAAGTAGAAATATTAGACACTAATGAAATGGGAATATTTTATTATCATAAAAAACTAATGGAGCCAATAATCTCCCCTTTTTTGATGATGACAAAGCATTCCTTGATTAACAACACAATGTCTTTTAATTCTTTTTAATCCTGTAGAAAATGGGGATTGCTCCCCCTAAGTGTGTGCATATTTTGCTTATTCATTCCAGCAAATTTTATTCTAGTCATATAGAAAATGTCACTATATATTCAGAATATATATATGCAGAAATATAAAGTGGTTTACAATAGTGTCTGTCAACTATATATTGTTTCCAGATTTTGCTTTTGCCATTAATTATTTATCATATATAATATACTCATTATCCATATCTATTCACAAACACAATCCATTCATAATGTCATAATAAAAATCAGTTATCAACAAACTATCCCAATATCAGTACAGCACCAGATCTTTATCAGCAGTAGTAAAAAATACCATATATAGTCAGACATCATCAGATATTTAATTTTCAACAACTAAATAACATAAACATTTTAACATCCCATTTCTCACACAAAAACATAAACAACAAGGTTAAATTTAAGTGTTCAATTGCCAACATGACATAAACAGTAGATTACCACAAAATAACAGTTAATGTTCCCTAACTATCCTTAGATAGTTTCTACTTCCTATCTCCCCTAAATTCTCCCCTAAGGTCCCTGCCATACTTCTCCCCCTTTTTGTCATCATCATCAATGTATTATCTGACATTGAGGGGTTAAGGAGAAGATTCTGGTCGAGGAGAGGGTTGAGGTGGTGATTTTTCAGGGAACTGTTCAGGGGATGAAATCAGAAGAGGATCTTAAGGAGAGGAGATTGGTATTGGCTTGGCCTTCTTAGCAAATCTGGATGATTTCCTCCTTTTGATGAACTTTGTTTTAGTTGCCATTATTTTCTTGGCCTTGCTTGGTGGTTTGGACTTTATCTATGGTTCTTCAGCAACTTTTTCTTTTCCTTTCCCTTACTGCCCTTCTGCAGTAGGAGCTAATGCAGATGTTGCTTGCTGAGCTTTTTCCTTAGCTACCTCTTTCGTAGCTTGCTCTTTTTGAACCATTTGATGGAAAAGTCCCATGATTGAAACCTCTTCAGAATGTGAAGGAGATGGTTAAGGTTGGGGTTCAGAGGAAAGATTTTCATTAAGTGATCCAAGCAGCTTAGTACCTTGATCATATTCATCATTGTCCTGAGGCTCAGGTGAGGATGATTTTCTCGGTTGTTCAACCTCAGGTTCATGACCTTCAGCTTGCACCTCAGCTTCCTGTCCTGCTGGAGCGAGGCTAGGAGTTGCAGAGCTATCTGCAGCAGCTGGTTCATATGGCACTTTTTCTTTTCCTTTCATTTTGCTTTCCATTTCTGTTAACCTTTCTTCAATTTTCTGAATTCTTGTTTTTTAATCAGTGAGCTTCCCATCAATTCTTGTTAGCAGATTAAAGATTACCTCAGTTGAGAATTGAGATGGTGCTGCCTCGGGTTGAGCAGGAAATGAGGATTCTTTTCCTAGACTAGCCTTAAGGGTTTTAATGTATCTTTCTCGATCAAGTTTGTACCCCATTTAAGGTAATTTTCCTAGATAAATGGCTTGGTCTCTAGTTTTGACTTTGTCTGCCTCATATCTAGAACTCTAAATTCCTTTCTTCTGCACTAGAGAAGTGATGATATTTCCATAAGGCAAGTTTATCTTTTCTAGTCTACAAGCTCCCCTCATTCTTTCAATCATAAACCTTCCAAGATTAAGTGCAACTCCACTAAATGCATGTTCCATTATACATAAACCTTGGAGGCTAATATAGCTTAAGCTTCCACTCCTGCCATAGATATTGGTGGCAATAAAGTAATACAGAATCCTTATTTGAGGACTTGTGATAAGCCCTGCATTACTCTTGCAGGAATACGTTTCTTTCTTCCCTGTGATCACTTCCCATAAGGATGAAGGGTCATACTTCTCAGGGAATTCAAATTTTCCCTCATTACACTCTATCTTAAGAAGTTCCCCTAAGTCTGCAACAGTGACAGTAAATTCCTTCCCATTCAAAAGCACATTCAGACCCTCATCAAAATAATCATCAAGGTCTTCCAGCTCATCCTTGTCAACAACTATACTCGAATAGAATTCTTTAACTAAATTAACATTGTATGATCAATTTCTAAATGTGCTGAACTCTTTCAATTTTAATTCTTCAAAATAATCTGATAGACTTGTCAGGATTTAAGGCATTTCACTTAAGCTTTCCTAGTCAATATATTTTCCACAAGTGATGGGTGCATTCTCTATTTTCCTAAATCTCGCTTCATGTACTTTATTTCTGAATTTAGAAGATGAAGAAGTACCTATCTTGTGTGATTTGCCCTTTTCTTTCTTCTTTTCAAATTTGTGGCTTTTCGATTTATTAGATTCTTTACTTGCAGATTTTGACTCAATCCTCTTCTTTTTCTTCAGTATTTCAGCTTCCAGATTTTTTTCCATTAGCCGTTTGCCTTTCTTCTTTTCCAGAAGTTCTTGAGATTTTCTTGACTTCACCATTTGGTTTGGATGATTTTGGACTCAGAGTTTCGAATGGTTGAGAGGTGAGGGTTTTAGTTTCAGGCTTCGGTTTCAGTAGAGAGAATATGTAAAGAGAATAGGTTGAGAGCAGTTTAATTCCAAAAGAAAAACTGTCTGACTCCCCCTATTTAAGTGCAATTTGTAACTCCTTATTCAAAATTTAAAAATTACCTCCTAATTTTTTATTTTTGGTTTGGGTTGTTTTCTCCTCTGCTTTATTTCCCGATAAACATTATTTTATTCTTCTTGCCTTTAACTTAACTGAGTCTTATTATTTAATGAAAAATAATGCTTTTAGTTGATTAAGATTTTCTTTAGTCGACTAAGTGCCTTTTGTTTTATGTGTATGAGTCAAAAATTTTACCTACAACTCCTCCATATTAATCATTCCTAAATTCCTTCTACTCTCACAAAATCTATCTTCATTTAGAGGTTTGGTAAAGATATCAGCTAATTGATGCAAAGTATTCACAAACTCAACTTTAACATCTCCCTTCACTACATGGTCTCTAACAAAATGGTGCCTAATCTCAATGTGTTTAGTCCTAGAATGTTGCATAGGATTTTTTGATATATTGATTGCACGTGTATTATCACAATATATTGGTACATTACGTACTGTTATTCCATACTACTTTAATTGTTGTTTAATCCACAAAATTTGTGCATAGTAGTTGCCTAGAGAAACATATTCTGCTTCAACTGTGGATAAAGCTACTGAATTTTGTTTCTTACTTGACTAGAATACTAGCATACTTCCTAAAAACTGGCTTGTTCTACTAGTACTCTTTCTATCGGTATTGCTTCCAGCAAAGTCTGCATCTGAATAGCCTACTAGATTAAATAATGATTCTCTAAAGTACCTGTCATGCCCCGATACTCCCTTCGAGCCCGTGACAACCGTCGCGGTGTCTCGATAAACACCCATTACTTGAAATGCCAACCGAAACCCCGTAAGGCTTTAATATCAGTTTCTCATTTTCCTGAAAATTTCGATACCAGCTAATAATGTAGTATATAAGTGCAGAACACATATTTCAAAATCAAAAATAAATTTAGATGTCTAAAACATTCGTTTAAAGTGAAATTATGACTGTTAGAATAAAATAAAAAAATTAAACAAAATATTCTATTTTCTTATAAAACAATATTTTTAGAACACTGCGTAAATAATTTTTACAGCGTAAAAGCAAAATAAATTCCTACATATAGTAGTACAGATAACTAAAGTATGAAATTTAATTTACAGTGACATGTGGACCCCAAAATGACAAAAATGAACGAAGGCTGCAAACCTACAGTTTTTGAGGAAGTAAAGCCAACTGTAGCCTTCGACGATATCAGCTATCTACAGCCTATATTGAGCCTGAAATGGGTGGAAATGAGGGTGGTGAGATTATAAAATCCTAGTGAGTAAACAAACATCATCATAAACATCTAGAGTTGAGTACATGGAGACGATAAAATAATTCATCGTAAACTGGGTCACAGCATTAGAACACATTTCATTCAAAATACATAACGAGGCTTATGAATATCATAAAAACTAGGCTTGTGTCATAAATCCATCCTCGGGGACCCCTTGGTCGAGGCATCCTACCGAGACCGCCAAGGCTATTAAAAATTCACATTTCGCATAAAACAAATTTTTCGATGGACATCACAGCCGTTCCTTGACGTTGGCTGAGTTCACCATTACGTGGTGGTTTGGCGTGAAGTGAACTCAAATATCACCTCAAGAGCTACCTTACATGCCTTTACAACCAAGGTGAGCACATATAAACGGGGTTACCGTGCCCCTCTCATCGACTGGTCCATGGAACCGGCCTACTGCAGTAAGCTAATAATTATCCCACCAATCAATAAAATTCAATAACATGATATGGCAATTATTGTAATTTATAGCCTTTCAAGGCAAACAAACAATTCGTATTTCAATACAATTGCCAACTAGCCAATCATGCTCGATTTATTATAAGTCAATTAATTTAAACAATCAAATTGCAACAAATAGCAGTCTCCGTGTACTCTATTTTTCAAAATCATTATTAATTTCAAAACAATTTATAAATTAATTTCATTGAAACACATTTATTCATAAAACATGAAAATCTACATTTTTAAATCCATTTTTCCATAGAATTCATGAAATCATCTAAAAGCCAACCTAGATAATTAAAATGACAGTAAGTTTACTCACAATGTATAGAGTGCGGATTTTCGAAGTACTCTGACTATTGGTCCTCAGATGCAATTTCCTTGCCTTTATCGGAAGACTCACCACCTTGACATAGTACAAAATTGAGAAACTTACTACATTGGTACTAAATCGAAATTAAACTAATTTAGACTACTAATGCATGATATGGAATGCAAAATGCATAGGTAACCATCTAAATCCGGTATTGGCCTAATTCGTCTTATCACCGGATTAATTGGCCAACGCGTCCAATATAGCACCAAATTGCTCCATTTCTTTTCCAATACCTTAATTCACCAAACATAAGTCAAATAAACTAAAATTTGGTAAAACCATCTTCACTTTCCTTCTTAGAATTTTCGGTCAATAATGGTGCATTAACACCGTAATTTTTCCTACTACTTTTCCACACCATAATTCATCATTTTCTAACCAATTCTCTTAAAATAAAAATCAAATTCATCCTCACTCAATACAAGGTAGGTTCGGCCATTGATGGGTGATGGGGAAAATGAATTCTTTTCTTGTTGTTTTGCTTCTAGACATGGTAAACTAACTAAAAACACTAACATAACTTGAAATCAAATCAATCCAACATCATTCTCTCTCCATACCCATTCGGCTAGCCATGAATTCACCATGAAAATATGAAATTTAACCATGGAAAATAAGGAGAAATGCTTAAGGAAAATAGATTTCAAGTTTAAATTGAGAAATCCTACCTTTTTCACTTGTTTTCCTTTATTTTCCACAATTTTTCTCTTGAAATTCTCCACCTAGGGTTTGTTCTTTCTTTGTTTCCCTCTTTTCCTTGCTTGGCCGAATATTTGGAGAGAAGTGAGAGGTTTATAGGCTGATTTTTAAATGAAATAATAAAATATTCTAAGCTTGAAAAGTGTCATTTTATTATTGGTCAATTTTTAAAACTTTAAAAATTTAAACTTTTTATCTCCATCACATATATTTTCTCACTTATCCATAACATAAAAAGTCAATGGATGAATTCTATGAGCATGACAAGTGTTGGGTGTGTAAAATTACCATTTTGCCCCTGGGGTGGCAAAATGACTATTTTGCCCCTAGGTTGGCAAAATGACTATTTTGCCCCTACCCTCGAAAAACACCGAAATTAAACTTCTTCACTTCTCAAACTCAAATTATACCCCAAATGATCAATTTTAGTCAAAAATTTCATGTAAATCTCACATCTTAACCTCGAGTGGTGAAATGACCATTTTGCCCCCGGATCATGAAAATTCCAATTTGACTTCAAATCGGTCCTCGAACTCTGAATCATCATTTTAAGTTATTCTGGGAATTTAAAATTTAAAATTCCACCTTAAAATCTTCATTTGATCTAGTTCGAGACTTAATTCAACTTAGTTGTACTATTAAGTACACTATCAACTTTTTTTTTTTATGATTTTTCGGGGCTTTCCTAGTATGTAAGCATATTGTCAATCACATGAATGACATGGCAAGTATTTTATAGAGTCAGGCTTGACAACACTACCCCCCTTAAAATAAAACTTTTGACCTCAAAATTTCACTTACCGGATTCGAAGAAAAGATGTGGATATTGGTTTCTCATCTGATGCTCGACTTCCAATGTCATCTCCTCCATTCAAGCATTCTTCCACTGCACTTTAACCATTGGAATGCTTTTGTTCCTCAACACTAGATCCTTTCGATCTAGAATGCGTACAGGTTGCACTTCGAACTTCAAATCTTCATGCAACTCAATGGGAGGTGTCTTTAGAATGTGGGAGGGATCGGGGAACATACTTTTTCAACATCGAGACGTGGAAGACATTATGAATCCGATCTAACTCCGGGGATAATTCAAGTCTATAAGCCACTAGCGCAATCCTTTCAATGATACGAAAGGGTCCAATATATCTCGGATTGAGCTTTCCCCACTTCGCGAATCGAATCACACCTTTTATTACCCAATAAAATACCACAATTTATCATAATAGTATAATCAAATGAGATTTAATACTTCAAAATTTTCAAATTATTGCCTTTCCAAAGGGAAACCTTAAGAAAAACTTTATCGTCAACTTCAAATTCCAAATCTTTCCTCCGTCTATCAGAATAACTCTTCTGCCTATCTTGAGCTATCTTTAATCGTTCTCGGATAACCTTGATCTTGTCATTTGTCAGATCAATCAATTCCACATTAAACAATTTCCTCTCACCCACTTCATCCCAACAGAGCGGAGTTCGACACTTCCTTCCATACAGAGCCTCGTATGGTGCCATCCCAATACTAGACTGAAAGTTGTTATTATACATAAACTCCACCAATGGCAAGTGTCTGTCCCAACTCCCAATAAAGTCAATGACACAAGCTTGGAACATATCCTCTAAGGTTTGAATAGTTCTTTCAGATTGACCATCAGTCTGCGGATGAAAGGTAGTACTAAATCTCAATTTAGTTCTGAGAGCTTCCCAAATATTCGACCAAAATCGAGAAGTAAACCAAGGGTCTTGATTTGACACAATAAAAATTGGAACTCCATGTAATCTCACAACCTCATCTATATAAAGTCTAGCCAGTCTCTCAATAGAATACGTGCTATGGATAGCTAAGAAACGGCTGACTTTGTCACGACCTGAAACTCCCTATCGGGGCCGTGACAACCGTCGCGAAGCCTTGATAGACATTCTTCACCTCGAATGCCGATCGAAACCTCGCAAGGCTCTCATATCAGCTTTCGCACTTCCTCGGTGAGCAATAATTATCAAATATCGTAATTCGAAAGATTACAAGTCATTTCCAAATCAGAACATAACATATTGTTTTTTGGCTTACAAGGGCATTTTCGTCAAAAATCTCAAAACTTGCTAAAAGTGTAGTAGGTAAGCAGAAAATATATATTTAGTGATTTAAAAACAAATTAAGTATCTAAAACGTTCATTTAAAGTGAAAATTTGACCATTTAAATATAATAAAAATATTCAATAAAATAAACTATTTTCTTGTAAAATAAATTTTTTATAAAGCTATCGGTAAATAATTCTTATAGCGTAAAAGTTAATTATATTCATATATACTATAAAGCAAATAACCAAAGCATAAACTTACTTTTACAACAACACGTGGGCCCACATCTAATCAAAATGTATCGAAAGCTGAAAACCTACAGCTTTTGCCGATTCAAGTCCAAATGAAGATCCTTGTCAAAGTCAGCTAACTATGGAATTCCCCGAGCCTGAAATGTGAAGAAATGAGGGTGGTGAGATTATAAAATCCCAGTGAGTAAATAGACACCATCTAAACTATCTAAAGGCGAGTAAATTGAGACGAATTAAAATAAGTCATCATACTGTAATTTCATTACCTTTCAACTCATTTCAACCAAATAAACAAATAGGCTTATGATTTCCTGAAAAGCTTGGCTCGTGCCAAAAATATTCTCATACTCAGTTATAAGGGATAACTTGACCGAGTGTTATCTCAACTCGAGTCTGCCAAGGCTGTTAAATGTCTTTACATCCAAAATTTTAGCCATGCCTTGACGTTGGCTGAGTCTTACTCTCACGCGGTGGTCCACGTGAAGTGCACTCAAATCTTTACCTCAGGAGATACTTCATCCAACATCTCCCCCCGGAGATAAATATGGAATTGGGTTACCGTGCCCCTCTCATAGGCAGTCCACAGAAACCCCCACCACTGCAGTGACTATGGATTATTTTATCTACCACCTGATTTATAAAATCTTTTTCTGCATGAGATGACAATTTATCGCAACCTAGCCTCTCAAGGCTGAATACACAGTACAAATAATTCTAACACCAAAAATCAGTTTAGCCATTCATGCTCATATATTGTCATAAGCCATTTAATTTAAAACCATAAATTTACAACAAAAGCAAGCAGTCTCCAATTACTCTATTTTGAAAACCAGTATTCAATTTTCCAGAAAATTTATAAAATCACAATTTCTCCTAAAACATAACAATTTACCATTTAAACTCATTTTCCATAAAATCACACAATTGTATAAAACTACCCTAGATAATTAAGACGATAATAAGTTTACTCACAGTTCTAGGAGTCGATGTACTCTTAATCCTAGTCTCCAAGCACAATCTCTATACTTTTACCAATGTAATTTACTCACCATCTATCCACAATGTACAATACATAATTCACCACATCAATACTTGACCATTATAAAATCAATTCAGGCTCGGTGTATATGCATGATATGATATGCAACTTATTCGACTACCGCTTAAATGCGGTGCTGACCTAATTCGGCCTATTACCCGATTAAATGACAATTGTGTCCGATTTGGCTCCAAATTGCTCCATTTCATTTCTAATATTTCAATTCACTAAATACAATTCCAATAATCTAAAATTCAGCCTAACAACCCTCACAATTCTTCTTGAAAATTTCGGCCATTGTGGTGCACTATCACTAAAAATTTTCCCATTCCATTTTCTCACCATAAATCATCATTTCATCAATTTTTCAACCAATTCACTTGATCACAAAATCAATTCATTACTTCTACACTTCACATAGGGTTCGGCCATTGAAGGTTCATGGGGGAAATGGATATTTTCTTGTTGTTTTGTTTCTAAACATGCTTAACTAACTAAAAACACTAACATAATTTAGAATCAAATCAATCTAACATCATTCTCTCTCCATACCCATTCCAACCAGCCATGAATTCATCATGAAAACATGTAATTTAACCATGAAAAATGAGGAGAAATTCATGAGAAAGGTAGATCACAAGTCAAAATCAAGAAATTTTACCTTTTGTCATTTGTTTCCTTGAATTTTTACCAAATTTTCCTTGAATATCTCCACCTAGGGTTTTTGTTTTTCTTTTCTCCGTTTGTTCTTCTTTGCTCTTGGTTTGGCCAGCCATATGAAAGAAATGGGTTGATTTTTATGCCTTTTTTTATAAAGAAATAATAAAATAATAAAAGCATAACACATGGCATTTCCTTATTGGTTCAAATTTTAAATATTTGACTTTTAATTCTTTAATTCTCCACCACACATTTCTCATGTTTATCCATTTCCATGATGAATAAAATCCCTTGGTCTTGACAAGTGTCGGGGGTGAAAATTTACTGATTTGCCCTCGGGTGGTAAAATTACTATTTCGCCTCTGTGCTCCAAATTATACCGAAATTAAAATTTTTCACTTCTAAATCTCAAATCATACTCCAATAAGTCAAATGGGGCCAAAAAAATCTTTTCTAAAATTCTCATTTTGTCCCCAGGTGGCAAATAACCATTTTGCCCCTAGATAGTGAAAATTTCGGTCTGACTCCAAATTGATCCTCGAACTCCAAATTACCATTTTGAGTCATCCCTCGATTGTGAAACTCTTAATTTCACCTTAAAATCCCTATTTTAATTAGTTTGAGGTATAAATCGACTTACTTGCACTTCTAAGCACAATACTGACTTTTAAATATTCTTCTGGGGCTGTTCAAATATACAATCACTCTATCAGTCTCATGTGTAACATGGTAGATAATTTAGGGCTGGGCTTGACAGACTTAGTCAATCTATCCACAATCACCCAAATAGCATTCTTCCCACTATGTGTCCGCGGTAAACTCAATACAAAGTCCATAGTCATGTGTTCCCACTTCCATTATGGAATAGGTAAAGGCTGAAGAGTACTTGATGGTTTCTGATGCTCCGCCTTGATCTGTTGGCATGTGAGACATTTCGCTACAAAATTTGCTATGTCTCGTTTCATACCGAGCCACCAGTAACTTTCCTTGATAGTCTGATACATTTTGGTGCTTCCGAGATGTAAAGCATAGGTAGAAGAATGAGCTTCTTCTGAAATCATTTGTCTCAACTGGTTATCCTTAAGGATACAAACTAGGTCTCTAAACATCAAATTACCATCATCATTGAGTCTAAACTTACTAGTTTCTTCTTCTTGCAGCTTTTGAACTTCCTGTTTCAACCAATCATCGGATTTCTACAATTCTCTGATTTCATTGAACAATGAAGGTCTCACAACGAAACTAGCAAGTAGGGTTCCGTCCTCACCATTATTCAACTAGATCCTTAGAGATTTCATCTCAAGTAATATCAAAAAATAAGAACTCTAAAGTATTGCTAACGAAGATGAGGATTTACGACTTAAAGCATCCGTTACAACATTTGCCTTCCCCGGATGATAATCAATCACCAAGTCGTAATCCTTAATCAACTCCAACCATCGTCTTTGTCTCAAGTTAAGCTCTTTCTGGGTGAGCGAGTATTTCAAACTCTTATGGTCGGTAAAAATCCGACAACGCTCACCATATAAGTAATGCCTCTAAATCTTTAATGCAAAAACTACTACTGCTAACTCCAAATCATGGGTAGGGTAATTCGTCTCATGCTTCTTCAACTGCCGAGAAGCATAAGCTATTACTTTTTCATCTTGCATCAATACGCACCCTAATCCCAACTTAGAGGCATCACTATATACCACAAATTCTTTTCCACTAACAGGAAGTGTCAGACCAAGAGCGGAGGTTAACCGGTTCTTTAGCTCCTGAAATCGACTCTCATAGACATCATCCCACTCAAACTTAACTCTTTTACGAGTCAAATGAGTCAGAGGAGTAGCTGTAAATGAGAATCCTTGAACAAACCTCCGATAATAACCGACTAAGCCAAGAAAACTACGAATCTCTGTTACCGTTTTCGGTTGCTCCCATTGCAAGATTACTTCAATCTTCTTGGGATCGACATAAATTCCAGCCCCAAATACCACATGTCCCAAGAAAATCACTTTCTTCAACTAGAACTCACATTTAGAGAACTTGGCATAGAGTTGTTTCTTGCGCAAAGTTTGCAACATAATGCGCAAATGGGCAGCATGCTCATCATCATTCTTCGAATAAACCAGGATGTCATCTATGAATATTATCACAAACTTATCCAAGTAGGGATGAAATACCCTGTTCATAAGATCCACAAAAGCTGCCGAGGCATTAGTCAAACCAAACGATATCACCAGAAACTCATAATGCCCATAATGCGTCCTAAAAGCAGTCTTGGGTACATCCTGCTCCTTAATATTCAACTGATAATACCCAAACCTCAAATCAATATTAGAAAACACCATAGCACCTCGTAATTGATCAAAAAGATCATCGATCCTTGGTAGAGGATATTTATTCTTGATGGTCACTCTGTACCACTTCCTTATGTGGCTCCCTACCAGTCACTGTCATCCGCTCTTTAATCTCATTATAGAGCCCTTCCTCAAAGTAACTGGCCTGATTCTGCTCAGATTTCACCAGATCCAGCACATATAACATTAGCTCATTTAAATGAGCTTCGTACTTGTGAGACCCTATCAAGCTCGATTAAAAAACGGTATTGTACCGAGTGGTACAACTAAGTTAAATCGAGCCTTGAACTAGTTCAAATAGAAATTCTAAGAGAAATTTGAAAATTTTAAAACCAACAGAATGACTTAGAATAGTGATTTGGAGTTCAACGTCCAGTTTGGAGTCCATCAGAAAATTGACAAATTAGGGACAAAACGGTCATTTTATCATTTGATGATAAAATTGAGATTTTTAGCCAAGATTTGATCACATTTGACCAAGAATAATTATATAAAATATAATTATGATTATTGGATATAAAATGATGTTTAGCAGTGAAAAATTGTGATTCTCGGTATTTATGGAGCATAAGGGCAAGATGGTAATTTTGCCACTAAAGGACTACACGAAAATTTTTTTAAACAATTTTTGCCCCATTTGGTTAATATTGATCAATATTAGTGTTATTTTAGGTTGAAAAGTAGAAATAATGAGATTCCGGTACATTTCGGAGTAAAAAGGCAAAATAGTAATTTTTCGTCCCAGGGGCAAATCGATAAATTTTTCACCCCAGCACTTGTCAAGACCAAGGGATTTTAATTGTGGTAGGATTGGATAAATACCAGAATATTTGTGGTGGAAAATTAAGAAGAAAAAGTCAAAAAGTTAAAAATTGGGCCAATAAGCATGTGACACATGGCATGCTTGATTATTTTATTATTTTCTATAGAAATCAGCCCATTAAATCCCCAATTCCCTCACCATATTCGGCCTAGGCATCCAGCAACAAGAAAAAAGGAAGAACAAAAGGAAAAACAAGAAAACCTAGGTGGAAATTCAAAGAAAAAGTGAAGAAATCAAGGAAACAAGCTAGGTAAGTTAAAATTTCTTTAATTCTCCTTGATACCTAGCTTACCCATGCTTTTGTTCTTGATTTCCATGGTTGAATATTGAGTTATCATGATGAATTCAATTCTGAAAAATGGGTATGGAAGAGGAATTGTTGTTGGAATAATTTGATTTTAGACTATGTTAGTGTTTAGGGATAGTTAAGCATGGTTATGAACAAAAACACAAAAGAAATATTCAATTTCTCTAGGGTTCCTTGTTGGCCGAACCATGAGGGCTGAATATCAATGGGGGATTGTTTTTATTTCAAGGAAAATGGCATGAAAAATGATGAATTAAGGTGAAACGGTTATGTAGAAAAAAATTCGATGCTAGTGCACCAAATGACCAAATTTTTCTATAAGGAACTGTGAGGGTTCTAATGCTGAATTTGGCTTTATTTAAATGTATGTGGTAAATTAAGGTATTAGAGGAGAAATGAATTAATTTGGAGGTGATTTGGACACAATCGCCGATTAATCGGGTGATCGGTCGAATTTAATCGATACCGTGATTAAGCGGTAATCAGACATATTTTTGCATTTACATATCAAGCATTAGTAATTTAAATTAATTTATATCAATTTAGGGACAATATAGTAAATTCCTTGACTTTGTTATTTGTCAAGGTGGTGAGACGTCCGAAAAAGGCAAAGGAATTGCGCCTGAGGGCTATTAGTCCGAGTGCACCCGGAATCTGGATTTTCGATACCGGTGAGTGGACTTGCATTTCAAACTTGTTTTGGGAAATATGAAAGATTCTATCCAACTTGTCTTAGAAAATGTACCTTGGGAACAAGCTTTTAGTAAAATGATTTTATATTGTGAAAATGTGCTATACAATGGTTTATGTGTTATCACAATATGATAATATGCATTGGATGCTTCTTTACATGTTGATTTGAACCCGGCTATGTGCGAGTAGGAGTGCACATAAGCCGTTGCTGACCCGACTATGTGCGAGTAGGAGTGCATATAAGCCGTTGCTGACCCGGCTATGTGTGAGTGGGAGTGCACATAAGCCGTTGTTGCCCCCATAGCTTATAGGGCTGGATGCTTCGTGATCTTCCACCCTATGAGTGCTTTGATAGGTATGATCTGTGGCGAAGTATGACTCTCCACCCAAGAGCTTGGAGGAGGAGGGAAGGGACTGCTCCGTTGCTTCGTGATCCGGAGTGAAGTGCACCTCTTGCCGAGTGAAGGGGGGGATGCTTCGTGATCTCCCACCCCCTAGTGACAATAGCATAAGCCGTTGCATATGAGATGATGATAATGGGATGATGTGCATGATGATGATGATGGGATGGTGTGCATGTTGATGATGGGTATATGGTTGTAAATGCAAATATGTAAGTATTTGTTTTGTGGAAATTTGGAAGTTTACATGTGTTACATGTTGCTATTGTTATTTTAGTAGGATGACTTGTTTTAAGGGAAAAAGGAGACTTTTTTTTTTCCTTGATGTTCTGGTTCTCGTTGCAGCGAGAATGAAGTTCGCTACAGCGAGAAACTTTCTGTCCATTTTGCTAACTTGTGGGTTTTTGCCATATTTCCCATTTCTTTGGTACCATAGTTGAGCATGGATTTTTGTAAAGTGATTTACTCATGTGGGATTTACATGAGGGGTTTAAAGAGCTAAAACAATTGCATGGTTTTGAGAAAACGAATGCATCATGATTTCAATAAACATTCCTTATGGTATGCTTGTTCCCTTCCTTGTTCACTCACTGAGTATTGTACTCACGTTTTATAAAAATTCATGTTTTCAGATCAGGTGACTGTTGGACCCTAGATCGAGGAGTCCCCGTAGTGCATATCCTGGGTATGTGTCTGGCATTCGATAGTAATCCCTTTTATTGTAAATGTCTCCGCTGGAAGTCATGAGTCCTTTTGTATTGTGAAAACAATCTAACAATATGAATATGTGTATGCAATGTAAATTGCTAAATACATGACTGGTATAGTGCATGTATATTATTATCGATAATGCCATTGTGTTTTGGCTATGTTGACACCTGAGAAAAGGTGTTTGTGTATGCATGATATGATAAATTTGTTAAGCAAAGGTGAATGGATAGGCTTGCTTGGGCTTAGTGAGCTATGCTCATTGAGCTCATGCGCCGATCATTGCCCGGGAAATTGGGTCGTGACAAAGTTGGTATTAGAGCTCTAGGTTTGTCTAGGTCCTAGGGCTTTCATTTGTTGGTCCAGCGGAGTGTCGGGTTTTTATGTGGGATCTTCGGTTGTGAAGTGTGAACCGCGATACATTTTACAACCAAGGGACCGCATAGATTCCCAATCTTAGAAACCACCTTATCTCTTTAACTGTGGTTAATGGCAGGTGTTTGCTATTGTCTAGGTAAGAATGCCACCTAAGACACGGGCCGCCTTAAGACATGTGGGGGAGCAAGATGCCCCTACTGAAATGACTAATAGGCCACAGGCACCCACTCGTAGGGGGCGAGGTAGACGTGGCAGGGTCGCTAGGCCGGTGAGAGCCAGTACGCCTATGAATAGGAGAGATAAGGGACAGCCTTTAGGTGAGACTGTTAGGCCACCGACTAGAGGCATTACTGTTGAGGACTTGGCAGCGGGTCTGTAGGAAGTCAATCGGGTTGTAAAAATGATGGCAGCCCGTATAGAGTATATACAAAAAATAGTAGAGGGGAGACATGTGGAACAATAGTCTCCTAGTTCCCAAGGCCAGACAAACCGCCAACCTCTCGAGGGTTATCAAGGTCGCAGAGACTTTAGCAGTGGGATTTCATTTTCTAACTGTCAAGGCCCATATGGGGAATTAAGGTTACCCCAACAAGGGAGTAACGTGATGAGTACCAATGTTGAGTCAAGGCAGGAAGCTTTTGTTGGAAGGAGGCAGCAACAAGACTTAAGGCAAATTAGTTAAGCTATTCCTCCCTGTGATAATTGTGGAAGACGGCATAGAGGACGATGCTATTTTCCCATGAAAACTTGTTTTTGTTGTGGCCAGCTTAGACATAGGGTGAGGAACTGTCCGATGGCCCAGCAATCGCAAGGTTCTGTTCGTAGTCCTAATCAGCCATCTTTGTCTGCTCCTTTGGCAACTGTTTCAATTGGCCAAGAGGTTAACGAGATAAGAGATAGAGGTGCTGGTGCTACCTCTCGGGGTAGGCCATCTGGGTCCGAACATCAGAGTTCTGTTGGTAGAGGCCAGGCAAGGGTGTTTGCTTTAACACAGTAGGAAGCCCAGACATCTAATGCCGTGGTCTCAAGTATTCTTTCAATTTGTGATATGAATGCTCAGGTACTATTTGATCCTGGTGCTACTCATTCTTTTATCTCTCCATGTTTTGCATCTCGGTTGGGTAGAGAACGTGTTAGGAAAGAGGAACAATTAGTAGTGTTTACTCCTTTAAAGGAGATATTTGTGGTCGAATGGGAATATGAGTCCTGTGTAGTACGAGTCAAGGACAAGGACACTTTGGTGAATTTGGTGGTGTTAGACACCTTAGACTTTGATGTGATCTTGGGAATGGATTGGTTATCACCCCTCATGCTAGTGTGGACTGTTATCATAAAGTGGTTAGATTTGATTTCCCCTGTGAATCATCATTTAGTATTTAGGGGGATAGGAGTAATGCTCCAACCAATTTGATATCGGTCATTTCTGCCAGAAGGTTAATACGACAGGGTTGTATAGGTTACTCGGCTGTTGTAAGGGATACTCAGGCGAAGGTTGGAAATGTAAGTTAAGTGTCGGTGGTGAAGGAGTTCGTGGATGTATTTCTCGAAGAGCTACCAGGTTTACCTCTCAAGCGGGAGATTGAATTTTGCATAGATTTAATTCCCGACACTAGACCTATATCCATACCCCCATATAGAATGGCACCGACAGAGCTCAAAGAGCTTAAGGATCAATTAGAGGATTTGTTGGATAAA
>NC_030856.1:15279005-15316772 GCF_000208745.1 Theobroma cacao | reverse complement strand
GCATTCGATAGTAATCCCTTTTATTGTAAATGTCTCCGCTGGAAGTCATGGGTCCTTTTGTATTGTGAAAACAATCTAACAATATGAATATGTGTATGCAATATAAATTGCTAAATACATGACTGGTATAGTGCATGTATATTATTATCGATAATGCCATTGTGTTTTGGCTATGTTCACACCCGAGAAAAGGTATGTGTGTATGCATGATATGATAAATTTGTTAAGCAAAGGTAAATGGATAGGCTTGCTTGGGCTTAGTGAGCTATGCTCATTGAGCTCATGCGCCGGTCATTGCCCGGGAAATTGGGTCGTGACAGTACTCCTCTACAGTTAAATTCCCCTCTCTCAAACTCAGAAATTCTCTCTTCTTTTCTTTCTGATGGAAATAAGTGAAATACTGACCATCAAATTCTCTTAGAAAGTCTAACCAAGTTGGAGGAGTAGTGGAACGAGATTTTACTGAATTCCACCACGTACGGGCCCTCTTATCCAATAATCTTGTGGCCACCATCAACTTCATGTCATCATCCAACCTCATATCTGAGAGTGTCTCCGAAACCTAATTGATCCAATCTTTGGCTACGGTCGCGTCCAACTCACCCGTAAAAGAAACACAACCCAGTTATCTAGCCTCTTTCAACTTCTTAGAAATAGATACATCCTGTACTGGCGGAACTGAAGGAGTAACTGGAGGCACTATAGATGAAGCCTGACCAGCCATTGCGATAAAGAAAGTTGCTAATGTCTGTGCTGCCTTAGGAGGCTTGGCAGGAATGCCCGTAGGTGGAGAAGGATGTGGAGGTTGTGGAGGAGTCTCGGCCTGCTTAGCAGCAAGTGCTGCCTGAATGGTAGATTCAGTCGATTGTTCCTCTACTGCATCTAGCTGACGACATTAGGAACAACCTCTTCCCCTCCTAGTCGATCTAGTGAAAGGTGAGTGTTCGCGTCGAGGAAGCATGATAATCTATAAGGGGAAACAAGCAAGTTTAGGCAACCTCAAGCTCTATATGTAGATGCATGCATACTAGTCAATCTAACCTAACTTTACTCGGGGCCACACTAACACTATAAATTCTAAAACAACTATAAAACTAAAAACTCTGATCTTTAAAACCAAAAGCTCTAATACCAATCGAATTGTCATGACCCGGTACTCCCCTCGAGCCAGTGACAACCGCTGCGATGTCCCGATAGACATTCATTATCGGGAATGCCAATCGGAACCCCGCAAGGCTTTAATATCAGTTTCTCATTTTTCTGAAAATTTCGATACCAGCTAATAATGTAGTCTATAAGAGTAGAACATATATTTCATGATCAAAAATAAATTTAGATCTCTAAAACATTCGTTTTAAGTGAAATTATGACTGTTAGAATAAAATAAAAATATTAAACAAAATATTCTATTTTCTTATAAAACAATATTTTTAGAACACTGCATAAATAATTTTTATAGCGTAAAAGCAAAATAAATCTCTACATATAGTAGTATGGATAACTAGAGTATGAAATTTAATTACAATGACATGTGGACCCCCAAATGACAAAAATGAACGAAGGCTGCAAACCTACAGTTTTTTAGGAAGTAAAGCCAACTGTAGCCTTCGACGATATCAGCTATCTACAGCCTATACTGAGCCTAAAATGGGTGGAAAGGAGGGTGGTGAGATTATAAAATCCCAGTGAGTAAACAGACATCATCATAAATATCTAGAGTTGAGTACATGGAGACGATAAAATAAATCATTGTAAACTGGGTCACAGCATTAGAACACATTTCATTCAAAATACATAACGAGGCTTATGAATCTCATAAAAACTAGGCTTGTGCCATAAATCCATCCTCGGGGACACCTTGGCCGAGGCATCCTACCGAGATCACCAAAGTTGTTAAAAATTCACATTTCGCATAAAACACATTTTTTGTTGGACATCACAGTCGTTCCTTGGCGTTGGCTGGGTTCACCATCACGTGCTGGTTCAGCGTGAAGTGAACTCAAATATCACCTCAGGAGCTACCCTACGCGCCTTTACAACCTAGGTGAGCACGTATAAATGGGTTACCATGCCCCTCTCATAGGCTGGTCCACGAAACCCGCCTACTGCAGTAAGCTAATAATTATCCCACCAATCAATAAAATTCAATAATATGATATGGCAATTATTAAAATTTACAGCCTTTCAAGGCAAACAAACAATCCGTATTTCAATACAATTGCCAACCAGCCAATCATGCCCGATTTATCATAAGCCAATTAATTTAAATAATCAAATTGCAACAAATAGCAGTCTTCGTGTACTATATTTTTCAAAATCATTATTAATTTGAAAACAATTTATAAATTATTTTCATTGAAACACATTTATTCATAAAACATGAAAATTTACCTTTTTAAATCCATTTTTCCATATAATTCGTGAAATCATCTAAAAGCCACCCTAGATAATTAAAATGACAGTAAGTTTAGTCACAATGTCTAGAGTGTGGGCTTTCGAAGTACTCTGACTATTGGTCCTCGGATGCAATTTCCTTGCCTTTATTAGAGGACTCACCATCTTGACATAATACAAAATCGAGAAACTTACTACATTGGTGCTAAATCAAAATTAAACTAATTTAGACTACTAATGCATGATATGGAATGCAAAATGCATAGGTAACCATCTAAATCCGGTATTGGCCTAATTCGTCTTATCACCCGATTAATTGGCCAACGCGTCCAATTTAGCTCCAAATTTCTCCATTTCTTTTCCAATACGTTAATTCACCAAACATAAGTCAAATAACCTAAAATTTGGCAAAATCATCTTCACTTTTCTTCTTAGAATTTTCGGTCAATAATGGTGCATTAACACCGTAATTTTTCCTACTACTTTTTCACACCATAATTCATCATTTTCTAACCAATTCTCTTAAATAAAAATCAAATTCATCCTCACTCAATACAGGGTAGGTTTGGCCATTGATGGGTGATGGGGAAAAAGAATTCTTTTCTTGTTGTTTTGCTCCTAGACATGGTAAACAAACTAAAAATACTAACATAACTTGAAATCAAATCAATCCAACATCATTCTCTCTCCATACCCATTCGGCCAGCCATGAATTCACCATGAAAACATGAAATATAACCGTTAAAAATAAGGAGAAATGCTTAAGGAAAATAGATTTCAAGTTTAAATTGAGAAATCCTACCTTTTTCACTTGTTTTCCTTGATTTTCCACTTTTTCTCTTGAAATTCTCCATCTAGGGTTTGTTCTTTTTTTCTTTCCCTCTTTTCCTTGCTTGGCCGAATATTTGGAGAGAAGTGAGAGGTTTATTGGCTGATTTTTAAAGGAAATAATAAAATATTCTAAGCTTGACAAGTGTCATTTTATTATTAATCTATTTTTAAAACTTTAAAAATTTAAACTTTTTATCTCCATCACATATATTTTCTCACTTATCCATAACATAAAAAGTTAATGGATGAATTCTATGAGCATGACAAGTGTTGGGTGTGTAAAATTACCATTTTTCCCATGGGGTGGCAAAATGACTATTTTGCCCTTATCCTTGAAAAACACCGAAATTAAACTTCTTCACTTCTCAAACTCAAATTATACCCCAAATGATCAATTTTAGTCAAAAATTTCATCTAACTCTCACATCTTAACCTCGGGTGGCGAAATGACCATTTTGCCCCCGGATCATGAAAATTCTAATTTGACTCCAAATCGGTCCTCAAACTCCGAATCACCATTTTAAGTTATTCTGGAAATTTAAAATTTTAAATTTCACCTTAAAATCTTCATTTTATCTAGTTCGAGGCTTAATTCAACTTAGATGTATTATTAAGTACACTACTGACTTTTTTTTTTACGATTTTTCGAGGCTTTCCTAGTATGGAAGCATATTGTCAATCAAATGAATGACATGGCAAGTATTTTATAGAGTCAGGCTTGACAGTGCCATATTCCTAATGTTTGTGTTTCTAAGATGTATCTAAAAATTCTCTTAACAGTAGTTAAGTGTGATTCTTTAGGTTGTGACTGAAATCTAGCACACAAGCACACACTAAACTGATTATCTGGTCTGTTTGTTGTTAAGTAGAGTAGTGATCCGATCATACCTCTATAAAGCTTTTGATCTACATCCTTTTCTTTTTCATCTAAATTAAGTGTAGTGGATGGACTCATTGGTGTACAAATTGATTTTAGTTTCAACATGTCAAACTTCTTGAGCATGTCTTGAGTGTATCTTTCTTGGTTGATGAAAATTCCTTTCTCACTTTGCTTGATTTGAAGGGCAAGAAAGTACTTCAGCTGACCCATCATGCTCATCTTAAAATCACCCTGCATTTCTTTGGCAAAATTCTTGCATAAAGCCTTATTAGTTGCATAAAACATAATGTCATCCACATAAATTTGAACAACAATTAAATCCTTTAAGTATCTTCTAATAAATAATGTAGTATCAATGCTACCCTTAACATATCCTTTTTCAACCAAAAATTTTGAAGGCCTCTCATACCAAGCTCTAGGAGCTTGTTTTAATCCATACAAGGCTTTATGGAGTTTGAAAACATGATATGGTTTTTTAAAGTCTTCAAATCCTGGTGGTTGTTCAACATACACTTCCTCTTGAATGAAACCATTTAAAAATGCACTATTTACATCCATTTGGTACAATTTAAAATTCATAAAGCATGCAAAGGCAAGCAATAACCTTATGGCTTCAATCATAGCAACCGGTGCAAAGGTTTCATCATAGTCAATTCCTTCCTCTTGGTTGTATCCTTGGGTTACTAATCTAGCTTTATTTCTAACTACATTTCCTTGCTCATCTACCTTATTTCTAAACACCCATTTTGTTCCAACCATTGGGTGGTTTAAAGGCCTAGAGACTAATGACCATACATGGTTTGTTTTGAATTGATCAAGTTCCTCTTGCATGGCCAATATCTAACTTTCCTCTTTTTCTACTTCCTCAAATGTCTTAGGCTCAATTTGAGATATGAAAGCTGAAAACTTACAAGTCTCTCTTGTTGCTCTTCTAGTATTAACTCTTTGTGAAATATCACCTATGATTAGGTCTTGTGGGTGATCTTTTGCATATCTCCAACTCCTCTAAAGATCACTATGCTGAATTTTTGTTCTTTGCAAATTTTCTAGTGGTGGAGTTTCATTTCCTCTTTTAGGTGAGCTTTCTTCATTATTTTTATTGTTCTCTAAGCTCATTTCTTCCTTTTGCTTTTCTAGGATCTCTACATCATCATCATTAAAATGAATTTCCTTTTGCAAGGCATTGAACTCATCAAAAAATACATGGATTAATTCTTCAACAGTTAAAATTCTTTTGTTGAAAACTCTATAAGCCTTTAAGTTTAATGCATATCCTAAAAATATTGCCTCATTACTCTTTGCATCAAACTTACCTAAAGATTGTTTTCCATTGTTTAACACAAAACATTTACAACCAAAACTCCTAAGGTGTGAAATATTGGTTTCCTACCCTTGTAAAGTTCATAAGGAGTCTTTGATATCATGGCTCTAATTGAGACTCTATTAAGTATATATGCTGTTGTGTTCACTGCCTTAGCCCAAAAATATTTTGGAAGGTTATTCTCACATAACATAGTTCTAGCCATTTCCTTCAAGGTTCGATTTTTCCTCTCTACAACTCCATTTTGTTGGGGTGTTCTAGGTGCTGAAAAATTATGATCCAACCCCTTTTCATTACAAAATTTTTCAAATTCATCACTTTCAAATTCTCCCCCGTAATCACTCCTAATACTAACTATGGCTAGTCCTTTTTCATGCTCAACTTTTCTACAATGACTTATAAATGCTGGTAGAGCATCATTCTTATGAGCAAGAAAATAAGCTCAAGTATACCTAGAGTAGAAATCAACTATTACAAATCCATAAGATTTTCTCCTAGACTTGTTGTACTTATTGGACCAAATAGATGAATGTGCAGCAATTCAAGAGGTCTAGATGTGGATACAATCTTCTTAGTCTTAAAGGATGTTCTTACTTGTTTTTTTAGTTAGCAAGCATCACATATTTTATCATTATCAAATTTTATATCCGGCAGTCCAACAACTAGATTTTTCTTAATTAATTTTGACATAGTATGCATGCTCACATGTCCTAGTCTCCTATGCCATAGCCAGCTATCATTTTCAGCATTGGCTACTAAAAACATCTCACAATTTATTTCATGATCTTCAAGAAATACAACATACATATTCTTTAATCTTTTTTCCATAAATGAAACTTTATTTGTGCTTATATCTATCACCTCACACTTATTTGAATCAAAGCATACTTTAAATCCTTTATCACATAATTGACTAATGCTCAATAAATTATGTTTTAAGCCTTTAACCAATAACACATGACTGATTTGAGTTTGAGAGTTCTTACCAACCGTTCCTATACCATGTATTCTACCTTTTGAATCATCACCAAAGGATACGGTACCTCCCTTTCTTTTGTCCAGCTGAGCAAATAACATTTCATCTCCTATCCTGTTCCGTGAACAGCCATTGTCCATATACCAAGGTTGTTTCTTCTTGAGTTGAGCTCTTGAACATGTCTTTTTCAAGTGTAGCTCAACCTATAAAACAAAATTTAATTTTTTTTATAGGTACCCATACCTTGATGGGCCCTTGATTGTTAGCAGCAACATAGGATCCTTTTGGAACCCATATTTTTCTTATTTTCTGTTTGCTTCTTTTCTTAAAACAATCATATGATAAATGACCAATTTTGTTACAATTATAGCATATAGATTAAGCATTACAGAAATTTTCTTCAGAAATGTGTTCCTACTTGATGTTTCCCTTTTTAAACATTTGAGAGCTGTGTTTTCATCAAGTGTTTTTTGCAAAACTTTAGATTTATTGTGCAACTCTAGTTTTAAAACTTCAAAATCTGTTTTTGAGTGTTCTAACTCAATTTGCAGAAGATTTCTTTGGTTAAAAATAGAGTTGAACTCTTCTCTCATCTTTTGCAAGTCATTTTCAAGTGATACAGTCTTTTTCTTTAAAGTCTTATATTTTGAAAAGAGTTTTTCAAATTCATCATAAAGGCACTCATATTCATCTTGTAAATCATCAATAGAAATATTGCAAGGGGATGAGGATACCTCGGATTCATCATCTTGTGCCATCAAACACAGATTTGCTCTTTCCTCAGCTTTTTCTTCCTCACTTTCAGAACTTGATGTGTCACTGTCTGACCAAGCAGCTGCCACCATTGCCTTTTTTGATTTCTTATTTTTCTTTAGAGTCTCATTTTTCAACAATGGGCATTCGGACTTAAAATGTCTAGGCGTCTTGCATTCTACGCAGGTTAGCTCATCCTTTTTGTTGGAGTCATCTTTGTTTCTAGTTCTCCATGAAGAACCTTGATCTTTTCTAAACCCTCTTCTAGCCAATCTCTGGTTTCTTTTGCCCATAAGCTTTTTGAACTTCCTTGCAACCAATGCTAACTCCTCATCATCATCATAGGATAGCTCTTCCAGCTCTTCTTCAAGAACGTTGGCTTTTAGTACAATGCTATTTTTCTCTTCTTTTGCTTCCCTCTCATCTTCTTCTTCCTCTTCCTTGAGTTCTAGCTCGTGAGTAAGGAGGGAACCACAAATCTCATCTAGAGGAATAACATTTAGGTCCTTGGCTTCCCAGATTGCAATCACTTTAGGCTTCCAATTTTTTGGTAAGCTTCTAAGAAGTCTTCTAACAATCTCATGCTCGGGTATTGGTTTTCCTAGTTGAGTAAGTTTGTTTGTAATGTTTGTGAATCTATCTAACATGCTGGTGATATCTTCACCAGGCTTCATCTTAAACATTTCATAATTATGGGTCAAAAGGGCTATCTTGGACTCCTTGACTTGAGAAGTCCCTTCATGGATAATTCTAAGTTTATCTTACACTAGTTTAGCTGTTGTACAGTTTGATACTTTGTTGAATTTGGTGGGAGTCAAGGCATAATGCGATATATTAATGGCCTTAAAATTTGTTTGGACTTTCTTAGTTTCAGCCTCGGTCCATTTAAACCTTAGCTTAGGCATTATCTCATTGGTTACTATATTTAAGGCTGAGGGAATAAAGGGTCCATCAGTTATGACATCCCACATTTTATAATCAATTGCTCTAATTTATATTGACATTCTAATGCTCCAATAGGGATAGTTAGAGCCATCAAACAGAGGTGGTCTGTTTATGGATTATCCTTTAGCAACTATGGATTTTTGGAGAGCCATTTGGATCCTTCCAAAGGGTGTTAGACCTTAAGAATAGGGAACTTGCTCTTATACCACTTGCTACTCCCAATTAAATGTGCTAGAGGGGGGTGAATAGCATAATTTGGCTTTTTTAAAAATTGTCTCTAAGTGTAGACAAATGCAAGATAAAAGAAAAAATGAAAATAAAACAAAAACAAAGTAAATAAGATAGCAGAATTTAGAGTGGTTCGGTCTAAAACATACATCCACTATCTTGATTATCCAACCAAGGATTTTCCAACAAATCCACTAAGAATCGGTGAAATTAACAAGCTTTGACCAAGCTTTACAATGGCTTTTACCAAGCTTAGCCAAAACCTTTCACAATAGTTTTACACGAGCTCAACTATAACCCAACATCTAGCTTTTCAAGGCTAAGTTAGAACCTTAACACAATCAAGCAATCCTAGCTTGATTGAACCCCTTAGAGTGGCCCTTTCACTCTAAGAGCATAAAGAGAAATGAGATAAAACAGTACCAATGATCACAAAGTTGATCTAAGTGGTATAAGTTGAAGTGCAAAATACAATTACAAGGATAGGCGTTGAGTGTAGTAAAGTGCAAAGAGATTTTTGCTGGTTTTTGAGCTTTTTTGTTTGGAAGACTTCAATTCTACATTTCTAGCCGTTGGAACCTTTTTTATACTTGGAGAAAAACTCTGATGGCAGTTTGATAGTTTTCTGGCTATTAGAAATAGTTGGGAGTTGGTTCTAGTCATTAATCTACTTTCAGTGTAGGCTTCAAAATTTCTGGTAAAGTGTTTTTACTCGACTAACCGATATCTTTGTCAACTAAGTCATCTCTGTCTTCTTTTCCCAATTTCTGTTAGTTTTAACAGTGTGCACTTGGTCGACTAACTCATTCCTTAGTTGACTAAGTTGGTTCTGTTTCTCAATATTCTTTAGCCCGCCAACCTTTGATTTAAACAGTAGCTAACTAACTCTTCATTAATCGACTAAAGGGATCCTGTTTAGTTAATCAATTGTGACTTCCTTATTTTTACGCTCTTTGATATGTGCATTTTAATGACTGATTATTTATTTGCATATAATTTTGTCCTGCACACTCAAGTAGAAATATTAGACACAAATGAAATGGGAATGTTTTATTATCATCAAAAACTAATGGGGCCAACATCATTATGCTAATTACACATTTCATAAATCATTTAAAGCATAATTGAACAAAATTGAGTGATATTGAGCTCATGACTTTTCACAAAGCATGTCTAATCTTGAATGTTTCAAGTTGAAAAGTTTGTAAAGAAAGATTCAATCTTTATCAATTGATTTTCTTGCAAAATCTTTTTATTCTCTTTGATTGAAATTGATTTATTATTTTTGATGATATAGTATGGTTCAACAAAATTTATTTGATACATGAATTGCATAAATCCCATTTTGCTTGATGTTTCTCTCATGATTTATGAAATAGATTGAAAGAGTTTTCATAAGCATAATGAGTAAGATAATTTGACACCGATCATATTTTAAGCAAATGACCAAATCTTCTTGCAATGCTTGAAGCTATAATGATTTCAATGATATAAAACTTGAACAAGTGTGCCTTATGTTTAAAATACTATTATAACTTGTATTTGTTGCAAATGAATGCTTGAATGACCTCAAGGGCATTTTTGTTTATATGCTAGAAAAAAGTTGAAAATGTTAAATTTCATGCCCATTATGCTTAAACATTGTTTAAATGCTTGTTGTGCATTTTATAAGTTATATTCATGCATCATGTGAAAATTGAGCATGCTTAAGCATATCAAAGACATGATTCTTCAAATGAGCCTTTCAACTTTTTAGCACTTGTGAATAATGAGCAATAAAAGCCAAAATTTGAGTTCACATGTTTTTCTTGAAGAATCTTTGATCATACATGTTCAAAATGATCTTCTAAACATGATTGAAATGAAATTCTAAATTTTTCTCACGCAAATCCATGTTTTGTGATCATTATACCTTGGAAGATTGCATGTTTTTTCATTTTTTTCTAGCTTTTCAATGTGGGGATCAACTTAGTTAACTCTTAAGCATAGTTAGTCGGCTATTGGAGAACAAAATTCAAATAATGTTGCTAGAATGATAAAAAGTCGACCCCCAAGGATATGTAGTGGACTCTTGAGTGCTTTAAAGCCAAAATGGACATGTTTTGAGTTCCAAAATGTCTTCTTACTTATTGTCCATTGCAATAGTTTCCTCCATGAATTTCCTTTTTTAAAGATGATTCTTGGCTTTTAAAATATGCATTACGAATATTCTCATAATCATTTGGTGCAAGTACATATTCTTGAAATTGTAACACTTGTTAGAAAATGAGAAAGCTTTCTTGATTGCTTAAATCTATCTATTCCCAAGCATAACACTCAAATTGATTCTATAAACTCTCATGTATTTACAATGGTAAAATAGAGACATGAGAAATTGTTCATCAATGCTTGAATTTGTTAATCTTATTAGATTTTCATATGCATATATAGATAATATCTTCTTATGAAAATTGAAACGTTCAAATGCTAATCTAGGAACTATTCTTGAAATATATTTTACGTTTGTTCTTAAATGATTGTTTCAAAAATGATTTCTTGATTATGTATATGAATTTGGTTAGGATGAACTCATTGAACTTAATGAAAATATTTTTGTTACATCTAATATATTGGTCAAGTCATATGCTTACATGACATTTCATCTTGCTTGACGTTAGTGATTGAAGACTATAACCTGACTTAAGTGATAGAATTTCTTATAATGCTTAATTGCATAACTCAAGTCAAGTTTGATCATAACATATATTATGAGTTAACATAGTTGAAATTTATTTTGAATATGCATTTAAGTGTTAACTATGTCTTCATTGAGCCTTAATGTTTACATGATCTAAAGATTTTGAGTGCATCCAACTTTATCCATAAATAACTTGACATGTAAAATGATATATGGCCTATAGCTTAAGTTAGTAATGGATGCCAAGTGTGCTTCGTTTGAATACTTCTTTCTTGAATCATGATAATTGGTATTCATTGATGTTCAGATGTTCACTTTTAACGTATTCATGAGTTGAGTGATTTATTTTCAATTTTTTTGTTATCACTCATGAATTATGAAAATTATAGAAAAATAGCATATACCACATTAAAGTTAAATACTTGAATTTTTTCTTGGTATCTGTCTATACATATGTGAAAATTGGAATCATGATTAATGAAGATAGCCATTTTATTTCTTGCAATCATGCTAATGCTTACTTGATCACAATGTTCCCTTACATGGTTGCAATAAATGCAACATTGCTTTCGTCATGCTTCATTAATAATTATATGTTTTCTGTGTAAGTTCTCCTTGAATTGATAGTTTCATGTATAATTTGGAGAATACATCTTACAATGCGTGCTTCATAATGACTGGGATAAATGACCACTTGAAAATGATTTGGAAGAACACTCGCTAAAAATGTTTAATGATGATTTTTTTAGTTGCTATATTTTGTATATGAATTAGAGAATTTCTTGGAAATGTTTGATTGATATTGCTTGGTGATACTTGGTAAATAATGATTGAGAATAAGTAATGAATGTTTGATGTGTATAAATTTGGATTGAACTGAGGTGATTATGTTTTTGATGATATATTTTATAAAATATGCCTTAATGTTATGCTTTCATTGGTTAAGAATACGTTTTGGTTAGATATAGGAATTCTAGAAATAAGATAGAACTTGCTTGACTTAGTTAATATTTTCTTTAACCAATTAAAATGTTTTTGTGTGCTTAGAGTAAGCCAAAACCAGTAGAGTTTTAATCAGCTAAAATTTCTTTTAACTGGTTAAAACAATTTTATTCACTAAAGCCCTTCAAGTCAATAACTCTTTAATCGGTTAAAGCTCAACAAAAATAAAAACCATTAGGCGTAAAGTTTAAAACTTCAAAATGAAAAATGAAGAGGAGAAGGAACGAGAACCAACCACTTAAAAACATGGGTTAACCAAATATTACCCACGATCAAAGTTCCTTCATTATCTCTCTAGGTTTAAGATCTAAAACCTAGATCCTCTTTAGACACTTTGCCTTTATCTATTTCTAAAGTACTTGAGAAACCTTAACTTCAAAATTTGCAAAAATTATGGCAAATACTTCACTCACTACCAAAGTATCTAACAAAGGAAAGGGAAAAAGGCTAGTTAAGGAATCTCGAACTCCTTTAACTCAGAAGAAAAGAAAGATAATTCTAGAGCCGCCATTACAAAAGAAAGGGTTGAGCCAAAGAAAAAGGGGTTGAAAATAAAAAAGTCTATAACAAAGGGAATATCTTGTGGAAAAGGTAACTCTCAAACCACATGACTTGGAACAAGGTGCATGAGGACAGATTTAAGAAAATAGAGAATGCCACTATATCTTATGGAAAATTTACTGACTAGCCTAGCTTTGACGAGATCCCCACTATGAAAGATTCACACCTCTGGTATCACACCATTGTCATAGTACCTTGATGCATCAAAATTGAAAAGATTGAGCACTTTTAGAGAAAGATTTTACAATCCCATTTTTGTTAGGGAATTTTGCTCTGAAATTGCCTTTGATAGGGACAAGTTAGAGAACCTTGTTGATTTTGATAAAAGTGAGCTGAATGTATATATGAAAGGGAAAGAGTTTAAGATGACAGTTGCTAATTTGGGAAATCCCCTAAGCATAGAGTATCGGATAGGGGAATTTGAAATTCCAAAAGCTTATGATCTTTTTCTTATTTGGGAAGTAATTATTGGCATGAAAGAGAAACATCCTTCCAAGAATTATGCTAGTGAAATTAAAAATTCTCAACTAAGGATATGCCACTAGTTTCTAGCTTGCACACTTCACGGTTGGAGCAGCAACTTTAGCTATGTAAAGTACTCAGGATCTTTAGCTTTTAGAGTTTGCTAAATGAAATTCCTATGAATGTTGGAAAGTATAGGATTAAAAGAATTAAAGGAGCTTGAGCTAGGGACAATCTGTCATATGAAAATATCATCTATTTTCTTGCTAACAAAAAGGGAATTTAAAGCATTAGGTACCTAGCTATTGGACAAAAAGTAAGGATAAAGGGATTTTTATAGGAAGTCTACAAAAGATGGGATATAAACTAGCTAGCAAAGAGCATTAAGGCTCTCAAAGGTGCACCAATTACCCTTGGTGCTGAGACTCTTTCAACTCCCCTATCTAAAAACCAACCATCCATCTAGAATGAAATGATCCTTAATCTACTTATGAGAATAGATGGAAAGTTGATTGAACAAGCTGAAAGAGATAGGAAAGTGGAAAAGAGAATTTTGAAGATTGAAGAAAGGATTCGAACCATTGAGGCTTTTTCTCCTCAAAGAAAAAGATACTGCAATTCTCATGATCTCCAAAGGAAAAGCAGCAGTTGAAATTCATACATCTTCAAATGACAAAATTGCAACAAAAAATTTGAGGTACATTTTCTCATTGCAAAAGAAGTTACTGATGTAAACTCTCAAAAGGAACAAAAACTAGAATCTGAAATGAATCAAAAAGATGTTGGATTAGAAGTTGAAGCTAAAATGGCAAAAGATAATAATCAAGATCCATAACAAGAAAGGGAAATAGAAATTGAACTAGAAAAAAAAATGAACGTAAGGCAGAACAAGAGAATAAGGATGATACCCTTTTGAAAACTATGAAACCAGCAAATATAACAAACCCCCAATTCCTCTAAAGAGACATTTATGACTAATTTCATTGATCAACTTGTGAAAAAACATCTAGCTGAAAAGACAAAGGAAAAGATGGAATAGAAAGTTGAACTCGTAAAGAAAAAAGCAAAGGACACTGAAACTTAGCAAGTTAAAGACACGGTAAAAGCAGTTGCACCTGTCCCCACATAAGAAAAACCTACTACTATTGGGGTAAAAAAGATGGCTAGCAAAACCAAAATTCATTAAAGCGAAGTCCACTAGGATAGTTGTGTTACATCATAAGCCATCTCCTAAACTTGCCCCTCATCCCTTGAAACCATCACTTCATTTGAACTTGACTCAGATTAGGGAAAGAACTATAGGTAGATTCTTCTTTTGTTGATGATATAAAGGAGGAGAAAATAGATGAAGAGGTTAGGATGTCATGTGTTTGTTTACTGGTGTGTTTATTAACAATTTCTAGAGTGATTATGATATATCTATGTTTGATGACTGCATTATGAATGATTGTTCATAAATATCTGCACATATGTGGATAATGTGATAGTAAATATTTATATTCTAATTGTGAAATCTTGAAATTTTTTATGCACATATTAAGGGGGAACAATCCCTAAATCTGCATATTGAGTTTTTTATTATAAAAGATATTGCACTCTTAATCCAGGAGTGTTTTGTCATCATTAAAAAAGGGAGAATGTTGGCTCCATTGTGGGCTCCATATGTTTTTATAATAACAAAATACTCCTTACTCATTAATGTCGAACTTTACTATTTAAGTGTGCAAGATAAGTTAATTCCCTTAATAAAAGTGTTGATTAAAGGCAAGTTGACTTAGAAGATAGGTTAATCAATTAAAATGAGGAAGAAGAAAAAGGCTAGTGAAAATAGAACCTCATTAACTAATTAATGTGGAGCCTTAACGAGTTAAAGCACAATTAGGTGTTGGGTAAAAGTTGTTGGGTATTTAAATCATGCTAAGATGACTCATATGCAACGGAATATTATTAAAATTTTCATCTCCTAAGCCATGGATCACTTTAATTGAAACTAATCTAGAAAGACCACATGAGAGATTTTGACAAACTTGAAAGTTTGTTTTCATTGGTGGAGTCTTCCTTGGCTTTTCGCTTTTAACTTTTGTACACCAACTTGGACTTAACAAATCATAGCAGCATAGTTGTCCTGCCTTTAACGGTGATCCACATAGTGATTTGTTGAAATCTTTTCACTAAGAGTGTGTGAATCCCGAAGTTGAAGTTTGTGCTAGTAAACTCTCAACTTTGAGCTCCCTTGTGTTTCTCTCTTTTTGGTTGTGATCCTATCTTAACACATGAGAAAATAAAATAGAACTCTTCTTTTAATGCAAAAGGCAATTAAGGGATTCTTTTATAGAGTGAATTGGCCTACTTTATATCCAACAAGGATTATAAAATGCCTTGGGCTAATGGGCCTTTATTTAATACTCCATCAAATCATATTCGATTTATCCCAAGACTTAATTGGGTTAAGCCTTTATAAAATCAATTAGATCACATCTAATTGAACTCAAATTAATTATGACAATTCAACTTATCTGTGCAACCCATTATGTTCCCTACATGTTGGCAATAAATATAAATTAATTCAATTAAGAATGTATATTTATAATTATAAATCATGAGCGGTATCTAGCAATACATTATGACCACCCAAATTTCAAGAGAGTCAATATGATTTGTGAGACTTTGACCTCTATAGGCTTGTAACTAAGCATAGACGCAATAACACAAGCTAGGGGTAATTTCGTCATTTCCTTAGTAAGCCCCTAAAAGTAAGTTTTAAACAATATTATGGCCTAAATAGGCCTAAGGCATAAATGGATGATTAAATAAGGGTAAAATGACAAAGGAAACAAAAATTTTGATGATTTCCACGAGAGGGGGAAAATGGTCATTTTTCACCTCGGTTCAAAATTTTTAAGTTTTTATGAACCCAAACATTTCTAGACCATTATGGACCTTGTCCCACTGTCAAAAGAGTAAAAAGATTTCATACAAGGGTGGAGAAGGACAAGCTAACTTACTAAGGGCATTTTCATAATTTCTAAGGGAGTGGATAAGCTTGAGCTATAAATAGCTTCTCCTTCCAGTAACTTCTTGAATTTCTAGCAACTTTTTGAATTTCTAGCAGCTTCTTATTCTTCTCCTCTTCCCATCTCACGTTGCTTCCATCCTCCATGAAAGCTTGATATGGAGCTTGCATAATTTTCTCTCTCTAGCTCTAGTTTTCATATCTTTGTGCCCTTTTGACTATAACCCTTGTATTCTTTCACTCTCTCACTTTAAAACCCTTGAAAAATCCTACTTCCATGCTTTCTCTCACTAGCTAAGTGTTTAGAGAGAGAAAGAGAAAGAAAGCCCTATAATAAGCTTAGTAATTGTTGGAAAGAATTTCAAAGTTTCAAAGCTATCAAGGTGAGTAATAAATTAGAATTTAGTTTTAAGTGTTGATAATGTTTAGTGATTCATTTGTGAGTTTATTGTTGAGATTGTGTATTGACTCTAATGTGATTAGGTAATGAACATAGATAGCCATTTAAAATGGCAATTGAAAGCTAGTTAAGAGATAGCTTTTAGGGTTTATAGTGTGTGAGTTAACATAATGCTGATACTAATGTGATTCTTGGTTCTAACAAAGCCCCATTACCCCAACTGGATCATTAGGGGAATTAGAGTCAGCTAAAGGCTCAATAATATACCGGTGAGTGAACCGCATTTCAAATTCATTTTGGGGAATGTGATTGTTTGTACAAAGCGTTTGAATGATTTTATACAGCTTTCTTAAAAATGAGTGCCTTGGGAACAAGCTTTTGAGAAATGGGTTATTTTGTGATATGTGGCTATTATGGATTCCTATACTGCTACATTATGTTGATGTATGTATATACGTACAAATATATTATTGTGTAATTATATGGACTCGACTATCTGCGAGTAGGGAATGCGCATAAGTCGATAATGACCCGGTTATGTGCGAGTAGGGAGTGCGCATAAACTGGTGATGATCCAGCCAGGTGCGAGTAGGGAGTGCGCATGCTGGTGATGATGGGATGGTGTGCATGATGATGATGGGTATATGTATATATATATATATATATATACATACGTAAACATATGTGTTATAAGAAATTTATGAGTAATGGTATATGGTTGTAATGTATGTGAAATTTGGTATGTTAAACTTTGGGAAGTTGTTATGTGTTTCTTATTGGTTTTGGACATTTCAGCAGGGTGGTTTTCTTTGGGAGGAAGGGAAATTTCTCATTGATGCCCTGTTTCTCACTGTAGCGAGAAACGCTCGGGTTTTTGGAGGGTGGCTGGCTGAAAACTCACTGCAGCGAGAAAATACTGTAGCATTCTCGCTATAGCGAAAAACTTTCTGTTTTGTCTCACATATTAGTCAATTGTTGCCCTATTTTCCACTTTTTTGATACCATAGTTGAGCATGGACTTCCAACATTAAGGAATCAATGAATTAAATTTAAAATGAGGAGGTTTGGTGAGAAACCCTTGGCTATAATGCCTTTCGGCTGCAACGAGGACCCGTCGTTTATTTGACTTGATTCGCATGAATGCTATTAAAGTTTTCACTCTCCAAAACCTTTGTTGAGCATGGACTCTTTTCAATAAGTGATTTTTCTCATGTGGGGTTTACATTAGGGGTTTAATAAGAACTCAAATAAATTGTATTGTTTTGCAAAATGAATGCATGATGATTTCGTTAAACATTCCTTATGGTATGCTTGTTCCCTTCCTTGTTCACTCACTGGGTTTATACTCACCATTTTCAACTTCATGTTTTCAAATCACGAGGCTGTTCGTAACTAGGACGAGGTGTCCTCATAGACTTGTATCCATCTTTTGGTAGGTGTCTTGGCATTCAGTAGCTATACATTCGTTCGAGTCTTTCCGTTGGAAGTCGAGTATTCTTTTGTTATGTATAGACAAACCTAATGTAAATTATTAAGATTCATGTTGTAGACAATGTATATACACTTGTTTGGTATGCCAGTATGAGGTAGCAATGTTTAATATTATTTTGATCCTAAGTTATGAAATGTGACTTAGCAGTTTATGATGGAATGGTGAAAAAGTTATATTAATAGGCTTGCTTGGGCTTAGTGGACTACATCCATTGAGCCCATGCGTCGGTCATGGCCCGGGATTTGGGTCGTGACATGATTTGACTAACCTTTCAATGTACAGTATCTCAATGTAATCCGATCCTTTCATCATATATCCAGATAAATAGAAAGCCTAGCTTAGTATCTACTTTCTAAGTTATCCATATTAGTCTTGCAGCTTCTATATTGACTTAACAACATTGCTTTGGCTAAGGACTTTTAATTAATATAAGCTAGGAGCAAATGAGATATTCTCCTTCAAATCACTTGGGGTGATAAATCCTCTCTAGACTACTCATTCATCTTCGCATGCTTCATGCCATACCCAAAAGCATCTTGTTTAAGCATCTTGTCACTTCCAGACCCATAGAGGTGAAATCAAAACATGACAATTCGCATACAAGATGACCTAGTATCACAAGTCTGAGGATTACCTACACTACTGACACATGACAGTATTTCCATAGATATTTGAGTGAAATACCAAATGGAGCTCTCACAGTAGGTTATGTTCAGTGAACTTGTTCCTTAACAAACATCCACATACTATCCCTAAGTATCTCACATACTTCAACCTATGAGATCAATTGCTTACTTCCTAAATAAGGTGGCTTAGCATGTACCAGCCTTAGACCATTGTCCATGTCATTATTCTTGACAATACAATGACTAGGAACATATTTAAGAATAAGGCTTTGATACATAAGAATCTCATAATTATAAGCTTTGTAATTTCTTTGCAAGGCTATTATGTTCTAAGGACTTTATCTACATAAGATTGTCATAACTCTTTATAAACAAACTCATGGATAAAGAAGCACTAAATCGATTGGCTTATAAGGCTTACACTAACAAAAGCAAGATAGAAAAGTATAAATCAGTTAGCACTAGGCTTAACTAATTAAAAAGCTGTTGAAAGCTAAAAATAAAGGCATGCTAAATAGTTAAAGAGTTGGGTTAATTTGTTAAAGTATAAGAACTATGTACCTTTAAAGCACCAAAATCCAAATATGAAATTAGGCTACTCATTGAAGGGAGCCAAAATGGAGAAATTCAAATTCAAAGATTTTCTAATTGATTAAAGTTGATGTTAATCAATTAAGGTTGGGGGAAGTGAAGCTTCAATTAGTTAAGGAGAAGGTTAACCACTTAAAGGAAGTCTGCTGGATCGAAAACTTTGAAGACAAAGATTTCTTAATTAGTTAGAGTCTCCTTTAATTGGTTAACATAGTGAACAAAGCTACTAGATAATACAAGGCAGAAAAGGTGTAATCGATTAGAGCCTACCCATAACCAGTTAGCAAAACACTATCTTCTTATTTGAATTTAAACACTAAAGGGCAAAATAACTACTAGAATGGCATTAGAGTTGTTTCTAATGGCTAGAATTTGTCCTAGATAAAAAAATCTGACTATTTAAGTATTTAAAGCCTCTCTAATAGTCAAAAATCAAGAGAGAAGCTACCAAGAGTGATTTTGAGCTTAAAAGACTAACAAGCTTCTCTTTACACTTGTATTCCACTCCGATCTTTGCGAAAGTGTTTGTGCTAAAACTTGTACAATTTAGATCAGCTAGGTGATCATTTGTACCTTTTTTTATTTTCTACTTGTTGTTTGTTGAGGAGTGTGTGAGACACTCTAAGGGGTAGTCTGTTGGCTCCATTAGTTTTTGATGATAATAAAACATTCTCATTTATTTGTGTCTAATATCTTTATTTGAGTGTGCAGGAAAATTAATAGATGAAAATTAATTTTTTAACTCTTAAAAGAGTATATCAAAAGAAAAAAAGGGATAAAAATAATAATATGTAGTTGTCTAACAAGGAGGAAGCTTATTGATGAAACAAGGAAAAATGTTGGTTGACCAAGTTTGAAATTGAAGGAATGGCGGGTTGAAGAGTTTGAGAAATAAACCAACCTAGTCAACCAAGTTAGTCAACTAAGTGCTCTCTGCCAGAATCTGCAACCTGAAACAGAACCAACTTAGTAAACCAAGTCAGTTGACTAAGAGCTCTCTGTCTACAATTTGAACCAGAACACTACAAGACAGATTAACGGTTAGAACTCATCCTCAACTATTTTCAACGGACATAAAACTGCCAAACTGCCATCAGAGTTACATCTCCAAGTGTAAAAGGTCTTCCAACAATTAGAAACAAGTTTTTAGAAGCCTTGAATGAGATTTGAGCTATAGAAAGTTGAAAAAACCAAAAAATCTTCATTGCATTTGTCTGCACTTAAACGCCTATTCTTTGCATTTGTACTTTGCACTCAATCTTGTACCATCCAGATCAACCAGTGATCATAGGTACTTTCTTTTACTAATCTTCTTGTAGTGATTAAGATAGTGAACATAGATAGCCATTTAAAGTGGCAATTGAAAACTAGCTAAGAGATACCTTTTAGAGTTCATAGTGTGTAAATTGATCTATTGTTTATGTTAATGTGATCCTAGGTTTTTAAGGAAGCACCATCATTCCAATTGGATCATTAGGAATTTGAGTCAACTAAAGGTTTTACAATCAATTGGTTAGTGGACTACCTTCAAAACTGATTTTGGGATTATGATGGATTTGACAAAGTGTTTGAATGATTTTATACAATTTTTCATGAAAATGAATGCCTTGGAAACAAGCTTTTGAGAAAGGTTTTATGTTATGAAATGTGATTATTATGGATTTCTACGTGGCTACATTATGTTGATATACATATATGCTTGAGTATAATGTTGTGTAATTATATGGACTCGGTTATGTGTGCGTAGGGAGTGCGCATGACCCGAGGATGACCCGATTATGTGCGAGTAGGGAGTGCGCATAACCCGGTGATGACCCAGCCATGTGCGAGTAAGGAGTGCGCATGAGCTGTTGATGATGATGCTGGGATGGTGTGATGATGATGATGGGTATATAAGTATATATATATATATATATATATATATATATATATGTAAGTATGTGTGATATAGGAAATTGATGGATAATGGGTTATGGTTCTAATGCATGTGAAACTTGACATGTTAAACCTTGACAAATTGTTATGTGTTTTCATGTTGGTTTGGACCTTTTGATAGGGTGGTTTTTCCTTTGAGAGAAAGGTAAATTTTGCATTGATGCCCTGTATTTCGCTGCAGAAAGAATCATTCTCGCTGCAGTGAGAAACTCTCGGGTTTTGAAAGGGTAGGCTGGCTGAAAACTCACTACAGTGAAGATGCATTTTCGTTGTAGCGAGAATGACACTGTAGCTTCTCGCTCCAGCGAAATGCATTCTCGCTGCAGCGAGAAACTTTTTGTTTTCTGGATTGCAATTTCGCTGCAGCGAGAAACATTCTGTTTCTGGGTTACAATTTTGCTACAGTGAGATTGAATCTTGCTGCAGCGAAAAACATTTTGTTTTGGTCTCTTATCTTGTCCAATTGCTGCCTTATCTTTCACTTCTTTGCTACCATATGGGAGCATGGACTTCCAACATTAAGGATTAAAAGGGTTAAGTTAAAAATGAAAAGGTTTAGTGAGAAACCCTTGGCTAGTTGAGAAACCCTCATTCGATTAATAACTAAATTCCAACGTCGCTGCAACAAAAATTCATTCTCGCTGCAGTGTAGCTGCAGCGAGAATGCCTTTCCACTGCAGTGAAGATTCATTGTTGTATTTGACTTGCTTGTGCAATATTGAAGCTTTCATTCTTCAAATGATTCGCTATGTATGGGTTCATGATTTTCAAATGATTAATCACTTAAAGGCTCGATAAGGGGTTTTATTAGGAATGAACCAAATTGCATTGTTTTGAAACAAGTGCATCATGATTTTAAATTTTCCTTTGTTCTTGCTTGTTCCCTTCCTTGTTCACTCACTGGGTTTATACTGACCATTTTCAAATTCATGTTTTCAGATCACGAGGCAGCTGGTAACTAGGACGAGGTGTCCTTGTAGACTTGTGTCCATGTTTTGGTAGGTGTCTCTGCATTCGATAGTTGTATATTCATCCGAGTCGCTCCGTTGGAAGTCGAGTATTATTTTGTTATGTATAGATGAACTTAATGTAAATTTTAAATGAGTGATGCTGGTACGAGTTGGCAATGTATATCACTATTTTGATTTAAAGTTATGAAATATGACTTAGTGATAATAGATGGAATTATAAGTAAGATAAATAATAAGCTTGCTTGGGTTTAGTGGATTACGTCCATTGGACCCATGCGCTGGTCATGGCCTGGAATTTGGGTCGTGACAGAAAGTGCCTACTAGATGTTGAACAGTCTATTTTTTAAACAAATGTTAACCATTAGCTTCCCAAGTGGGGATCCCTAAAAAGTGACTTATCTGCATAAGGTAACAATATTATTAGAGTCAGTCCTTTTATAACTCAGTGATTGAAAGTGAAGGGAAACAAGCCAAATACGGGAGAGTTTTTATATAAAAATAATAAGTTCAAAAACATATAAAGTATGCTTATCACATTGTAAATCAATCTTATAAACTGAAGTAGAATAGATTATATACACATGTAATGTGTAATTCAAATACAAGGCAAATTTGGCATACTTGAGCCAATTTAAATATCAAACAAAGACTACCTTCAAAGTCTATCTCATATGCAAATTGTGTATGCGCACAACTTGTAAACCAAATATACAACAAAGCGCATACTAAACTAAAGTAGATGCCATGCAAGGGTTGACTTAAAGTCCATCATATTGACCACATTTACCCAAGTAGGGGTTGCACATCATAGTAGAGTTCTTCCGAATTAAATTGGGTTCTTTTTTACCCCTACAAGCCAGATTTCATGTGAGCATTAAATGCTCTTACTAATTAACTTTTCACATTGGCTATATTACCTTACTTAGGCGCAATTCAAATGTAATCTTAATCCAAACCAGAATGTCATGGGCAGGACATGTATAAATCAAACAAACCTTATGAAGAAGAAACTATTTTATTCACAATTGAAATTTTAGCCATGTTCACAAATTTAATGCATAGTCAAACCAATATAAATGTCTAATGATGACTAACTTAGAAGTCCATCTTACTACCCAATATACACACATAAGGGCCCCGGAGCTTTTCAAATCTTACTAGAAAAGATTTGAGGTTTTATCCCACCATCAAATTTCATTTAAGTATCATGCATTCTTATCGATTAATAAGATTCATCAAACTAATGCCTCATTTAACTTAATAAAAAATACTAGATTTTCTCCCTAGATCAAATTTCAAAGTTCCCTATTTGGGGCTTCACCAACCAACACATTATATGACTCATTATCTTTCATGATCAATAATCACAACTAATTTAGTGAAGTACAAGCTTCTCACTAAAAATGACCAATTTGAACTTACCTTAGCACCCTTTTAATTGCCAAATACCCTTAAGTTCATGCAACTGTCATAAACAAAATTTAGCACAATAATTCACCATGGACAAATTTCACCATTAACATTAAGTGCATTCGAAGCTTACCCTTTCTGTTGCTATACAGAAATCCTGATTTGAACAAATTGACAAATTATGGCATGACAAATATTAAACTTAAAGAAAGGCTTGGATATTTTAATTAAACTCCAAATACTAAAATCTTTTAATCAAGCTTTTCCAAGATTTATCATCTTTAACTCCCATGCCTTGGGGAATCAAACTCCTAGATGGTTATTCTGAATCATAAGATGCTAGCCAAACCATATAGATTATAAAATGATTTTTAAAACATTACACACATGTATGCCAACCATATATTTGGAAATTGATTCACAAGTTGACCCTTTAAATCATGGCCACATATCACATGTATCAATTGCAAATGTCTACCCATGGGAAATCTATGCATTAAGCTCATTAGCGTCAAATTTCAATCTATTACAAAACAAAAAGCATAGCAAAAGTTCATACTGAAATCAATTCGGACATTAAGCCCAGTAGGCCTTATTTAGCAAATCAAATCAGATTTTTATTTAGTAAGACTAACCCACAGAGAATGCATATACAAAAACACAAATGCTTATCGATAGCCAAATAAACAGAGTCACCGTACGATGGATAATCGATGAAATATCAAAGTCATCATCCAATGTTAAAGATACTAAAGTCATATCAATGTCATTGTCCAATGCTGAAGTATTTGATGGAATATCAAAGTTATTGTCTATTGCTGAAACTACTGAAAACATATCAAAGCCATTGTCTAGTGTTGAAGCCACTAACAAAATGTTAAAGATACATCTAGTGCGGAAGCCACTGATGGAATATCAAATTCATTGTCTAATGCTGAAGCCATTGATAGAATACCAGTCATCGTTTAATCGTGAAGCCACTGACAAAATATCAAAGTCATTATTTAGAATTAAAATCATTGAATGGCTGAATTAACCCCACAGACACATTTGGAATCATAGTCATTGGGTGAAAATTAGAGCATTGTAGGCAAGAATCACAAGTAGGACTCTTAGCACCATCCTTATAAGCAACAACTTGTACTTATGAGAGCACTACAGATAAAAATCATAAATGGAGCTTATATCACTATCTCTACAGCTCTTGGTACCTACTTTCATAACACAAAGGCAATAATGCTTGTTAGTAACATTAGCTCAATGAATTACCATCAATAATGTCCAAGAGAGGGATGAATTGGACTTTTAGAAAATTTGTTTTGAACTTGAAGAACTAGAAAATACTGTTGTAGTATATTACAACAAGTTTTTAGTCAACTATTATTGTGAAGAACTCATTTTAAAACAATTTGAACATCTTGTAGTCAACCCTTGACCAATGACTCATTTTCAAAACATGTAAGTGAAGTTTCAAAAAAGATTTTGATAAATATGCACATCTTGAAGAAGTCCACTCAATCAAGTATGGACAAATGATCACTATTTTTTTTAAGTATATATCAAAGAAGTGTAACCCAAGAAAAATATTTCCAAGAATAAATAAGTACTGATGATAAAAAATTATTTTTAATGAAAAGGCAAACCAATTATCCCAAGTATATGAAATCAAAAGACAAGCAATTTATAGAATGAGTTTTGTAAAATCAAGTGCAATAATTCAAAGCAATGACAAAAATAAGAATGAAGACACGAGAATTTTATAGTGGTTCGGCTTTCTCGAATGCCTACATCCACTCCCTTTGCTCTCCAAGGAATTTCCAATCCACTAATAGGATTCTTGCTTTTTAACGGGATCATGCAATAATTCTCACAACGGTTTTTTCACGAGATCAAGTGATAACCCTTACAATGGCTTTTTCATGGGGTCAAACGATAACCCTTACCCCAACTCTTTATGGGATCAAGTGATAACCCATAAAATGGTTTTTACCGAGCTCAACCACAAATCCTTACAATGGCTCTTTCCAAGATCAACTGTAACCCCTACATTAACTTTTCAAGGTTAAGCTAGAACCTTTACAAGATTAGCTAGAGTACCTCTAAAAGGTATATTTTGCTAAGTAGGTACAATGGAAGAAGAATGCCTATCATTGGGTATGAAGATAGGATATAAAAATGGGAGTGAAAGCATATAGAAATTTTAGCTCAAATAGGCTTGGTTTCTCTCATTCTGTTTCAAAACATTGATCCTCAATAGTTTAGCCATTTTCTTTCTCCTTCCTCACTTTCAAATGCTTCCAAATGGTCCTTTTCATAGTTAAAAAGTCTTAGAGCCATTAGAGGTGTTTAAAGCAAGAAACTTGTGAGACCTTGACCTCTATAGACTCGGACATAAGAGTAGACGCAATAACATGGACTAAGGGTAATTTCGTCATTTCCTCTAATAAGCTTCTAGAAGAAGGTTTTCTAATATTTTAAGGTCTAAGTGGGCGTAAGAACCAAATGAATGATGTATAATGATGAAAACACGAAGAAAAATGAAAGTGACAATAATTTTCACAACAGGGGCAAAATGGTCATTTTACACCCTGAGTAAAAAATTTTAAGTTTTGTGAACCCGTGCATTTCTAGACCATTATAGACCTTGTTTCAGTATCAAAAGAGTGAAAAGATTGGACAAAGGATTGGAGGAGAATAAGCTAACTTGCTAAGGGCATTTTCGTAATTTAAGAGAAATGGATAAGCTTGAGCTATAAATATCAACTTCCAGCAGCTTCTTCACACATTTTCCAGTAGCTTCTTCTTCTCTTTCCTTCTTCGCTTTCACGTTTCTTCATCCTCCATGGAAGCTTGATATGAAACCTCCATAACCTCTCTCAAAATAGCTTTAATTTTCAAGCTTATGTGCACTTTTGCATAGAACCTTTGAGCTTTTTCACTCTCTCACTTTGAAACCCTTAAAAAGTCTTACTTCCATATTCTCTCTCACTAGCTAGGTGTTTAGAGAGAGAAAGAGGAAGCTTTTATATTAGCTTGGAAAATCATTAGAAAGAATTTCAAATTTACAAAGCTGTTAAGATGAGTAGTAAATTAGAATTGATTCTAAGTGTTGAGGATGGCTAATGATTAGGCTTGTGAATGTTTTGTAGTAGGATGTTCATTCATTTTAGAGTGATTAAGATAGTGAACATAGATAGGCACTTAAATGGCAAGTGGAAGCTAACTAAGAGAAAGCTTTTAGAATTTATAAGTATGTGAATTGACATAATAATGATGTTAATGTGATGGTAGGTTCCAATGAAGCCCCATCGCCCCATTTGGTCAATTAGGGAAGTTAGAGTCGATTGAAGGTTCAAGAAAATACCGGTGAGTGAACTAGCATTTCAAAATTGTTTTGGGAATGTGAATGTGTTTGCACAAAACATTGAAAAATTTTATCCAACTTTTCTTAAAAACGAGTGCCTTGGGAACAAGACCTTGATAAATTGTCTCTATGTTGTGACATGTGGCTATTATGAATTCATGCACTACGACATTTTGTTGATATATATATATACGAATATATGTTGTGTGATGATATTGACCCGGCTATGTGTGAGTAGAAGTGCGCATAAGCCGATGCTGACCCGACTATGTGAGAGTGGGAGTGAGCATAAGTTGATGTTGACCCGGCTATGTGCGAGTAGAGAGTGCGCATAAGCCGATGCTGACCTAGCTATTTGTGAGTAGGGAGTGCACATGAGCTAATGATGATGGGATCGTATGCATGATGATGGAACATATAGATATATATATATATATATACATGTAAATATGTGTTTTATAGAAAATTAATGAGTATTGTCTGTGGTTGTAATACATGTGAATTGTGCATGTTGAACCTTAGAAATTTCTAAGCATGTTCAAGTTGAACTTGCCTTTGCAGCTAAATGGCCTTATCTTGAGAGAATGAAAACTTGTTGTTGGTGTCCTGCTTCACGCTGCAGTGAGATTCAGTCTCGCTACAGAGAGAAACTCTCGGGTTTTGAAGGGTAAGGCTGATCTGAATCTTGTTGTAGCGATAATGTATTTTTGCTGCAGCGAGAATGTATTTTCACTGTAGCGAGAAAGTTACTGAAGCTTCTTGCTGCAGCGAGAAACTTTCTATTTTGCTGCAGGAATTTTGCTGCAGTGAGAATAGATTCTCGCTGCAGCAAGAAACTTTCTGTTTTAGCCACTTGAATTTCGCTACAGCGAGAAACTTTCTGTCCCACTTGACTACCTTGATGAGTTTTGCCATATTTTTCCACCCCTTTAACACCATAGTGGATCATTGACTTCCAACATCAAGGAATTAATTAACTAAGTCAGAAATGAGGAGTTTAGAGAGAAACCCTCAGCTAGTTGAGAAAACCCTCATCCCGCTAATAATTTGAGCTGAACTTCGCTGCAACGAGAATGCCTTTCCGTTGCAACAAGGACCCGTCGTCTCATTTGACTTGCTTGTATATCATTGAAACTTTCATTCTTCAAATTCTTTGTTATGTATGGATTCGCCACTTTCAAGTGATTAACCATTTAAGGGTTTAACGAGGGGTTTTAATAAGAATGAAATTAAATTGCATTGTTTTGAAAATAAATGCATCATGATTTCTTTAAATCTTCCTTAATGATTGCTTGTTCCCTTCTTTTGTTCACTCACTAGGTTTATACTCACCATTTTCAACTTCATGTTTTCAGATCAAGAGGCAGCAGGTAACTAGGTCGAGGTGCCCTTATAGATTTGTTTTCCTTGGTAGGTATCTCGGTATTCAGTAGTTGTACGTCACTCGAGTCTCTTCGCTGGAATTCAAGTCTTTTTTTTTTATATGTATAGACAAACTTGATGTAAATTATTAGAATACATGTTGTAAACAATATATGCATATTTTGACGTGTTATGCCACTACGAATTGGCAATGGTTATCAGTATTCGAATTGAGATTATAAAATATGACTTTAGTAACTATTGATGGAATGATAAATAGGTCATATAAGTAGGCTTGCTTGGGCTTAGTGGGCTACGTCCATTAGGCCCATGCACCAGTCATGGCTCGGAATTTGGGTCGTGACAAAACTAGCAATTTTTCTTTTGAATTTTGTGTATCACTGTCATCTATAGTTGCAAATTGAAGTTTGCTAGTCGATCTTTTTCCAAAAAGCTTGTACTTTTCTCATCAAAATTTGGAAGGTTGATTGACTTTATTCCAAAATCAACTATAATTTTAATAAGGTTAGGTATGGCCTTTTTTCTTTACTATGTCTCATTTGTCTTGCCATAAGATTGACTATAGGCTTTGTGGGATCAATTATGGCTGTGTCATTTTCAAGTTTACTTGCCTATTCTGGCCCATCTACCATAAGATCGACTTGCCTTGCTCTAACATCAATTGGAGTTTTGTTTTGCAACAACCTCTTCCCGGTAGTTGCAGGGATCCAAGACTTTCAGAAAAGACCCGCCAAGTCTCGAACAAGCCTGTCTAGAATTTGTTCGTTAATCCACTACATTCAATCACCATATAATATTGATACTTTCATATACTAAATTGAACCATAAATATAAAAATCAATAGAAAATTTTTTCTTTTATTCGTAAGTATATGCATTAAAATCTATAATCTCCAAATTATTGCTTATATAAAAATTTAGAATTTGTTTACAACTTAATAAATAAAATGCTATGACTTGACCTCTAATAGCCGAGCGACTCATAATAAAATGCTAGGAGATACCTTTACCTATTCACGGTGGACCGAACACGTCACTGACTACACGCTAGGTTGATCCCTATCTGCAAAAGGGGAAATAAAGGGGTGTGAGTCTCATAGACTCAGTGATAATCATCGACTCAGCGAGTAGGGCATAGATGGAAAAACAAGCAAATGGTAGATCAATTGAATATAAAAATGCAAGATTATAAAAGCAATTCGTTTCAAACGAGGGTTTGTGCCTTATATAGAAATCGAGAATTTCTTATAAAGTATAAATAATCGAGGTAATAAAATTTTTCGCATCAAAATATATTACTAATCATTTTTGAATCAAATCAATAAAATTTAGCAAGCTCCCGCGAAACCAAATAATATTTAGAATCATGCACAAATCATAACTTGCCCCATATGTGAGGAATTACAGATTCATTTCACAGATAAACAAATAGGGGAGTTGCGAAAAACTATTTAATTCCATTTTCACCATGCAAAGAAATATAATTCATAATATTAAAACTTATTTCAACTCATATAAAACCATTACATTTTTTGTCAAAATAAACAACATGGCTTATGAATTTCTTAAAAACTTGGCTTGTGCCAAAATCATTCTCATACTCTATTGTCAAGGATACCTTGGCCTGGAGCTATCCCAACCGAGTCCGCCAAAGATGTTAAAATAGTCATGTACGCATAAATCATGTTTTTATTTTTAAAACATAGTCATTCCTTGGCAATGGCTGAGTTCACCCTCACGTGATGGCTTGGCATGATGTGAACTCTAAAAGTGTTAGCCTCAAGAGTTATCCACCCGTGCCTCTCATACTGAGGTAAGATATAACGGGGTNCAGAACCTGCCAACTGCAGCAAGCTAAACCCACCATACAATAAAATTTGCAATAGCATGACATGGCAATTATTTTATTTTACAGCCTCTCAAGGTAAATCAACAGTTCATACATTTTCAACACATTTACCAATCCAGCCAATCATGCTCACATTATCATAAGCCATTCGATTCAAAATACAATTTATAACACAACAAGTAGCAGTCTCCAATTACTCTTGAATTTCTTGGTTAAAATGAAATTACCTTTTAAACGAATTCAAATTTGATCTTCAAGGGCATATTTTAAATCTTTCTCAAGATATCGATCCCCACATCACGTTAAAACTCTCTTTTCGTAAAATGTTCAGTGTAAATATTTGCATGATATTTTGTATCAAAATAGCATGGTTAATGTGTAATAAATTTCATAAATGCACACCACACAAACAATAAGGCACAATTTCCTTTGATGTATATCTTTTTGAAAAGCTTGTTTTCCGGTTTAAAACACTTTACGTATAATATATATATATATATATTCCAAATGATTTCTAAAAAAAACTTACACCCACAATTCCTTAAAATTCTATCAACGCATGCTTTTCATAAATTTTGCACTTCACGTAAAATATATGTACATGTATATATATACGGAATTTTTAAAATTGACACCCCCTACTCACCTCATAATAGTGGGATATTACTTCACTATTGATTCGTACGCGTATATAATTATTCCTATTTGTCGGTCACATACTTCGTTCGGCACGCCTCCACGACAAACTTTCCTAACAACAATTTAAACTCAGAATACTTAATCACACTTTTTTATGGGTAGCAACTTAATTAAAAATTCCTTAAGCAACTTGCATATTTTTCATCCAAAATATGCACAATATTAAACTACCCATAAACCTTAAAATATAACATTAACTTACTATTGGGCCCTCTCCATGGGCTTTTCTATTTTTCCTATTTGGGCTAAGCCCATTCATTTTTGTTTCCTATTGGGCCATGCCCACTTATTTTCTATTTCTTTTCTTTTCTTTTTCTTTCTTTTTCTCTCTTCCACGTTTCTTTTTTTTTTCTTTCCAGCCCGTCACTCCCTTCACCACCGTGGCTTCCTGTCTTCACCACCGTGGCTTTCTCTCTTCACTTCCTCTCAAAATCGGTCACCAAAAGCCTCGTTTTCTCACCTTTTTTGCTGCCATTTTTTGCTTTAAAATCAGCAGATTTCCAGCTCAAATTTCCAGCAACAAAACTTCTCAATTTTGGCAGCACAAAGCTATCCAATTTTCTTGTACAAAGTACCAGCAAACAGCTCAAATTTTTTTCTGTGCAAATTGGCAGCAAACAGCTTAAATTTTCAGCAGCCAAAGTTGTCCTTCAATGGTAGCAAAAATCTCCAAAATTTTCCAACAACATAACCTCAAAATTCAGTAGCAAAAACCTTGAATTTTCAGCACCAAAATCCCTCCAAAAAGCACCAAATTTTCTCTCTCAAAGTGCAGTAAAAATTAGCTTCTTACCTCACAAATTTTTAACTTTCTTCTTCATCCAAAAATTACGGCAAAAGCTCTCTTTTTCCTTCCTCTCCCACTGTTCTTCTTTCTTTTCTTTTGGTCGGTTTTTGGTTCTTTCCTTTATTTTTCTTCTCGCACTCTCAATCAACTTCCTCTCTTTTTTCTCTTTTATCTCTTTGTCATTTCTTTCATCTCACATGGCCGACCCCACCATCATTTCTACATTTTTCTCTGTTGTTTTCTTTGTTTTTTTTTTTTTGTCTTTCTTTCTTTCTTTCTTTTATTCTTGTGGCCGTCCCCCCATTCCATCTTTATTCCTTTCTTTTCTTTTTGTCCTCATTCCATTCTTGACTCATGTGGCCACTCATGTACATATAAAAATATTGTTTGACATCTGAACATCTTTTCTTCATTATTTTATCATCCATTTTATTTTCATTTTATTTTTATTTCTTCAAAATAATAAAATTTACATATTATGCCTTAACTTCATTTTATTTAACACACCTCCCTCAAATTTTCATATTTTAAAATTAATTCTTCCAACACGTGTAAAATTCCAATTTCCTTATATCTTTCTTTTCTTATATGTGTGTAATCAAAATATCGAGGTCGCATTTCAACGTAGTGTCACCACAATATGTTAATATTTACTTACCCGAGTTAGCTCAATTTAATAAAATCACGCTAACACAATTATCGTCGTTTTCCTTCAAAATTCTTCTTTACTTCTTCTCCCCCACTTAAATTAGTCATATTCCATTTTTGCATGACTAATTCCAACAACATATAAAATATTAATATTTTAATATTATTTTATTCAATAAAATATTTTTTTATTTCAAAATTTTTCACTTGCCTTCTTTGGTCCCGAAACACATCATTACATCTCGATTTACTTCCGAATTATCCTTTAGCTTACTAATTCCTCTCCAACAAAAATATTATTATTTAATTATTGTTTCTGCATGCGCAAAGCATTTTATTCTTGAACATTCCTTTCATCCTTTGTCGCTCTTTAGCACGCCAATTCACATCAAACGATCATTCGTTTGATCAATAAGGTCTTATTTGTGTCCAACGAGGGTGCGGGTATAACAATCTCCCCTACTTAAAAATAAATTTGTCCTCGAATTCTAACCAACATACGGTGAACAATCAAAATTCTAAAATTCTTCTACAACACTTTCATTGGACATTCTCCATATAAGATCTCGATCTTATGAATTAAATCAATTGCCAATCTTTGTAGAAAACTCGACAATGTCATATTACTTTTATTTATAAGTACCACACTTCTCGAATTAAATCGATATTATTCTTCCTCTGATAAAGAGAAATTAAATATATCATTAATCCTAGTCACACCTCCATCAAATCATTCTTAAATCATCAATTATGCATGTTTACATAGCCGTCTACAATTTCCTCTACCTTGATCCTTTATCAAACCTTTCGACATTCAAACATTTATCCAACCATTGACTACGGGTCTAACTTGTCAACCTATCTTTATTTCGGTTTACACACTTCCATACCATTACCATGCGAGCATTTCATAATACGTAAAGATCAAGACATGTTTTATTTATTTAAGATATATTTAACATCAGAGATGATTCAAATCTAATAACCATTAGTAACTATATTCTCAAAAGTAAAACTCCAATAATTTCATGATCGAGTGCTCGTTAGATAATTTCAACTTATACCACAAGACATTTTGATAATTAACGATATTCTTGTATACATCTTTATAATTTTAGTCAATCTCTTTAATCAATAGCTAATTTGTTCATCATCAATCGCATACAACATATCTGACTTGAAATTCCTCAAATTTACTCTAAATGCCAAATCTCATGATCTCATTATCAAAGCCTTTGCTAGTATATGAATATTTAAAATCTCAAATCATCTTCTCTTCCTAAATGGATCTTTATAATTCCCATAACGTATTTCTATTCCTTCACTAAGGGTAATATCATTTAATCAAACCATATCACCCTCGTTCTTTAAATATTTGTAACACAATTAATCCTTTGCCTATCCTTTTTAGGCACTTTACCTTGATAATTAATTAAATAAATTGAGACTGATGAGGAAGGTATATTTCACAATTTATGTCTTGTATTTACAAGCATATCGAGACCACAACTTCATCAGATCTAGATATCGGGGAGATAATCATTGCCTCAAACCACCATTTCCAAACATCCTTATATGTTTGCAATTCAGCTTCATACTTATGTGACATATTAGTCATGAATCCCAACTTGACTACATAGCCTTTTGCTCCTTGAGCTTTAATGTTTCTCATAATGAAAAATTTCTCGAACTATATCATCAAGGTGTTTACAGAGTGGATACAAGTTCATAACTTATAGTTCAATGCCGAAAGCAGTGAACACAATCTCATCATTAGAGTTCCACTCTTACCTACCAATCGTAACTCCCTTTGTTCATTTACTTACACATTGTTTGGTTACTCACCAGCCATTGATGACCATCCAAGTTCGAACTTTTATAAATAGTCAAACTAGTGCCCTTTCACACCTTACCTACCAATCGTAACTCCCTTTGTTCATTTGCTTACACATTGTTTGGTTACTCACCAGCCATTGATAACCATCCAAGTTCGAACTTTTATAAATAGTCAAACTAGTGCATTCTCACACCTTTCCATACATTTTTGAAACCCTTAAACACTTCCTTTAACACAATCTCGTTGAAAATTTAAATAATCAAAGGTTGATCTCCAAAGTCTTTCATAACCTTAACATTTCAATGTATGCTTATTAACATTCCACTTATTAGTTCCCAATGGACATTATTTTAAAATCCCCCCAAAGTGTTCGTGTTATTAATCCGGACCATATTGAGCTAACTTGGTATGATTACATTAATTATCCTTAAACTTCTTAGGTGCGATTGTAACAACATTCGTATTTCTTCCATCGCTAAACCAATCATAATCTAGTATTCGCATATGCTTTATGATCTTATTGACTCTTTAGGTTCATCTTTATGAGATCACTGGATCTTATACTGTAAAACCCGACCCTATAAACACATGTCATGACATACATGCATTGAGTAGCATGTTATTAAGATAAGAAAGCTCCTAAGAATAGATGAAACCCGAAATTGTACCTAACGATACACTTGAGTTGATTGAACCTTGAACTAGTTCAAATAGGAATCGTAGGACGAAATTTAATATTTTACAGTCCAGGATGACTAAAAATGATTGTTCGGAGTTCGAGGGTTCATTTGGGGAAAATTTGAAAATTTTGATGCTCAGGGGTAAAATCGTCATTTTGCACCTAAGATAATAATTTGATCATGGAGTGAAATTTATGACCAATATTAACTTTTTTGAGTATAATTTAATGATAGGAAGTGAAAAATTTCAATTCCAGTAATTTTTGGAACATAGAGGCAAAACGATAATTTTGTCACCCTAGGGTAAAACTGTAATTTTCACCACCCAAAACTTGTCAAAATCATAGAATTTATTTATTTTTGGTATGAATAACTATGGTATTTTAAGTGGTGAAAAATTGAAGTTTAAAGGATGAAATTTTAAAAACGGGCCAATGGAAAGTGACACATGGCACTTTTTAATGATTTAATATTATTTTAAAGGAAAATCAGCCCATTTAAACCCCACATCAGGTGATGGTCAGCCATAAGGAGAAACTAAGAGAGAAAATAGAGAGGAAAGGAAGAAAAGAGAAAAACCAAAGGAAAACTAGAAAATTCAAAGGGGAATTCGCATTTTTCGTCCGTTTACGCGTCTAACGGTAAGATTTTTCGACTTTAGCTTGATTTCTACCTTTCCTATGCCTTTGTTACCATTTAGCATGCTTGAGGAGAGAGATCAAAAAGTGATACCAAGGGCTGGCTGAATTTCAAGCGGAAGGATTTTAAAATTTTTATGTTTTGATTCTTAGTTAAATTAGTAGTTTTAGTTAGTTAAATGTGTATAGAAATCAAATTGGGCAATAAAGCATGAAATTCTCACAATACCCACCCTTGGCCGAATATTCAATGACGTACAATGATGATGAACTGATTTTTATTCTAAGAGAAATGAAGAGAAAATGATGAAAAATGGTTAAATGTGATAGAAAAACATAGTGGAAAATTAACCGAGTAAATGTCCCATTTTTGACAGAATTTTTCGAAGAGAAAGTGAGCTGATTTTGGTAATTTTATAGGGTTATTGGCCGATATTTAATGGTTAGAAATGTTGGAGAGAAAATGGAACAATTTAGAGCTAAAATGGAGCACGTTAGCAATTTATCGAGTAAAGTGCCAAAAATAGGTTAATACCGCGTTTAAGCCGTTTTAGGCTATTGCATTTCATACCAGGCATTAGTATAGGATTTAAGTCAATTATATAATGATTTAGCATCAATGTGGTGAATTGTGTAATTTTTGCAATGAGTCTAGGAGGAGAGCCTTCCGGTAAAGGCAAGGAAGTTGTACCTGACGAACAGTGATCGGGGCACCTAGAAAGCATTTAATTTGTACAGACGATGAGTAAACCTATTATTATTGTAAATTATCTAGAGTTTATTTTTAAATGCTCTTCATGTATTTTATGAAACAAAAATGAGATTAAAATGGGACTTTTGATGTTTTAGAAATAAATGTGACAAATAAATATATTGTGTTGATTATTTGAAATAAGAAACTTTTGATCATGAAATTGAGTAATTGGAGGCTGCTAATTGTCTTGAAAAATATATTTTCCTATGAATGGCTTATGATAAATGAGTATATGTGGCTATATTTTATAATTGCATTGGGAATTTATGTAAGCTGTCTTTTACTATGTAGGCTGGGTAAATAAATAAAAGCCACATTATACTGTCAAAAGTTTATTAAAATTGGTGGGTTTAGTCACTGCAGTGACGGGTTTTCGTGGACTGCCTATTAGAGGGGTACGGTAAACCTGGTTGCATAGTTACTCCAGTTGTAGAGGCGAGGAGGGTAACTCTCGGGGTAGTGTTAGAGCTCACTTCACGTCGAACCTCCACGTGAATATGTAACTCGACCAATGCCAAGGAACGACTTGTTTTCAAAACTAACATATGTTTAACATGTAAATATCTTAACAACCTTGGCGGACTCGGTTAGATGCCTCAGCCAAGGTATCCTCAAGGACTAGTTTTTGGCTTGAGCCCTGTTTCTAATAAAAGTCATAAGCCTTAACAACTGTTTTGATAAATTATAAATATTTTATGGTTTAAGAAATAAATTGAAAACCTTATGAAATGGTTTGTGATTTGTTGTTTAAATTTGCCTCCATTTTACTCGCCTTTAGATATTTATAATAATGTCGTTTACTCATTGGGATTGCAAAATCTCACCCACCGTCTTTCCAAATATTTCAGGCCTGTGGTAGCTTATAGATACCCGATTTTGTCGAGGATTCCAGTTAACCCCTCTATCTCACAGACAGTAGGTTACTATCACCAACACTTGGTGTATTTACGGGCCACTTGTCATTGTAATTATTATTATACATTATAACTTTGTAAATTATTGTATGTATGTATTTATTTTACTTCCACATTACAAAAGATTACTTACACGTGTTTCTGTAAATATTGTTTTATATAAAAATGCTATATTTTAATCAATATTTTGAATAGTAATATTTATCTATAAATATTTTTTTTTAAATAAAATAAAATAATTTTTGGTCTTTTGATTTACTTGAGCCGGAAACGACTAGTAATTGTTTAAAACGGAATGTTTAACAACGATTGCTTACAAGAAAGGCAAGAAACTGATACGTAAGCCTTGCGGGGTTCCGATTGACATTTCGAGTAATGAGTATTAATCGGGACGTCGCAGCAGTTGTCATGGGCCCGAGGGAGGTTCCAGGTCGTGACATATACAATATCACAATTCCTAAAAGTCATTCTCATTTACCTTTTGTACTTCCATCGGATACATCTTTATTCATTTTGATAGTAATTACTCACTTAAGATTTAGATTCATGGGAGTCATATGCACCTCTTGCATTTTTTAATTTCAATTTCTACATAAGGGGATTCTCATTAACCAATTTCATTATTGGGATTACCTTCAATCATCCTTGTGTTATCACTTTACACCAATATACCATTACTTTCCCTTTAACGTCTACACAATCAACTTTGATATTTATAAAACTTAATATAGATTTTACTTAAATGTC
>NC_030856.1:15251524-15276798 GCF_000208745.1 Theobroma cacao | reverse complement strand
CAAATGACCATTTTGCCCCTAGTTAGTGAAAATTCCGATTTGACTCCAAATTGATCCTCAAACTCCAAATTACCATTTTCAGTCATCCATGAACTGTGAAACTCTTAATCTCACCTTAAAATTCCTATTTGATCTAGTTCGAGGATTAAATAAACTTTGTTGTACCTCTAGGTACAATACCGACTTTTGTAAATTTTTCGGGACTCTCCTAGCATGCAATCATGCTATCATCACATGTATTTCATGAATAGTATTTTATAAGGTCGGGCTTTACAGCCAATATCTAATTTCAACGTTGAGCTAATTCATGCACTGATAACTACAACCCAGCATAGTTCCATCAAACCTTGGGATCTCATCGTTACTTAATTATATTCAAAACCAACTCCATTTAAGTTGCTATACACCACATATTTGCATTTAAAATGTCTCGAAAGTTCAGCACCATTTATATACATAAGTAGAACAAACTTAATCATCATAGTGCACTAACTTCTGTGCACGTGAGCATCAGTTTACATCTCCTCAATACTTAAATTTATAAACCTCGAGTGCATCTCAACGATCATTATTTATTCTAGTCCAAATATACTTCTTATTATCATTATCATAGGTTCTCCTTTATATCGTCCTCAAATACCGTCCATAGTCATCAAATTTCTTTCCATTGACAATCATGGCTCAAGTTTTAACTCCACCAAGTGAATGAGTTATTACAGACTTATTAGTCCGACTTCACTTTCCTCCACTCTTGGTCGAATGAGTATATCATCATATCACCCTTTCATTAGAAGCATTTGCTTAAAATATTTCCAACAATAGTTCGTGTCTCAGGTGGCATCTCAAACCCGAACATCGGCAATCAATTCTTGTTATTTAATCATCACTTATGATTACACAAGGTGGTTTTCTAAGATAAAGAGTCTACGCAGCCTCCTGTCTATAATCGGTGTTGTAGTCACTGACTATAAACAAGACTCTATGTCTACTCCATTACTCCGCTGTTTGACACAAGAATATCCTAGGACTCAACTAAACCTAGCGCTCTGATACCACTATTGAAACAACCTCTCTCCGGTCGCTACCGGCGTCCAAGACTTTCGAAAAAGACCCATCAAGTCTCGAACAAGTCTGTCTAGAATTTGCTCGCTAATCCACTACATTCAATGACCATATAAAATTGATACTTTCATATACTAAATTGAACCATAAATATAAAAATCAATACAAACTTTTTCCTTTTATTCGTAAATATATGCATTAAAATCTATAATCTCCAAATTAATGCTTATATAAAAATTTATAATTCGTTTACAGCTTAATAAATAAAATACTACGACTTGACCTCTAACAGCGGAGCGACTTGGAATAAAATGTTAAGAGATGCCTTTACCTATTAACGGTGGACCGAACGCGTCACTGACTGCACGCTAGGTTGATCCCTATCCGCAAAAAGGAAAAAAAAGGGGTGTGAGTCTCATAGACTTAATGATAATCAGTGACTCAACGAGTAGAGCGTAGATGGGAAAACAAGCAAACGAAAAATTAGTTAAATATAAAAATGCAAGATTATAAAAGCAATTCGTTTTAAACGAGGGTTGGTGCCTTATATAGAAATCGAGAATTTCTTATAAAGTATAAATAATCGAGGTAATAAAAGTTTTCGCATCAAAATATATTAATAATCAGTTTCGAATCAAATCAATAAAATTTAGCGAGCTCCCGCGAAACCAAATAATATTTAAAATCATGCACAAATCATAACTCGCCCTATATGCGAGGAATTACAGATTCATTTCACAAATAAACAAATAAAGCAGCTACCAAAAACCGTTTAATTTCATTTTCACCATGCAGAGAAATATAATTCATAATATTAAAACTTATTTCAACTCATATAAACCCATTACATTTTCGTCAAAAATAAACAACATAGCTTATGATTTTCTTCAAAACTTGGCTTGTGCCAAAATCGTTCTCATACTTGGTTGTCAGGGATACCTTGGCCTGGGGCTATCCCAATCGAGTCCTCCAAGGCTGTTAAAAAGTCATGTACGCATAAATCATGTTTTTATTTTGAAAACATAGCCGTTCCTTGGTGTCGGTTGAGTTCACCCTCACGTGGTGGTTTTGCTTGAAGTGAACTCTAAAGTTGTACCTCAGGAGTTACCCTACATGCCTCTCGTACCGAGGTAAGAATATACCCGGATTTCGTGCCCCTCAAAAAAGCTAGTCCACAGAACCCGCCCACTGCAGCAAGCTAAACCCACCATACAATAAAATTTGTAATAGCATGACATGGCAATTATTTTATTTTACAGCCTCTCAAGGTAAATCAACAGTTCATACATTTTCAACACATTTACCAATCCAGCCAATCATGCCCACATTATCATAATCCATTCGATTCAACATACAATTTATAACATAACAAGTAGCAGTCTTCAATTACTCTTGAATTTATTAGTTAAAATGAAATCACCTTTTAAAAGAATTCAAATTTGATATTCAAGGGGATATTTTAAATCTTTATCAAGATATCGATCCCCACATCACGTTGAAACTCTCCTTTCGTAAAATGTTCATTATAAATATTTCCATGATATTTTGTATCGAAATAGCATGGTAAATATGTAATAACTTTCATGAATGCACACCACACAAACAATAAGGCACAATTTCCTTTGATGTAAATCTTTTTGAAAATCTTGTTTCCCGGTTTAAAACACTTTACGTATAATATATATATATTCCAAATGATTTCTAAAAATAACTTACACCCATAATTCCTTAAAATTCTATCAACGCATGCTTTCCATAAATTTTGCATTTCACGTAAAATATACGTACATGTATATATATACAAAATTTTTAAAATTGACACCCCTACTCACCTCATAATAGTGGGATATTACTTCACTATTGATTCGTACGAGTATATAATTATTCCTATTTGTCGGTCACATAATTCGTTTGGCACACCTCCACGACAAACTTTCCTAGCAACAATTTAAACTCAGTATACTTAATCACACATTTGTATGGGTAGCAACTTAATTAAAAATTCCTTAAGCAACTTGCATATTTTTCATCCAAAATATGCACAATATTAAACTACCTATAAACCTTAAAATATAACATTAACTTACCATTGGGCCTTCTCTATGGGCTTCTCCATTTTTCCTATTTGGGTTAAGCCCATTTATTTTACTTCCTATTGGGCCATGCCCATTTACTCTCTTCACCACCGTGGCTTCCTCTTTTCCTTTCCTCTCAAAATCGATCACCAAAAGCCTCGTTTTCTGACCCTTTTTGTTGCCATTTTCTGCTCTAAAATCAGTAGATTTCCAGCTCAAATTTTCAGCAGCCAAAGTTGTCATTCAATGGCAGCAAAAATCTCCAAAAATTTCCAGCAACATAACCTTAAAATTTAGCAGCAAAAACCTTGAATTTTCAGCACCAAAATCCCTCCAAAAAGCACCGAATTTTCTCTCTCAAAGTGCAACAACAATCAGCTTCTTACCTCACAAATTTTCAGCTTTCTTCTTCCTCCAAAAATTGTGGCAAAAGCTCTCTTTTTCCTTCCTCTCCCACGATTATTCTTTCCTTTCTTTTTCTCGACTTTTGGTTCTTTCCTTTATTTTTCTTCTCCCACTCTCAACCGACTTCTTCTCCTTTTTCTCTTTTTCATTTCTTTCATCTCAGATGGCCGGCCCCACCATCATTTCTACATTCTTTTCTTTTCTTTTCTTTGCTTTATTTTTTTTTATCTTTCTTCCTTTCTTTCTTTTATTCTTGTGGCCGGCCCCCCATTCCATCTTTATTCCTTTCTTTTTTTTTGTCCTCATTCCATTCTTGACTCATGTGGTCACTCATGTACAAATAAAAATATTAATTGACTTTTCAACATTTTTTCTTCATTATTTTATCATCCATTTTATTTTTATTTCTTCAAAACAATAAAATTTACATATTATGCCTTAACTTCATTTTATTTAACACAACTCCCTCAAATTTTCATATTTTAAAATTAATTTTTCCAACACGTGTAAAAATTCAAATTTCCTTCTATCTTCCTTTTCTTATATATGTATAATTAAAATATTGAGATCGCATTTCAACGCGGTGTCACCATAATATTTTAATATTTACTTACCCACGTTAGCTCGATTTAATAAAATCACACTGACACAATTATCATCGTTTTCCTTCAAAATTCTTCTTTACTTCTTCTCCCCAACTTAAATTAGTCATATTCCATTTTTCATGACTAATTCTGACAACATATAAAGTATTAATATTTTAATATTATTTTATTAAATAAAATATTATTTTATTTCAAAATTTTCCACTTGCCTTCTTTGGTCCCAAAATACATCATTACATCTCGGTTTACTTCCAAATCATCCTTTAGCTTACTAATTCCTCTCCAACAAAAATATTATTATTTAATTATTGTTTCCACACGCGCGAAGCATTTTTTTCTTGAACGCTCCTTTCATCCTTTGTCGCTCTTTAGCACGCCAATTCACATCAAACGATCATTCGTTTGATCAATAAGGTCTTATTTGTGTCCAACGAGGGTGCGGGGTATTACATGTTTGCTCAAGATTCCTTGTCATTTTAGCACTTAGCTTCAACTATTTCTTTATTCCTTCTTCCTTGTGATCAAATGTTGAGTTGAAAATGAGGTTCGTGTCTTGAGAAAACTTTTGTGGTGTGTAGACAATCTTGTTATTGTGTACCTATCTTGCATCAATGAACTTCTCATCTTGTGCACCTATCTTGCAACTTATACATCTTAAAAGTGAATGTTAAGGGAGTCATAAATAGTAATCTTCCAAGCAAACTTAACACTCATACAACTAAGTCATTTAAGCTTGTAGACATTTGTTAAGCAAGTGAAAATTCAATGACTTATGGAATCTAGACAATTAAGATAAACAAGCTTGTCATCATGTAAGAACAAGTGTGTAAGAGCTAAATCATTGCAAACATTTGTCAACGATTAAATAAGTAATGTTCAAGCAAATCATGATTATTTTTTCATTATCAAAACTATTCTCATTTTAAAGCTAAAAATCTCCCCCCTTTTGATATGACAAGAATATGAGCATAATTTTCATTTGAATTGTTTTAAATTCTCCCCCTCAACATATGCATCAAGTATTCAAATTTGCTAATAAATCTTTTGCCCCATATTGTTATAACAAAAAGGTTTATAAGTGTTAGCATTAAGACATATAAGTTCACAAGATAACAAGCCAATCAATCACTCAATTATGACCAAGTGTGCCACATATATATGTATATATGGGTGCATGTAAACAATGTGTGGGCATATCATTCATGAAGTTTAAGGCAAGTAAGCAAAATTCTCCCCATTTTTAAAGCAAATAAGCATAAGATCAGTTTTAAGGGATTGAATCATGTTAAAACTCATGTTATCAATTGGTAAAATTCTAGTAAAGGCTTCCCATTTTGAAAGGACTTTAAGCATATCAAGCAAATCAATTTTGTAAAGCTCAAACTCATTCAAAAAGGATATTATTAATTTAAAGCTCAAGTGAAAGGAAACAATTCTAAAGCTTGATGCAAATTTAAAGTTAAACACCAATAAAGAATACCTAAAGCTTGATACCAATTATGCATTTCAACATTCAAGTTTAAGTGAAGAATAATATAATGCACAATATCAATTTTGGTGTTTAAAAAGATGTTACCAATAGTGAAGAACAACAAATGTTGAATTCTCACCAAACCTTGTTGAATATCTCAATAACTAATGATACCAATGAGTCATGGGGCAATAGTAATGAATAACTCCCCCATAAGAATTCATAAGCTCAATATAAATTGTTAGAGAATCTTAATTGATCAAATATTAAGAGAAAAATCATGAGTCAAGAACAAATGATTAATTAGGTAGATATTCAACATGTTCATTTAATACTCAAGTATTCATGGAACTTAAATAAGTTTGAGCATTTAAAAAGATTTTCAATATGTGTATCAAATACTCATATTTTCAAGAAATATATGCAAATTAGTTTTAATGCATGTTCAAGGTATCATTCATCATCAGTTATCATTCCTAGTCATTTTCAAGCATCAATAAGCATTTTTCAAATTTTATCAAGCATACACTACAAAAAAATAAGGTATCATCGATGACATTTTTCATTAGAAATAAATAAGATTCCTTTAGTATTTTCCATTTTCGATGCAAATGTCAATGAATTATTTATCGACAATCAGTTGAAAATGCTATTGTCAATAATTGTAAACTCGTCGATGATGGATTATTCCATTGATACATTAAGTATCAAAATTTTTGTTGGCCATTCTAACGGCAAAGACTCAAATCCATCAGCGAGGTAGTCATCGGTATTGTTAAAAATCGATTAGTAACTTCCATTGATAACATTATCGACTGAAGTTCATCCCATCGGTAGGTTTCTCAATGAATGTCGATGAACAAATTCAGTTAGCAAGGGTAATAATGCTGACGGAAGGCTGTCCCATCAGTTGGTTTATTGGTGAATGTCGATGAACAAATTCTGTCGATAATGGTAATAATTGCGTTGATATTCCATCGATATTTTGTATGAACTTCATTGGTGATGTGGTCGATAATTAATGAATAATGTCCTTAATAGATGAAAACGATTGGCACTTCCATCAGCAATATCTGTAGAGTTGGTTTTTTTATTTTTTGTTTGGGAATTAAATTTTGTCCTGTTCATAATAAAATGATCATCTGATGCTATTATTTGTAGCTAGAAGTCTTGAAGCGGGGACTTTGGTGCCAAATTCGTATATGTGGGTGATGTCAATTTTTCACATGCAAGTTTACATATCGAATAAGTAATATAGATAGTAAGTCCAGAATCGTAACCCATAAATAGTTGTTCCTAAATCTTCACTAAATACTAAAATTAGGACAAACTAATCTTATTCAAGTAACTTGATGTTTTAGAAAATTAATTAAAATTAAATTAATGTAAACATTAAATCAATTAACAGAAAATAAAATTCACTTGAGAAAAAGAATAAACTAAAATCGAGGATTATGGGTTCATCCAACACTTCATCTGATACTAGCTTCTCTTATTGTTTATATTCATGGCTGGTTTTGCTAACCTAGAATCCAAAGATATGTACAAGTCTCCATCGAGATGCTTGCACAAATACCTAACTTAATGGGGTCATTATATGTCTACTCGAATCAATTAAATAAGGTTCATTAAGCTAGTGTTCTTATTTGGCTATGTATGGTAATTGTCGTATGTCTACTAGAATCACAAATCAATCACCTAAGTGATATGAACATACACTATTCAAACCTTAGTTCAATCTAAAATATCTTGATTTGCCCTCAAGTTCTCTATCTTTCTTGCTTTGTTTTCTACTCTTTTTCTCCAAAGAAATTGCTTGTTGCCTCCTGTAGGAGCCTTTGAAAAAGCTACCTTAAAAAGCCTCCCAAAAGCCTTAATTTCCAAAATCTCATAGGATGTTTATTTTTGGAACATATCTTGAGAGCCATAGCTCTCAAAGGTTTTGTCTTGACTTTTGCTCTACTACTATAGTACTTTGACTTCAACAAAGATTTCAACCATATTTCGATTAAAACTATGCTAAGTGGTAAACATAAAAGTTATAACCCTACCTTGTAGCTTTCAAATGGTGTAAGAATCAAGTTATTTGGACTTATGTTTCAAGAATTATGCCTAAAAAACCAAAACATGTGCAAACAGAGCACTAGTCTATTATGCAGCTTTCTTCAGTAATTAAAGTTATTTTTTATCCTAGTTCTGCAAAAACATAAAAATAAACATAAAAACCATAAAACTAACATTATTAACTTAAAATAAACATTTAAAAATAAATTAAACTAAACCAATAAATAACTAAAAAAACTTAAATCTGATCCTGAATCTAATCTAACTTAGCCTAATTAGGTATTTAATCTCCCATGAAATATATGCATTTGATGCACACATCAAATACCCCCAAACCTGAATCTTTGCTTGTTCCTAAGCAAAAGGAAGAACTGAAACAAAACAACTAGCTAAAGATGTAATTCACCAAAGCATGAATTCCCCATTTTTCTTTCATAAATTATCCGATAATTTTAACTCAAGGTGAAACATAGATGATCATTAAATTCATGCTTAATTGAAGTGCAAGTTCATTCTCAAATGGATTTCATAATATTTATGTGTGTGCGAATAATCTTTTTACAAAGAATATCATACACTCCAAATGAGATTATGCTAATGCAAAATTTAGCTAAGTGCTTGAATTCCATAGGCTAGCTTTTCATCTCTCTCCACTAATGTAGACTAACATTTATTCAAAGATCAATAGGTCTTTGTTAAGCTTGTAATGTAAGGCTATGGTCTAGGTATGATAAAGGATATAATGTGGCTCAATATTACTCTAAGCACATAATTATTCTAAGACCAATAAAGCTTTATTTTCCTTCACCAAATACACCATTTTCATCAATTTTTTTTCTTTTTGCTCAACACTTCTTTTTTTTCTCTTTTCCTTTATCAAAATTTAACACCCCCAAACTTATTTATTTTTATTGTTGTTAGTGGGGTGTATTTTGATAATTTTTGAAATTTTTTTAGCAACTCCACCTTTCTACCTTTTTCAACAGTTACTCAATCTATATTTCTGAAAACAATATACATGCTTAGGAGTGAGGACTGCAAAATTGGAATTTTATATTAAGGCTAGGCTGATCATTATGTGGTTAAATAGAAAAAAGGAAAGTTAGGCTCAAAGAGATATACTAGGGATAAAAGTTTAACAAGGTTAGCTTGAAAAGCTTAAATGGTCCATAGATAGCCTAAATCACATCCCATCCTAAGTGTTATCTAGAATTTCGCCTCGAGAGAGAATCAAACAAATTCTAGAATTCTTAACTTCACCAAAAATTAACATGAACATAATCTTTCTCTCAATGACATAGTAATTTTAGGTGAAAAGATTCTTAATGCGCAATTTATGGCAATTGCATTCTAATGAAACTAACAAAAGAATATCACAATCGCTCAATTCATGTCTATATCAAACCAAGAATCAAAATAGCAAGATAATCAAAATATAATTCTAAGATTGATGCTATCATGGCATAGGCAATTATCATCTCAAGTGTTCCTAAAATAAATACTAAAAACAAAATTTTATGAAAATAAAATAACCAAAAAAAATCATAAAAACTAATCACACTAAAACCCTTCCTTAAACTAAAATTGCACATTGCCCTCAATGTGAATAGCTAAAAAGAATAAGGAAAATAAAGTTCCTTATCAATGGTGGTAATGTATTGAAATCTTTAATTTTCTTTCTCCTCATCTTCATGCTTTCCAAATCTGCATACTTAACAAAACAAGTTATGTAGAGGTTATAACTACTTATTTATATAGAAAAACAAACACTACTTAAAAAAAACAATTAAATCTAAAAGGATATAGCTTGGGTTGCCTCCTAAGAAGAGTTTTTTTATAATCATTAGCTCAACTTTGGTTGAGGTTTTCATTCACCCTTTAAGGAGGTTTTAGTTTGCATGGAAAAAGCTTCAGGTGTGAAAGTAACCTTTTCCTAAGATGAAGTTCCAATGGATTTAATTCAAGATTTGGTGCTTGCTTAACCCAAGGTTGTGGAATAGGCAGACTCTTACTCAACTTCTTAAATTGAGTTTTTCTTGGATAATGCACTTTTGGCGTAGCCTTCAAAACATGTGTAACATTTATAAGTTCTTCATTCTTGTCCTTTGTTGATGCATCTTGAACCAAACAAGCTTCAAAGAGTTTCTTTAGATTTTCCATAGCACTAGCCTCTTTAGATAACTCATCAACTATATTTAAAAAGGGAATGAAAGGCACATATGGCTTGACTTATGGTGGTGTAAATACTTCCTCATCTTGCTTAACTTCCTCATATTGAACTTGGTTGCTAGAAGTATTCTCTTGATCTACTTTATCTCTATTATCAACCATATTATTACCATTTACCTCATCAAGATGGTTATCATATTCTTCTCTTCTAGGGTTAGGCTTAGTGTCACATGGTAAGGTACGTTAAGGTCTGTTATTAATAGAACTGCAAGTTGGCCTACTTGTGTCTCAAGATTTCTAATTGATGTCACTTGACTTTGAATAATGGAATCATTCTTTGCCATGTATGTATTATTTTGTGCCATAAATTGCATGAACATCTCTTCCATTGTTGGCTTTTTCTTAAGGATAGGAACTCTAACTTGTGACAGAAAATCATGATGGATAACTAGTTGTGATGAATATGTAAGACCCTAATCAATACTCCATGAAACTTTTGTGTGATTTCACCTTGAGTTGTAACTGTTGGAGTATGAATTGTTTTGTTGCCCATAGAAGTTTGCATCAAATTGCATTGATTCATAATAGGTTTGACAATAATCACTTGAATGCCCAACTCCATAAAGCTCACATGTCACAAAAAGACTTTGAAAAACATTAACACTTCAGTGTCAATTCTTTAAAACAAAACATCAACTTATGAGATCAAAACACTGATAGCCAATTCATAATCACCAGCAATCTTCCTAGGCATAGATTGATTAGATGGCCATCGATAGTTGTAATAACTCATACCTCAACCAAAAGGCCTTGACAAATAAAAAAAGAAAAACTCAAATTAAGATTAATATGTGAATATTAATATTAGCAAAATAAATAGGAAACATAAATCCCTAGCAACGGTGCCAAAAACTTATCGTCAACTTTGCACACGCAAGTATATATATCGAACAAGTAATATAGACAGTAAGTCCATAATTGTATCCCACAAAGATTTGTTCCTAAATCTTCACTAAATACTAAAATTATGACAAACTAATCTTATTCAAGAACCTTGTTGTTTTAGAAAATTAATTAAAAATAAATTAATGCAAACACTAAATTAATTAATAGAAACTAAAATTTCACTTGAGAAATGCAATAGACTAAAACCTAGGATTATGGGTTCATTCAACACTTTATTTGATACTAGCTTCTCTTATTACTTATGCTTTAGGGTTTTACTAACCTAGAAACCAAAGCTATATACAAGTCTTTGTCGAGATGGTTGCACAAATACCTAACTTAATTGGGTCACTATATGTCTATAGGAATCAATTAAATAAGGTCCATTAAGCTAGTGTACTAATTTGGCTATGTATGGCAATTGGAGTATGTCTACCCAAATCATGAATTAGATCAACTAAGTGACGTGAACATACACTATTCAAACCTTAGTCCGATTTAAGATCTCTCTATCAAGTCTCAATTAAAACAAATCAAGTAATTGTTGATTAAACAATTAAAAGCATTAAGAACAGACTTAAATAAGCAAAACTATACCCATTCATATTACGTAACGGAGAAACTAATATTCAAAGCGCAAGTTGAAATCCACTATAATCCTAGAAAAATAGTTTAGCTCATAATATCTTCTAACAACTTCATCCAAAAAAATTAGTCGTTAATCCAAGTTAAGAAAATAAGAAAAACACAAAAGCAGAGAGAGAAAACTAAAAATTGAAGCATTTTGATCTTGATTCTCCCTCAAATTCTCTTGCTTTCTTGTTTCATTTTTTACTCTTTTTCTCTAGAGAAATTGCTTGTTACCTCAACCAAAAACCTTTGAAAAGGCTATTTTAAAAAGCCTCTTAAAAGCCCTAACTTACAAAATCTCGTAGGATGTTTACTTTTGAAAAATTTCTTGTGTGCCACAACTCTTATTCTTTAGAGCTGCAGCTTTTAAAGGTTTTCTCCTAACTTCCACTCTCCTAGTGTAGTACTTCCACTCTAACAAAGATTTTGTCCATATTTTAATTAGAATTGGGTGAAGTGGTAAACATCAAAGTTGTAGCCCTACCTCTTAACTTTCTAATGGTCAAAGAATCATGTCATTTTGACTTATATATCGAGTGTTATACTCAAAAAATGAAATTATGTGCAAACAAAACACTAGTCCATTATGCACCTTTCTCCAGCAGTTAAAGTTATTTTCGATCTCACTCCTACAAAAACATAAAAATAAATGTAAATAACATAAAACCAACATTATTAACTTTAAATAAAAATTTAAATATAAATTAAACTAAACTAATAAAATAACTAAAAATACCTAAATCCAATCCTAAATTTAATCTAACTTAGCCTAGTTAGGTATTTAATCTCCAATGAAATATATGTATTTGATGCACACATAAGTGGGTCTATGTAGTGGTGGGCCTTCTAATGGCCTCGACCCATGCCTTTGCATCAAACTCCAACTGGCTCAACAACTTCACGCTATACTTCTATGATATTGTCGAAATGTATGATTTTTATAAATAAGAAAGCAATCAAATTAACTATTATCTAATTTAATCAGTAAGCAACACATATATCAAATATATATAAAAACACATGTATTACTTGCGTAGAAAAGTTGATAAAGAAGTTTAAGATCAAAAAGGTGAGAGCTTTTACAAAAAATATGGATAATCAAATAATGCTTAAGCTCAATAAGGATCAACTGAAGACTAAAAATGTGATCTTTTGATTCTTTTTTTGCTCAAAGGTGGGAACTTTCTACTCACGGCTTTTTCTCTTGTTTTACCTATATTTTCTTCTCCAAGGATGATTCAATTTCTTTCAAATTCCTCCAAAATCCTATCTTTAACATTCTCAAGGTAGATATTTAGAGCCTCTATGATTTTCTTCTTGTTGGAGTGAAGTTTGAATCATTTCTCGTATGTCCACACCAACTTGCACAATTCTGTTGCATATGTAGAATCTATTCTTTACTATTGAGTTATCGGTTATTCACAAATTTTATAACTTTTTATATTTGGAGAATTTGTTCTTCTATTTTGAGGTGTTCATTCTTCTACAATTAGGTTCAAAGGTGGCACCTTTGAGATGTTTTGGTTGAAATGAAGCAAATTAGAAGCCTTACGAATGAATTTAAAGGCTTGAAAAAGTTAAAATATGCATTCTAGATATGATCTATCAATAGATACAAAGATCGAAGGCTTGGGAAAACAAGATGGATGAAAATCTATCAATAGATTGCCTCATCTATCAATAAATGACCACTTGATAACTCTATAAAGCAAAGAGGCCTAGAGACTATCGATAGATTCATGAATCTATCGATAAATGGCCAAACATGAAGGAACAGAAATAGAGCTAGGGCACAATCTATTGATAGATTTGAGCAATCTATCGATAGATGAAGGTCAATGAGAACATAATTTAGTGGCATTGATTGATAGATCAATCTGTAAACATAAAAATAAAAAAAGGGCTTTCGAGCCATTTGAGTTATTTTCACCAAAAACTCTATTTCTTTCTAAAACCCAAAACCCTAACCTCTAAAACTAATTTTTGGAGCAGTTTAGAGTGGATTAAAGCTTAAGAAGCACTTTTAGAGGTAAGATTGAGCATTTTTACTAATTGAGTCTCAAGTTATTTTTGAAATATTGAGTAGTCCAACAGTCCATCCCTTGAGTTGTTGGGGATGTAGAACTAAGAATTAAGTAGTCCAACTTCTAACGTAAGGATTTAGCTCATTTGTTGAAAAATTGAGCTTATATATTAAAGTTGATTATTTTTGAAAAGCTGGCATTATTCAAAAGCCAGGAATAATTAATATTCTAATTATTAAATCAACCAGTTGATGACCTGAAGGATGATTAAAGGCTGAGGATCGAAGCTTGGTTAGGAATACCTCCAATTTGTCACTATGAGTGGCTTAATTAAATGGATGTAATACGTAACGCCTGGAAAATGCAGTACACTAGTACTATATTATGTATGTAGGCCTAGATGAAAATGCCAAGGCTAAAGAACAAATGATTTATGTGCAAGTATATATGTGTATGTGTGTGTGTGTGCATGTGTGCGTGTGTGTGCAAATGATATGTGTTGAGGTTATGTGCCTTAATGCTCGATAGATGGTCAATATTGTGTGAGTCTAGACTAAGAGGTTTAAAAGCTGTGATGAACCCTTAGGAGTAGATGTTACAACCCATTTTCTGGCCATGACCGACAGGAAGGCCCAATGGGCATAACCTACTAAGCCCAAGCAAGCCTTTTTATGTAGTCTTGTCCATTATTTCATCCATCAATCCTAAAGTCATATTTCGTAATGCTCTACTATAATTACTTTAATAATGTGCTATGATAATCATATGCTTGCATTTAAATTAACCCAACATAAAGTCACCCATTGTCAACTCATAGTGGCAATCATTAATCAAAACATACATGCATTGTTCATAACATGAACCTTAGTGATTTACAACACATATGACCATACACAAACAAAAAGACTCTTGACTTCTAGCGGACTAACTTTGGGTAAAGGTACAGCTACTAAATGCCATGGTACTGACCAAAAATACGGATATACATGGACACCTCAATCTAGGTCCCAACGGCCAACGAATCTAAAAACATGAAGTTTAAAAGAGTGAGTATAAACCTAGTGAGTGAACATAGAAAGGGAACAAGCATTAATACGGGAAGTTTTAGAAAACATGATGCACTTATACTGAAAATAATGCAATTTAGCTTAATTTCTTGTTAAAACTGCTGAATTCAACCCTTGATTATTTAGTGCCTTAGTATTGAGAGATCCATGATCAACAATGAAGTTAAAGAGTGAAAACTACAGTAGAGTCCAAGCAAGGCAAGCATGGTGAGTGAATCTCGCTGCAATGACAAGGCATTCTCGTTGCAACGAAATTCAAGGCAAAATTTTAAACCAACCACCCGATAGTTTCTTACTGCAGGGAGAACGAATTTTGCTGCAGTAAAAACTCAGGCAAGCATTTTACCCAACCACCTAAGAGTTTCTCACTGCAGTGAGAATGCATTTTTGCTGCAGTGAAAATCTGAGCTAGTCAAGCCTTCAGCACCCGAGAGTTTCTTGCTATAGCAAGAATGAATTTTGTTGCAGCGAAAAATAGCGCAATGAAATTAAAAGAATTCTTGTCACAACGCAATTCATTTTTGCTACAGTGAAAATCATTTGGAGAGCATTTGTCAAATTTTAACATTCAATATACAATGCAATCACAGTATATTTTCCATAACCTCTCTCTCTCTATATATATATATATATATAACATATATAAACATATATACAACTACCGGTATCACCTGAGCTCTCCCCCGACTCATGTGCATTCCCACACTGCACATTACAATATCATCATCAGGTGCATTCCCACACCGCACCTCACTATCACCGTCATGTGCACTTCCACACCGCACACGACATATATCATCATCATGTGCTCTCCCACACCGCACATGGCATATATCATCAACGTGTGCTCTCTCACACTGCACACTACTGGCACCATCATGTGCATTCCCACACTGCACACTCATGTTTATAATTATCACACAACATTATCGTTCAAGGCATAACATACATATCATCATAATATAATGAAACATTAATTCATCACAATTCACATTTAACAATATAAAAACGTTTCATCAAGGGCTTGTTCCCATGCATATTTTAATGAAAAGATCAATAAAATATTTCAAGTGATTCAATCAAACACTTATGCATTTATCCCAAAACATTTTAATGCAAGTTCGCTCACTTGTCTTTTTTGATTCTTGAATCGACTCCAACTTCCACTAATACTTCAAGTAGAGATGTGGGGTCTCATTGGAACCTATCATACACAATAGCATCACACCAACTCAATGGACATGAATATTATTCCAAAAGCTATTTTCTAAATCAAACTTTACTAGTTATTCCTCACTAGTTTCTAATTACCATTTGACTAGTCATTAGTTTGCACCACTCTAGTCACCCTAGGAATAAATAAACAACCATCAATAATAAAACAACCCACAATTCTAATTATTGGTCATTCATCAACAACTTAAAATCAAACCTAACTCACCACTCACCTTGGTGAATTTATAGTTGAATTCCTTTTCAAGAGTTTTCAAGCTATTATGAAAAGTCTCTCCCTTTTTCTCTCTAAATCATCCAGCTAGTGAGAGAAAGTATTGAGGAAATACTTTTGAGGGTTTCTTGAGGTGTCGAAGTGAAAGAGCATGAAAAATCTTATGACAAGGTATATAAAAACATAAGATTTCGGGTTATCATGAGAAAATCATAAAGGTTTTAAAAGAGGCTTCCATGGAAGATGAAAAACTTGAAAAAGGGGAGAAAAGATGGAAGAAAGAAGAAGAAACTACTGAAAGTGAGGAGAAAGTGCTAGAAAAAAGAGATATGTATTCTTAAGTTGACTAAAGTTCTTCTTATTTATAAAAATGCCATTTCATAGTTGACTTTACCTTCTTTCCTTCTTTTGGTTCAACTTTTTACTTTTTGGACACTGAGAAAAGGTCCATAATAGGTTGGGGGTACTCGAGTTCACGAAAACTTAGAAATTTAAACATGATGTCTAAAATGACCATTTTACCCTTATTATGAAAATTATCATTATTTGTATATCCTTCATTTATTTCATTATTATATACCTCATTCATTTATTCCTTAGGCCTACTTAGGCCTTAATTATATTAGAAAAACTCACTTCTAAGAGCTAACCAAGGAAATGACAGAACTACCCCTATTCCACATCATCATGTCAACCTTCGTTACATGTCTATGAAGGTCAAGGTTTCACAGTAGATCACCCTAAGCAAATGAGATGTTAAAAAGATTTGATCAAATGATGCCTTTGAGAAATAAAGGCTCTTAGAACCCTAGCCGAGCTTAAAGATGATTGAAGCTTGATGAATGTGATTTGTGGTTTGATGAAGAAACGTGAATGATAAAGGCACAATGGCCTTAATTGTGGATTTGTGTTTAGTCCGAGGGATGCACCCCAAACATTGATCTGACTCGTGGTTGAGTGAAGTTCCATTTCCTTGTGACCTTTGTGTGCCTGTAGGTTGGTGGTAAGTAAAGACAGTGATATTAATCCTACCTGTGATTCTTGCTTGTAGTGTTTTGATGCCATTAATATGAGATTACTCTAGTTGATGTTGATCATCAGGAGATTACTCCGATTGATCACTTTGATTCTTCATCAACTGCTTCAACATTGTGTGTGATTTATTCTTTTCTCATTGCTTCAGCATGCGTGTGATTTGTTCTCCACAGTGGCTTTACCTTGAGTGTGATTTGATTCTCCACCAGTTGGCAACTAAGCGTGATTTGACCATGTCTAAGGGAGGACCACTTATTGATTTGATTTGCATGTGATGTGAGATATTTGTGGAAAGGCTTAGATAAATATAATATGAATCTGACTTGACTCCGGGGACTAAAGTTTACCTTGGAGAATAATTTGAATAATTATGGTTGGTTTCGAGAGTAAGCCTAATGATGTACGTGATAATCTTTAGAGACATTGAGGATGATGATATGCCTTTACATTGGAGACTTTAGGGATAATGATGTGCCCTATATTTGAAGATGTTTGTTAGAACATCCAGATGCACGAATGGTGCATATATTTTATTTATGTGTTTAATATATATGATTTTGTTTATCTACACCACTCACAGAGTATTTGAGTACTCACTCATTTGTATACGATGTGTAGATAAATAGGCCATAAAGTTGTGCAGTAAATGTTGTCTAATGATAGACTGATTTTGGCATTTAGTAGGTTTCCATCCACTGTGTCACTTCGCTACGTCAATCACAAGCTTTTGCTTCATATTTCATTTGTTGTATATGTAGGCATGTTATGCTATGAGGATTTGTGTAAGGGTTGTTATGTACGATCCCACTTTGGATGGCCAATGTATGGCCCAATGAATATTTGTATGGATTGTGAGCTATGGATTGTTGGGATGAGCCTGCAGCCAATTAGGATTGGTTAAGGCTTGATTCCAATCATGCAACAACATCATTAATGTTGAATGATTAAAGGTTTTCCTTCATTAATAAGACATCAATTATAACATGTTATAAGTCTAATTGGATGAAGTCCATGAGATTGATAAGCCTTGCAAAAGGAACTGTAATGGGTTACAGTCATGAGATCCTTATGCATCAAAGCGTAATCTCAAAATGTTCCTAGTCAATGTATCATTGAGACTGGACATCAATGAAACTTAGAGACTAGTACATTCTATGTTCCTTACTTGAGAAGTAAGCAACCGATCTCATAGGTTGAAGCTTAGAGATACTTGGAACTAGAATGTAGGTGTTTGCCTAGGAAAACAAGTTCACTGAACATGACCCACCATGAGAAGTTCATTTGGTATTTCACTCAAGTGTCTATGCAATATTTCTCATGTGTCAGTTGTGTAAATACTCCCTGGACTTAAGACACCAAGTCATCTTATGTGTGCAGTGCTATGCTTTGATTTCATCCCTACGGGTGCCTAACCAAGGATACCGAAACATGATGCTTTTAGGTATAGCATGAAGCATGTGAAGGCAAATGAGTGGTCATGATAGGAATCATCACCCTAAGTGATGCTGGGGACATATCCTAGTTGTTCTTGGTTGACATTAGCTTATTGAAGTCCTTGGCCAAGGCGAATTGAAGATTATGAAAGGAGTTTCATAAGTCTTTATCAAGCTGATGATCAAACTTTAAGAATGAATATGGAGATCAATAAGAGTAGACACTGCACCATGCTGAAGGATATATGATAAGGGAATGAATAACACCGAAAGGTTAAGTCAAACCATCTTGACTTTTTTAACAATTGGGTGGCCATGATGGATTGCTAGATCCCAATCTTGGTCTATGAACTATAGGTAGTTAACTTGATTAATGACAAATTTAAAGTAATTTAAATTTATCTAATTCTAAGTTTAGCCTAAGAATTATATGTTGAGTTCATTGGCAACATGTTAGAAGCCTAATGCGTCACACACCTAAAATGAATGTTGAAAATAAAATGGGAGAGGTGATTAAGTTGGACTTAATCAAATTAGAAGTTATGAGCTTCTCAAGCACTTGATTAAAATTGTTTAATTAAGTTGTGCCTAATTAACCAAATTGTTTAATTGAATCATTGGGCCTAATTAATTAAATTGTTTAATTAAGTCATTGGGCCTAATTAATTACATTAAACAATTAAGTTATTGGGCCTAATTGATTGAATTTGTTTAATTAAGTCATTAGGCCTAGTAGATTAAAATTGTTTAATTAAATTGTTGGGCTTAATTAAGTTATTGGACCTAATTGATTAAATTAAACAATTAAGTTAATTAGGCTCCTTAAGGACTTAATTAAATTATTTAATCAAAATAGTTTTATAATTAGGGTTTAAAATTAATCTAAGGTATAAATACCTTGTTATAGCCTCCAAACAAGAGTGGAAAATGGCTAAACAAAAAAACAAAGTGAACGGCACATTAGAAATTCTTTTGTCTTGTCGTTCATTGTGTGAAGAAAAATAGTTTTTCATTCACTTCATTTTTTTGTGTGTTTAGCCCCACGATTTTGTGTGGATTTTGAGTTTATGAAACTCATCTTTGCTAGCACATTGCCAAGGCTTAGCACTCTCAATCCTTATAGAAGGATTTTCTTATTCATTGGTGTGGATCACCATTAGAGGCTGCACAAGGATTCCTTGGACAACTTTGCTTTGCAACATCTGGGCTGAGGTGGTTGAGCTTTTTCAAGGCTGATTTGGTGGTTTAACAAAGGATTCATCAACCTTTGTTATTTAGGTAAAATGATCTGATCATATACTTTTATTTTTAATAAAATTCTATACTCAATTTAGCATGAAAGAGATCCTAAGAGGGTGAGGCGTAAATTTAATTTTTTAAATTTCTTTTCGTTGCGTTGTATTTTCATTTGATGCATGATCAACCCTCACCCAACAGGGATAACATATCATATTTGAATTTAATTATGAATATTTGATTATTAAATCCTTTGGCATTTATGTTGTATGATTTTCGACTCTATGGCTTGCTTGAGTCTAGTGGGTTCACTTGCTGTACTCGTGCACCGATCATGAACCCTCGAGTTAGGTCGTGACAAAGTTGGTATCAGAGTGTTTAGTTTAAAGAAACCTAGGTAAATTTGTGTAAGTTAGTGGAGTGTTAGGATTACAGTAGAGTCTTGTTCATTGCTTATAAGTGTAGCATGAATTATGAACAGAAGGCTGCATGAACTTTTAAAACTTTGTAAGCCTACCCTTTGCACATTTTGGAACTTTGAATTTTGAACATGGTTTTGCTTCATCTTGGTACATGATGTCGTCTAAGATAAGAGTTGCCTTAAGGGCCACGAGAAAGCAAGATACCTCGAATGAACCTATGGAACCACCAAGAGTACCCATGTCAAGAAGCCATGGTAAGAGTGTAGCAACAAGACACACTCAAAATGCAGAACCAAGTTATATGTACACTGATGATGATAAATGGGTATCGAGGATGACTACCCTACATGAAGAGGTGTCACCCTAAAGGATTTGGTAGCAAGGCTATAAAGTTTGGCTCATGAATTTGCTGAGTTCTGAAATTGAAGCAAGGCACCATCTAAAGAATGGGTTAATTCTAGTTTTTAAGATCTGGACTATGTGCCTCAGTGTGAATACCAAAGAGGGGCTATTGAGGCCACTTTTGCGAATTTCATAAAAGTAAAGCCCCCATCATTTATTGGTTCAGTTGCGGAGGAAGATTCATAGAGGCTTTTGGATGACATGGAGTATATTTGTTTGGCTTTAGGATGCTTCACAAATTGATTAATGAAATTGGTGGGTTTCAGACTAAAAGATGTGGCAAAAATATGGTTTGTTACACTTACAAGAAGTAGACCATCAAGGTCACCCCCATTAACATGAGAAAAATTTGTCCAAGCTTTTTTGCATTGTTTCTTGCTTGAGAGTGTGGAAGACGAAAAGATATAAAAGTTTGAGACTTTGAGACAGACCCAAACATGACAATGATGGAGTATGATGTCCACATCACCCAACTCTCAAGGTATGCTATTGACTTGGTTCTAACTGAATAGAAAAGGATTAAGAGGTTTATTTGAGGACTAATTGAGTCTTTTTTTAGAGTTTGGGCTATTTAAAGGTTTGCTTCATATGCGACATTGGTGGATACCCTAGAATGATTGAAACTAAGAGATTGAAATCCAGAATAGAAGTAACGGTCAAAGAGCTCAGCACAAGGGCATCTAGGTCGAAGAGATTCTATAGTGACTAAGAGTCCCACATTTATACGTCATCAAAGTTGTGAAGGAACTACTTTTATGCATAAGCCACCAAGAAATAGTTATTCGTTTCTCCCACCATCTAAATGAGAACAACCTAGCGGAGAATCTAATTTGGACCTTAGGCAGAGGGGTGTTTTATGTAATTATTGTGGTAAGGCACATGGTGGACTTTGCCATAGGGTAGCGGGATTGTGTTTTAGATGTGGTCAGTTTGGGCATTTGATTAGAGATTGCCTAATGTAGAGGCAAACAGTAAAGTGTGACTTGGTTATGTGAGACAAGTGGTAATTGCCCCACCTAGAACGACACTAATTGGGAGGAACGATAGAGGTGACAAAGGCAAGGGAATGGCCTCATCATCTTTGGGTAGATCGGCATATACGGGTAATGAAAGTGAAAGTCAAGCATGTGTATTTGCTCTAACATCGTAAGATACTCAAACTTCCAATATAATGGTTATAGATGCACTTTTTATTTGTGGTACTAAAGCTTTAGTATTATTTGATCCCAGATCAACAAATTCCTTCATGTCCCCACACTTGTGCTGAAATTAGATCAGTTTTGTAGTAACATGGAAGAACCCTTAATTGTGACTGCTCCCTTGGAGGAGATATTTGAGGCGTAGTCTATATATAAAGCTTTTATGGTCTGTATGAGGGACAAGGATAGATTAGTAGACTTGGTGTTGTTGCTAACTTTGGACTTTAATGTGATTTTGCACATGGATTGGTTAACGTTCTCATTTGCCCAGGTAAACTGTTACGTTAAGCTTGTAGAGTTTAAGTTTCCATGTGAATACTCATTTGTGATATACAATCATGGTAGCCTAGTGTCTATGGACATTGTATCAGATGTACTCGATATACTGATGCCAAGGCAAGAAGGCTAAGGGTACCTAAAGATGACAAGAGATGTTTCAATGGAAGAAGAGAGTGTCAATTTCTTATCGGTAAAGGGTGAGTATTCCGATGAATTTCCAAAAGATTTGCTTGGTTCTGGGTACACAGCCAATTTCTACATCACCTTATAGAGTGGCACTAACTGAATTAAGAGAACTTAAGGAGCAACTAGAGGACTTATTGAATAAAGGGTTTTATTCACCCTAGTGTTTACCCTTGGGGAGCGTCAATGCTATATGTGAAGAAAAAGGATAGATGCCTTCAGTTATGCATTGACTGCTGACAATTTAATGAAGTTACTATGAAGAACAAATATCAACTCCCAAGAATCGATGATTTGTTTGATCAAATGTAGGGTGTCGTGTCTTTCTCTAAGATTCATTTACGCTCGGGGTATCACCAATTGAGGATACAAGAATGTGATTTACCCAAGACAGCTTTTTGCACACGTTATAGACATTATGAATTTTTAGTGATGTCGTTTGGACTAATTATTGCACCTATAGCGTTTATGGATTTGATGAACATGGTCTTTTGGACATATTTGGATAAATTTGTGGTCATGTTCATAGATGACATATTGGTGCATTCTAAGAGCTCAAAGGAACATGCACAACATTTAAGAATTGTACTTCAGAGCTTGAGAAAGCATAGATTATATGCTAAATTTTCAAAGTGTGAGTTTTCGTTGAATAAAGTCAGTTTCTTAAAACAAATGGTGTTTGAGCAAGGGGTGCAAGTGGATCCTAACAAAAAGGAAGCTATGGAGAATTAGCAGAGGTCGACGTTTGTAACAGAAGTTAGAAGTTTTTAAGGCTTAGCCGGATATTACAAGTGCTTTGTACAAGATTTTTCTAAGATCACATCCCCTTTGACAAGATTGACTTAGAAAAGAGTTATGATTAACTGGTCTGATGCATGTGAGGCTAGTTTCTAAAGGCTTAAAGCCTGCCTTACTTCTGCACTTGTGTTAAGCCTGGCATGTGGATCCATAGGCTACACCGTGTATTGCGATGCATCACAGTTGGATTGGGTTGTGTGTTAATGCAACACAAGAGGGTGATAGCATATGCCCCACGACGATTAAAAAGGCATGAGCAAAATTACCCTAAGCATGATCTGGAGATGGCAGTGATCGTATTTGCCTTAAAGATTTGAAAACATTATTTGTATGGAGAGACTTACGAAATATATACAAACCACTAAAACTTAAAGTATATATTTCAATAGAGGGACCTGAATTTAAGGTAGTGTAAGTGGTTATAAGTATTGAAAGATTATGATTGCACTATACTTTACCATCTCGACAAAGCGAACATGGTAGTAGATGCTTCAAGCTAGAAGTCAATGGGGAGTTTGGCACATGTGACTGTGGATAAACTGCCTTTGGTGTAGAGTTTGTATGATTTGGGCAATATGGGAGTACACTTGGAGATTAGTCACTTAAACGCTTTGTTGGTGCACTTTAGAGTTCAACCCATGATATTTGATTTGATTAAGAATGCCTAGGATCAAGATAAATATATGATAAAAATATTTGGAGATATGAGCAAAGATAAAGCTCGATACTTTGTATATGGCACAAATCGATTAATGAGATATCGATCATGAATTTCTGTGCCGTATATAGATAATTTCATAAATGAGATTCTGGAAGAGGGATATGTGGCAACCTATGCGATACACCCTAGAGCCCCCAATATGTATCATGTTTTGAAGTCTGTACATTAGTGGCTAAGATTAAAGAGAGATGTGGCTGGGTATGTCTTTGAGTGTTTGACTTCCCAGTAAGTGAAAGATAAGCATCACAGACCATTAAGACTACTACAACTATTATCGATACCCAAATGGAAGTGGGAACATGTAGCCATGGCCTTTGTAACGAGTTTACCACGAGCTAAAGGTGGCTATGATGCCATTTGGGTCATAATTGATTATATAACTAAGTCAGCTCACTTCTTTTCGATCAAGAACAAGTATGAAGTAGCTTGGTATGCCCAAATCTATATAAATGAAATTGTAAGGCTACATCAAATTTCGATAATGATCGTGTCTAATAGAGGACAATACTTCCCAAGTCAATTTTGGAGGAAATTGAAAGAGGTATTAGGCACAATATTGGATTTTAGTATGGCCTTCCACCCTCAGACGGATGGCTAATCTGAATAGACTATTTAGATGTTCGAGGATATGTTGAGAGTGATTGTGCTTGATTTTGGAGTCCCATGGAATCATTATTTGCCTTTTGCCGAGTTTGCTTATAATAATAGCTATCATGTGAGACCCCAACTTCTATAGGCTTGTAACTAAGTATAGATGTAATAATACAAGCTAGGGGTAGTTTCGTCATTTTCTCTAATAAACTTTCAGAAGAAAGTTTTATGATATTTTAAGGTCTAAATGGGTATAAGACTACATAAATGATGTGTGCTGATGAAAACACGAAGAAAACTAGAAGTTTCAACAATTTTCATAATAGAGGCAAAATGATCATTTTTCACCTCGGGTTAAAATTTTAAGTTTTTATGAACCCAAGCATGTTTAGACCATTATGGATATTGTCCCAGTGTTAAAAGAGCAAAAAGATTGCAAAAAAAGATTGAAGGAGAGTAAGTTAATTGGTGGAGGGGTATTTTCGTAATTTTAAAGGAAAGGATAAGATTGCCCATAAATACCTTGAATTTCCAGCAGCTTCTTGAATTTTCCAGCAGCTGGTCTTCTTCTTCCCTTCTCCTCTCTCACGTTTCTTCAAACTCCATGGAAGCTTGACTTTCAAACTTCCATAACTTTCTCTCTCTAGCTCCAATTTTCATGCTTTTAGTGCACCCTTCCATAAACCCTTGTGCTATTTCATCTTCTCACTTCAAAAACCTTGAAATATCTTGTTTTCATACTTTCTCTCATTAGCTGGGCATTCTAGAGAGAAAAAGAAAGAATCACTCCATTGATTTGGAAGCTATTGGAAGAGAATCCAACTACAAAGGAACCCTAGGGTGAGTGATGCACCAAGTTTGATTTTAGTTGCAGCAAATGGCTAGTAATTGTGATTTATGAGCTATTTTATTGTTTAGTATGTTCATTACTTTTTAGTGATTAAGATAGTGAACATAGATAGCCATTTAAAGTGGCAATTGAAAACTAGCTAAGAGATAGCTTTTAGAGTT
>NC_030856.1:15208605-15251038 GCF_000208745.1 Theobroma cacao | reverse complement strand
AGTGCGCATGAGCTGGTGATGATGATGATGGGATGGTGTGATGATGATGATGGGTATATATGTATATATATATATATATTTATGTAAATATGTGTGTTATAGGAAATTGATGGATAATGGGTTATGGTTGTAATGCATGTGAAACTTGACATGTTAAACCTTGAGAAAATGTTATGTGTTTTCATGTTGGTTTGAACCTTTTGGCAAGGTGGTTTTTCCTTTGGGAGAAAGGTAAATTTTGCATTGATGCCTTGTATTTCACTGCAGCAAGAAACTCTCGGGTTTTGAAAGGGTAGGCTGGCCAGAAACTCGCTGCAGCGAGAATGACACTGTAGCTTCTCGCTGCAGCTAGAAACTTTCTGTTTTCTGGGTTGCAATTTCGCTGCAGCGAATTCAATCTCGCTACAGCGAGAAACATTCTGTTTTTGGGTAGAAATTTTGCTGCAGCGAAAAACTTTTTGTTTTGGTCTCTTATCTTGTCCAATTATTGCCCTATCTTTCACTTCTTTGCTACCATATGGGATCATGGACTTCCAACATTAAGGATTAAAAGAGTTAAGTTTAAAATGAGGAGGTTTAGTGAAAAACCCTCGGCCAGTTGAGAAACCCTCGTTTGGTTAACAACGAGAATGCTTTTCCGCTGCAGCGAAAATTCGTTGTTGTATTTGACTTGCTTGTGCAATATTGAAGCTTTCATTCTTCAAATGATTCGCTATGTATGGGTTCATGATTTTCAAATGATTAATCATTTAAAGGCTTGATGAGGGGTTTTTAATAAGAATAGAAATAAATTGCATTGTTTTGAAAAAGAATGCTTCATGATTTCATTAAAGATTCCTTATGGTGTGCTTGTTCCCTTCCTTGTTCACTCATTATTTTTATACTCACCATTTCAAATTCATGTTTTTAGATCACGAGGCAGCTGGTAACTAGGACGAGGTATCCTTGTAGACCTGTGTCCATCTTTTGGTAGGTGTCTCGGCATTCAGTAGCTGTACATTCATCCGAGTCCCTTCGCTGGAAGTCAAGTCTTTTTTTTGAGATGTATAGGTGAACCTAATGTACATTATTGGAATACATGTTGTAGACAATGTATGTATATAATAAATGAGAAATGCCAATACGAGTTGGCAATGTCTATTACTATTTTGATTTCAACTTTTGAAAAATGACTTAGCAGTTTATGATGGAATGATGAACACGTCAGACTATTAGGCTTGCTTGGGCTTAGTGGACTACGTCCATTGGGCCCATGCGCCGGTCATGGCCCGAAATTTGGGTCGTGACATATCAAGCCATGATTGGTATGGCTCCTTATGAGGCTTTGTATGGGAGAAGATGCAGATTACCTATTAGTTGGTTTAAAGTTGGGGAACAGAAACTCTTGGTGCCAGTGATGGTCCAAGGAGCCGAGCGAGGTGTCACATCCCATATATTGAGGGGACTGTGACCGGTGCATGGACCTAAATGAGAATAACCCATTAAGCCCAAGCAAGCATTTTATCCATTAACGTACATAATCGTAATACATATATTCTTAAAACGTATTACATAATAAAGAAACTTCTCGACTTAATTGTGTAAGCTCAACTTAATACATCTATATGTGTACTAACAAGTGCCAATGTCATAGTGCACAATAATATAAATGTTAAACATCATCAGCACCCTTGTGTAATACCTCATACTTTGATATGGTGGCTAATAAAGCTTATCAAATATTAATTGAGGTTAATTATAATGTTTAAAATTGATGAAAGATGAAAGGAATAGTTTAGGATAAAATATTCTACACGTGAGGAAATAAAAATAAAATAATAATATTTTTATTGGAGAAGAATTTATGAGATAAAAAGTGATTCAAAAATGAATAGAGGCATAATAAGGTATTTTGGATACCAAGGAGACAAGAGAAAAATTTTAGAATAAAATAATATTAAAATATTAATATTTTATTCAGTGTCAAATTTTTCATGAAGGAGGAGTATATGGTGAATCTAGGTGGGGGAGAAGAAGAATGGAAAAATTTTGGAGAAAAATTACTTTAATGGGGCCCGTGTGTCTTTATTATATAAAGTTAGAGGCTGTAAGTAAATATTTAAATATTCCAGTGATATCGCATTGGAGCATAAACTTAATATTTTATTGGTACAAGTGTTAAGAAAGAAAAATTGAAAGAAATTGGAATTAAAAGATTGTGGGAGGATACAATTAAAAAGGGTGAAAACCTTAGAGGGTAAAATGGTAATTTTACCATTTGCTTGGTCAAAACTTCTCAAGGAAGCTTTGATTCCTTTCTTTTTTAGCCATGACCGTCCTTATCCTCTCCCACCATATATTTTCTTCTTCTTCCTCATCCTTCCCATGCCATTTTCATTCCACCTCCGTGAAAATCAAATTTTCATGTGATTTTCCTTGTTTTCTTTTCATTTCATTTCTTTTCTTACTCCTTTCTTCTCCAAACTTCTTGGGCATCAAACCTGCAACCTCTAATCCCAATTTACAGCAATTCTAAACCCTAGGAGAGAGAATGAAAAATCTCTCTTTCTTTCCTTTATTTTCTATTTCTATTCCACTTTCAACAATACTTGGATTTTTGGCTTCAAATCTTCATTTTTAAGGCTTAAAGGTATATATTTCCAACTTTTGAAATTTTTCAATTTATGGTTATATTTTCAGTTTTATTTCCTACTTTCTTGAAATGACTTTTCTTGGAAATATTAGGTTTTTTTTAGTTCATCTTCATGCCACCAAGCTCACCAAGGTAAAGAATCTTTAAATTTGGAATAGTTGATATGATGGGTTTGAGAATTAGACTAGAATTCTAGGTTAAAAATTAGGCTAGGATGTGATTTATTAAGTGCATGCTTATTAGAATGATTAAATTCAATGTTGTGATATATTTTACGCTATTACTGTTTATTGGCAAATCTAGGTTTTAATGGTATTTCAAGACTACCAGGATTAAGACTTTGTGGACGTTAGTCCTATGAGTTGCCATTATTAAGGAGAGTGAACTTGCATAAAAATGTTTTAGGATTAAAGCATATGTGTCTGAATGAATTTCATGAAATGTTTTATTGGCCTTTTTTTAAAAAATATGCATGGAAACAAGCACTTGATGAAACATTTTTACATTGTGGAATGTGACTGTGACGAATCCATGTGCTTATATATCATGTTGATATATATACTTAAATATATGATTATATGATATGTATTGATAAGTAATATTGTGTGATATATATAATCGTGCATGTGCGGTGTGGGAGGGCACATGCTGGTAATGACGGTGATGATTCCAGCTATGTGCGGTGTGGGAATGCACATGAGTTGTTGACTGGTGGGTGGTGATTCCAATCGTGTGCGGTGTGAGAGTCCACATGAGCTGATGACTGGTGGTGGACTATATCCAGCTATGTACGGTGTGGGAAGGCACATGAGCTGAGGACTGTTGGGCGTATACATGCTTGTATACATATGCCATAGAGGTGATCATATATGTTATGAAAAGGTTATGAAAATAATATGTGATTGCATTGAATATTGAGAAAACTTGATTATTGTCAATGTGTTCAATTTAATGTACAATGTGGCATGAGTTGATTTTCCTTGTGGTAGTGAAAAAACCCCTTTAGATTTTATCTGGCCAGAATTTCGTTGCAACAAGAATACCTTTTCGCTGCAGTGAAAATGAATCTATTATGCTTGACTAGCTTGAATTCTACTTAAGGTTTCACCGTTCAACTTCTTTGTTGTTCATGGATCCTTCATCATCAAGTGACTAAATAACCAAGGGTTTGAATGAGGAGTTTTTAATAAGAAATAAACTAAATTGTATTGTTTTTTAACTTAAGTGCATCATGATTTCTAAACCTTCCTTAATGTTGCTTGTTCCCTTCTTATCTTTACTCACTAGGTTTATACTCACGTTTTTAAACTGCATGTTTTAGGCTTTCTGAGTTAAAGGTGACTAAGTCCTAGGACGAGGTGTTCCTCCCTATCCATTGCTCGGTAGGTTTACCATGACATTAAATGTTAGCAATTGTGCCCAGAGTCACTCTGTTGATGGTCAAGGTCTAATTATTTGTATATGAATACTTGATGTGAAAAACTAAGACTCATTTGTCAAGCTATATATGTATATTATGGTTGATGATGCCATTATGAATACATAATAGAGTCTTATGAATTGTTTTCAAAGGAATTATATTTGAACATTACGAATTTTGGATTTTAAAGACATATGGATTAATGTACAATATTATATAAATAGGCTTGCTTAGGTTTCGTGAGTTGAGCCCATAGGGCCCTTGCGCCGGTCATGGCTCGAAAATTAGGTTGTGACACCTTGGGTGTCCATTTAGGCTCTCAAGCCATCATCATGATCTCATACATAACATTATTAGTATAAGATGCTCAAACATTGGCAATATCAATATAGACATGTTCATCGTCTGTAAACATAACATAAAGTAAAGATCGACTCGTTAGTGGAACATGACTGACCCTTTAGGCATCAAGTGGATGCTAGACACTTACCAAATAATAAAGACTAGACATTGGTATCTACGACACTGGCTACTATCAAACACTATCACTAATCTGTAACAAAATAAACGGTGAAAATAACATGTGAGTAACAAAGACTCCATGAGTAGATACAAGAAGGGGACAAGCTAGGGGATAAGACTATTTCATAAATGTTCACTTGTAACCTCATGTCTTTCATAAACAATTTAATCATAGAATTCATAAAACATGTTATTTGAACACATTTGAATAGTATTTGTATGAAAACATGTCAATTTTGACTTTTGAGAATCCTTTAACTTTGAAATTCTCATCAAATTCCATTAAACAACATATTCTGCATTAAAATTATTGATACATTCAAGAATGTTAACTTTGAAATTCTCATCAAATTCCATTAAACAACATATTCTGCATTAAAATTATTGATGCATTCAAGAATGTATCGATACTTTCATACATCTATCGATACGTTTTACGCATAAAGCCTCATAAAGCATTCTGTTTAGAACGTATCGATATTAACCCATATGTATTGATATTTTCAACCCATAACCCAAATTTCTAGACAAAATCCTCCATTTTTTCCATTCCTTAAGTTTCCATACCTCTTGGGACTTTCTCTAAGGCTTAGTCTTCTTCACTAAGCACATTTTCATGTCAACATAGAGTACAAATCATGAACATTGCTGAAACAACATAAGTATGAAACATGCTACAAACATAATGATTATGATCATTCCATTAACATTAAACTCGTACTTTGAGATGGTATATCCCCTATCAGCCTTGGGCTGGCAATGTACAGTCCCATTGCACCTTGGACGTTTATGCTATGTCATAGGAGTGAAGTCATCACTTGCACCCCATGAGAGTGGAATCAATCTGTCATGACCTGGCACTCCTTTCGAACCTGTGACAACCGTCGTGAAGTCTTGGTAAATATTCATTACCTGGTATGTCAACCGAAACCTCGCAAGGCTCTTGCATCAGTTATCCACTTCCCTTGTGAGTAATAGTTACTAAATATCGAGTTTTAAGAGAATATAAACTATTTTAGATCGAAAACAATCAAAACAAATTTTTGACCACACATGGATATTTTGGTCATTTTTACCTGAAAATTTCGAAACCTGATAAAAATACAACGTATGGTAGAAAGATATCCATTTCCAATTAAAAATAAATTTTTGTAATCTAAATCATCCATTTGGAGCGAAAAGTTGGCTAATTAGACTAAATAAAAATATTCGATAATATATTCCATTTTCTTATAAAACAATTTTTATAGAACTATGCATAAATAATTTTTGTAGCGTGAGAACAGAATAAATTCATACACATAGTGATACAGTAAACCAAGTATTCAAAATTATCCTACAGTGGCATATGGGCCCCGAGATAACCAAAAGTGTGCAAGAAGGTAGACCTACGATTTTCAAGGAAGTAAGTCCAAAAGAAATCCTTGATGAAATCGACTGCCTACAGACTATCCTGAACCTGAAATGGTTAAAAAGAAAGGGTGAGTTTTCATAAACTCAATGAGTAAACAAAATCCGTCATTAACTTCTAAAGCTAAGTAAATGGAGATAGTTAACTTTTCATCATACCATAATCCACAACATTTTGTACTTGTTTCAAATCATATATATATAAAACAACACATTTCGTTATAATACACATCTCGACTTATAATTTTCTCAAAAACTTAGCTCGTGCCAAAAATCATACTCGGTGATACCTTGGCCGAGGCATTCAACCGGGTCTGCCAAGGTTATTAAGTTAACAGCTACTCATAAAAACATAATTTAGCCATCCCTTGGCATTGGCAGAGTTCATCCTCAAGTGGTGGTTCAACGTAAAGTGAACTCTATCGTACCTTAGGAGATATCCTCCGCGCCTCTCATACTAAGGTAAATATAATGGGGTTTACCATGCCCCTCTAATAGGTTGGTCCACGAAAACTCGCCTACTGCAGTGGCTAATTAAATAACCGACCAATCAATAAATTTGGAGCATTTATAATGCTCAAAGGCTAGCACACGTTATGTTCCTCGCATTGGTGGGCAATTGATGTCTTAGATTGCTATGAAGGGATACTTAAAACAAACATGTGGGTGCTTGTTCAAGCTAGAACAAGTTCACTAAATATCACCCAACAAGAAAATTCCATTTGGTATCTCACTTAATTGTCTATAGAGATAATTCCCTAGCGACAATTGTGTAAATGATCCTTTGACTTGTGACACCATTATTATCTTGTATAAGGAGTGTTATACTTTGATTCCATCTCACAGGTCCTAATCAAGGATGCCAAAAAAGGATATTGTTAGGTATAGCATGAATTATAAGGACGTAGATGAATTGTCCAGAAAGGAATCATCACCCTAAGTGATAAGCAATGGGAAGTATCTCATAGACTAGTTGATTTGTTTTTGCTCTTATGCAAATCCTTGACCAAGGTAAAATAAGGATTCAGAAAGATGAGTTTTCATGCAATCTTCACTGAGCAAATTTCAAGTCAAAAGCAAATATGGAAAGATATAAAGAGTAGACACCAAAATATGCTCTTTACTCATTTCAGGATACATGATGTGTTGGGATTCAGCCCTATACTCAAACATGAAAATAATCAAGAAATAAAAGTATAACATAGTAGAAAAATAAAAATACATTTAATCAGAGAAATTGCCTAAATCCTCAAGATCAATGTTTATTTTTTTCATGCAATTTTTAGATTAATTTAAAAGTTCAAGTATTATGCACCTTGGTCTTGATATCGTAATCAAGAATCAATTAAATCCAAAAATGCTTGTGATGAAGCAGGTAAACTGAAAAAAGAATAAGACAGTCTGAAATCCTACAGTCAAAATCTTTGCTTCTTCATTTTTAATATTTGTGAAATCTTCAGTCACTCAAGTATTTGGCCTCTAATAGTAATCCACACAACGATCGAATAAGACCTTTTCAAAGGTTCGATTTCTCTTACGCTAGCAAATTTTGTTTCTAAAACAAAACAGACCAAAAGTTTTTGCCGAATCTTATTTCTATCAAGCAAAGAAAATCATTTTTACTTTCTTATTTCTATGAAACGGCTAATAAGTGGCTGAAGGCTTAGAGTTTTAATTAGCTAATATAACATATTTATATAGCCAAACTAAGTTGTAACTTTAGATAGAACATTTGTATTTTTATTCATTTAAGTCCTTGTGAACTTAATTAATTTTCCAACTTTATTTTGGTCTATTTCAACTAAGTCCAACTTAATTGATTATCCTTATTTAATCTCAATCATGTCACTTAATGTATGTGACCCATTAAGCTTCTAACATGTAGGCAATAAATATAAATTATAATCAAATTTGATAATTGATTTATGTTTATAGATCATGAGCGATATCTAGCAACACATCATAACCACCCAAATGTTAGAAAGTCAATTAAAGAATTTAACAAAGCCCTTCAATAATAAGCCTTTTGTAACGACCCTCTTCTCGATCGTTACGACGTCCGAGACTTGTGGGAGAACCCGCCAATTCCTAAACAAGCCTTCACAATTATCATTTTGTCAAACTATAATACATCCGTCGGAAATCTCATAATCATCACAATTTCATTAATAGCAAATATTCTCTCTATACATTATGTTTCATCATCATATAAAGATATGTTTACATTATATACAATTGTTTACTTCTAAAACAAAATATACTATAAATGACCCGACCTCTAACAGTGGAGCGACTTGGAATATAGTATTAGGAGATGCCTTTACCTACATCGTAGTGGACCATAATATGCTGATGAAAAACACACTAGCTGATCACTTTTTCGCAAATTAAGAATATTGGGGTGAATCTCACAAACTAAGTGATCATCGACTCAGTGAGTAGGGCGTAGATGGGAAAAAAGCCAAAAATAGAAAATTTGAATATTAAAAACACATGAATATATAAACCATTTAAAAGCAAATGGAACATTTGTACCTTACATATAAAACCAAGAATTTTAAAGCAAAGTAATCATTTAACAATCATCGTATCAAAGCCAATGTGAGTGAAAGATTTCTATCATTTAATGTCCTTTACTTAAAATTGGACTAACATAAGCACGCATGCTCTCATGATATCAAACATTATCAAAGCTTATACATAAGCTCGTAAACCATCCCATCTTCGAGGAATTAAATACAAAGTCATCGTATAAATAAGGGAGCTATGGAAAAACTTGTAATTCTCACCATGTGAAAGAATACATACTTGAAAACCCAAAGAGATCACTCTCGAGTAGGTAATCGTAAATATCAACCCATGGACCTACTTCCACGTAATAACATCTGGGAGCCCTATTCCACTGGATTCCCACAATAATGGTAGTCTCGATGATGTTGGCCAACATCAGAGAAATCATGTGGTCACAACCACGTATATCGACTTGTGGCCTAGCCACATATATCAACCTGTGGCCTTGCCACGTATATATATCACAAATCGTGGCCCCAGCCACATCTAATAGCCCGTCGGTGACCCAAAGGTTCTTTAGTTAGAGCTCACTTGTGCACAAGAGTCACACTATCTTGATGTGACATTCAACCTATTCTCAAATCTCCTAGTTTGATAAAACCATTTTAAAAAACTGAAGTTGGGTTCTCAAAAGCTCATTTCAAATCCATTTCCAAAAAACTAATCATGGTAACATGATAAAACCCCTTTGTAAGACTTTACAATATAAAACCTTTGCATGAGGTTTAAATATCAAATCAGCATGGTGAATATGTAATTTATTCATGAATACACATCACATAAACAATAAGGCACATTTTGACATAAATCATGTTGAAGAGCTTGTTTGTCGATTTTTAAAACCCTTTACATATATAATTTATATATATATATATATATATTCAAACAATTTCAAATGTCATAGCATCCACAATTGCCTAGCTTTTCTACCAGCTCATGCTTTCCACAATAATAGTTTATAAATCTTTCTATACATAAAACATCATTCTATATATTATGGAACCTTTTTGAAACGAACACCCCCTACTCACCTCACAATAGCGGGACACTACATCGCTATCGGTTCGGGTGCATCTTTAGCTACTTTTACTTGCTGGTCACTCATTATCTCTTCTGGTATGCCACCACGACAAACCTTCCTCACTTACATACTTCCTAGCAACAAATTAGACTCAATATACTTAATCATACATATATATATGGGCAACACATTGAGCAATGAATCCTTAATCAAATTTCATATTTTTCATCCTCATCATTCACAATCATATAACATGCAATCCACATAATTTCAACCAACCATAGACAACACGACATAATATAATCACATTGCATGCTTACCTTTCTGTTTTAGCTTGAATTCCACATATAGTTCACAATTTCCTCACATCTCCAGTCACCATTGCTGCCACAAGCATAAGCATTTAATACACATTTTATTTCTCCTTTTTACTTGTGATTTCGAGATTAAAACACTTTACCCATCATTTGCCTAGCTTTAAATCACTATATTTTCAAGACCAACCCGCATGCATGCACCTAGTTCTTGGAATCCTTAAAGATTCTTGCTACCATAAGCACAATTTCCCATTACAATTGGTTCACAATGCATGCATTCAAACAAAATGACAACTTTTACCTTCCTTACCTTGGAGTTACCAACATGCATGGGTTTCTTGGCACCCACATGGTGTTCTTTTTGCTGCCACAAACATTTTCACACAATCACCATTCAATTCCTTAAAAAATTCATAGATTAAATTCAAACTTTACGTACCTAAACTTTCCTTGAACCCGTTAATCATCCACACTTTCTTCCTTGCAGTTTCTAGGAGAAATGAAGCTTGATGATAGGAAAATAGGAAGAAGGAGCTCACGGGTGCTCTAAAATCTCGCAAACCCGAGCCTTCACTTGATTTGCTTTTTCACTTAACTCTTTCTCTCCTCTCGGGTGGGAACCTCACAAAACCATTTTCCCTTCATTTCTCTTCCAAATGAGGTAGATTTCTCTATGCAAAAGCCTTGAAAAGGCTTTCATCTCTCATTTTTCTCATACATGGGCGGATTGCCCAAGGTCACTTCCTTTTTCTATTTTCTTATTTTTCCTTTAATTACATGTCATGCCATGCAATTTCCTTTCTTTGTTATTAACACCATTTTTCATTGGTGGCTTGTTCATGCAATGTTTTCTTATCCATTCCTTTATCCTTTGTTTAGATTGACTTGCCCATTTATTGGTTTACATGGTATTTTATTCTTTTATTTTATTTGCATTTCATTTCATATGAATTTCTATGCATTTCATTTTCATTTCCTTTTAATGCCACCTTATCATCCAATAATATTTCTTGCACATTTCCTTTGCCAATAACGTTTGCCATCCCATAAACCAATAAGGCTATAAACCAATAAGGCTTCATGCATTTTCTCACTCTTGAATCCTATTTGGCCTTCTTCAAACTAATAGGATTTCATGCAACAAAATTTATTCTTTCTTTTTCTTATTAGATCAAATCAAGTGTAATGATTACACCTTTTTCTTTAAATACCATGGGCTATCTATGCCAAACCATGGTTTCCCTTGCCATTTCATTTTACTTGCATCCTACTTGAATTTATCTTGGTTTCCATAATACAAATATATACATTAAATATTTACTTAGTTTAAAAATGGAGAAATTACACATAAGTCCTCAAACTTTTTTTCTATTTACCATTTGACCCTCCAAATTTTTCATCCTTTATAATTTGATCCTCCAAATCTTTCATAAATTGCAAATTGAACCTTCAACTTTTGATAATTAACCCCTTAACTTTTCATTAATTACAATTCCACCCCTCAACTTCTTATTCTTTTTAATTAGGTCCTCCCATCATCCCTTTATTTCAATTCTCTTATATTTTTCTTCCTTTACACTTGTACAAATAAAATATCAAATTCATACTCCACCAAGGTGTCACCATAATATTTAAATATATACTTACTCTTTCTCACTTTAATTTAATAAAGGCATGTGGGCCCCACTAAAGCTTCCTTTTTTCAAAATATTTCATCCTTCCACTCCCCCACTTAGACAAATTGTACAAATCACACATCTTTCATGTAATATATCCGATTTGACATCGATATTATTTTAATATTATTTTATCCAAAAATTATTATTTTATTCTAAAATTTTTCTCTCGCCTTTTAGGGCTCCAAAACATCTTACTTTGCCCCGATTTAGCTCTATAGCACCTTTTTAACTCCACAACTTTGACCTCAATAAGATATTATTATTTTATTATTATTTTATCACATAAGAAATATTTTATTTTAAAATATTCCTTTCACCCCTCAACACTCTTAAACACTTTAATTAACCTCAATTGGTATCTAATAAACTTTATTAGCCATTATATCAATGTATGGGGTGTTACACCTTTTAGTGCAATATGATCATTTCATCAAATATCCTAGATATGTCATAAAGCATGGCTAAGTGTCTACTTTTGACATCCCATATTTGTTCTCATAATTCATGACTAACTTTATGAATTTAGGAAACTAACTTTCCTCAAATTAATCATGCTTTGGTCAAAGACTTTATAAAAATTAATCAAGAATTGAGAACAAGAGAGACACATCCCCTCATATCACTTGGGATGATGAATCCTTTCTTAACCACTCATTCATCTTCATATGCTTCATGGCATACTCAAAGACACCTGGTTTAGGCATCTGGTCATCTCAGACTTGTAGGGATGAAATCAAAGTATGTCATTCCCCATACAAGATGACCTAATGTTTGAAGTTCGAGGACTAGTTGCACGACTATCACATGAGAACATATTCCATAAACACTTGAGTGAAATACCAAATGAAGTTCTCATAGCTGGTCATATTCAATAAACTTGTTCTCTAACAAGCACCCACATGACATCCTCAAGTATTTCATACACTTTAATTTATGAGATCACTTACTTGCTTCCCAAGTAAGGAGGCTTAACATATACTAGTCTTTGAGGATTGTCAATGCCCTGTTTTGACAATACAATTACCAAGAATAATTTTAAGAACATGGCTTTGATGCATAATAATATCATAATTGTAACAACTTTACAATTATCTTGCTAGGCCTTTATGATTCATGGGCTTCATCCAATTTGTCATGACCCAGTACTCTCCTCGAGCCCGTGACAACCGTCGCGGTGTCCAGATAGACACTCATTACCCGAAATGCCAACCAGAACCCTGCAAGGCTTTAATATCAGTTTCTCATTTCCCCTGTGAGTAACCGTTGCCAAATATCACGTTCTAAAAGATTTTAAACTATTTCCAAACTAAAACAATAAAAAAAATAATTTTTATCTAACAAGGGTATTTTAGTCATTTTTTCCATAAAAATATTGAATAAAATATTCAATTTTCTCATAAAACAATATTTTTAGAATGCTGTGTAAATAATTTTTGCGTAAAAGAAAAATAAATTCATATATACTGTAATACAGTAAACCAGAGTATTTAATTTAATTTACAGTAACAAGTGGGCCCTCGAATAACCAAAAGTAAGAAAGACTGTGAACCTAAAGTTTGGAAGATGCAAATCCAATGCTAGTCCTCGACGAAATGTGCTATCTATAGACTATCCTAAACTTGAAATGGGTGGAAGTGAGGATGGTGAGATTATATAATCCCAGTGAGTAAACAAATATAATCTAAAATATCTAAAGTTGAGTAAATGGAGACAGATAAAATAGATTAGCATAAAATAATTCATAGCATTTCAAACTCATTTTTATGAGATAAAATAAATTTATTTCATCCAAATAATCATTGAGGCTTATGATATCTTGAAAAGCTTGGCTCATGCCAAACAAATCATTATCATACTCAGTTATCAAGGATACCTTGGCCGAGGGCTATCCTAACTGAGTCTGCCAAGGCTGTAAAAAAATTATATACACATAAATCATATTTTTATTTTGAAAACATAGCCATTCCTTGGCGTTGGCAAAGTTCACCCTCACGTGGTGGTTTTGCATAAAGTGAACTCTAAAGTGTTAATCTCAGGAGTTATCCACCCCTGCCTTTCATACTGAGGTAAGATATAACGGGGTTTACCGTGCCCCTCTAATAGGCTGGTCCACGGAAACCCGCCCACTGCAGCAAGCTAATTGATATCCACCAAATCAATAAAATTCCAACAGCATGACGTGGCAATTATTTTACAACACAGCATGTCGAGGCAAAACAACAATTCATATATTTTCAGCACATTTACCAAATCCAGCCACTCATGCCCACATTATCATAAGCCATTCAATTCAAACCATAATTTACAACACAACAATTAGTCTCCAATCTCCATTTTCCAAAACCATCATTCAATTTCAAGACAATTCTATAAAATCAATTCATTTAATCACATTTTGCTTTTAAAACATAAAGATTTACCATTTAAACTCATTTTCCATAAAATCACAAAAATGAATTAAAATTCACTTCAGATAATCAAGATGATGATAAGGTTACTCACAATGTCTAGAGTATGAATTTCTGAAGTACTTTGACTACTGGTCCTCGAATGCAATTTCATTGCCTTTATCGGATGACTCACCACCTTGACATAGTACATAATCGAGAAACTTACTACATTGGTACTAAATCGAAATTAAACTAATTTAGACTACTAATGCATGATATGGAATGCAAAATGCACGGGTAACCATCTAAACCCGGTATTGGCCTAATTCGTCTTATCACCCGATTAATTGGCCAACGCGTCCAATTTAGCTCTAAATTGCTCCATTTCTTTTCCAATACCTTAATTCACCAAACACAAGTCATATAACCTAAAATTTGGCAAAACCATCTTCACTTTTCTTCTTAGAATTTTCAGTCAATAATGGTGCATCAACACCATGATTTTTCCTATTACTTTTCCACACCATAATTCATCATTTTCTAACCAATTCTCTTAAAAAAAAAAAAATCAATTTCATCCTCACTCAATACAAGGTAGGTTCAGCCATTGATGGGTGATGGGGAAAATGAATTCTTTTCTCGTTGTTTTACTTCTAGATATAGTAAACTAACTAAAAACATTAACATAACTTGAAATCAAATCAATCCAACATCATTCTCTCTCCATACCCATTCGGCTAGCCATGAATTCACCATAAAAATATGAAATTTAACCATGAAAAATAAGGAGAAATGCTTAAGAAAAATAGATTTCAAGTTTAAATTGAGAAATCCTACCTTTTTCACTTGTTTTCCATGATTTTCCTCACTTTTTCTCTTGAAATTCTCCACCTAGGGTTTGTTCTTTCTTTGTTTCCCTCTTTTCCTTGCTTGGCCGAATATTTGGAGAGAAGTGAGAGGTTTATAAGCCGATTTTTAAAGGAAATAATAAAATATTCTAAGCTTGACAAGTGTCATTTTATTATTGGTCCATTCTTAAAACTTTAAAAATTTAAACTTTTTATCTCCACCACATATATTTTCTCACCTATCCATAACATAAAAAGTCAATGGATGAATTCTATGAGCATGACAAGTGGTGGTGTAAAATTACAATTTTGCCACTAAAGTGGCAAAATTACCATTTTACCCCTATGCTCCGAAAAATACCGAGATTATAATTTTTCACTTCTCAATCTCAAATCATACTCCAATAAGTCAAATGTGATCAAAATATTTCAAAAATTTTTCATTTTGTCCTCGAGTGGCAAAATTACCATTTTACCCCTAGATAGTGAAATTTTCGGTTTGACTCCAAATTGATTCTCGAACCCCAAATCACCATTTTAAATCATTCTTGGACTGTAAAATTTTTAATTTCATCCTAAAATATCTTTTTGATCTAGTTCGAGGCTTAAATCAACTTTGTTGTACCTCTAGATACAATACCAACTTTTGTAAATTTTTCGAGACTCTTCTAGCATGCAAACATGCTATCCATCACATGTATGTCATGACAAGTATTTTATAAGGTCGGGCTTTACAAAATTAGTACTTAATAACTCCTTATTATTGGATTAACATGAAGAAAAACCTCTATCACATATAGTTACATGATTAAGTATGCATTAAATAACAATATATATTTTTTGATCAATCTAATTGATTCTAGGGCATATACCAACATGATGATGGGATTGAATTACACAGATAAACTATACATTGACTAGGTTGGTCAAATCACATTGGACCTTTTGATAATTAGGGGCCATGATGTGTTGGTAGACACCAATCTTGGTCTACGAGAATAGATTGACCAATTAGAGAATTAAGATTAATTAAATAGAGACTTGATTAATCTAGTTCTAAATACAATTTAGGATAACAATTATACTCATTGCCAACATAATTGAAAACCTAATGGGCCGCACATAAAAGGTGAATTATCGAAACTAATTTAAGTTCAATAGGATGTAATCTAATTGATTTTATAAAGGCTTAATCCGATTAAGTATTGAGCCTAATTACACAAAAGTCCGAAAATTAATTAAATTTATTTAATTAAGCAAATATCCAATTAGGCATAATTAGCCTAAGACATTTTCTAATTTTTATAGGATATGAAGTAGGCAAATTCTCTCTATAAAAGAATCTGTTAGCCACCCCTTGAACTACAAAAGAGTTTTAAAATTTATTTTTTCATGTGTTGAGATAAGATCATAACTAAAAAAGAGAAACACAAGGGGGTTCGAAGTTAAGAGTTTACTAGCACAAATCTTGGCTAAGGGATTCGCACACTCTTAGTGAATAAATTTGAGCAAACCACTGTGTGAATCTTCATTAGAAGTAAGACAATTGTATTGCTATAGTTTGATAAATCTTAGTTGGTGTAGAAGAAGTAAAAAATCAAAAATCAAAAAGGACTCCACCAAAGGAAAACATATATCAAACTTTCATATATATGTTAGAATTTTTCTCTTGTGATTTTTTTTTATTAATTTCAATTAAAGTAATTCATAACTTAAGAAATTAAAATTTTAATATTTCATTGCAAATTATCCACCTTGTCATAATTTGAATCCCCAACACAAGTAATCTTTTTTTCTTTTTTGACTGGGCCTACGTACTTTAATAGCCAAGTTGTCCACAGGCTTCTTCTAAACATAAGCAAACGTCACGTCTCTCGAGAAAAAGTCTTTGGAAATTATTGCAAGTGCTGGCTGACGTTAAAGTTAGGTAGTATTAAATTTGTTAATGAATATTATTGCGAGTGCAGTGCCACAAGGAGTCGAACGATTGTGGGCACATTCTCGCATGACAACCGACAAGATCGCACATTCACACATGACAAGTCAAACAATGCCAAAAGAAATCATATTCAAAATAGATTGTGACAGGAACGGGACAAATGCGTTGCCAGGCAAAAACGATACCTTCAAATCTTTAGAGGATACGGAAAAGTTTTTGTCCATCCACTGGATCCCATTGTCAAAAGTAATACATGAAAATGGAATCAATAATCAAGGTATTGTGCTTTACAGTCAAAATATTCGTTTCCTTAAGAGTACACCCTTACAAAACTTTTTTAGTCCATGATGTTTTGCAATCAAGTGAATGAAAATCAGAAGCAACAAATTGTTTAAATTTGATTTTATATTTTGAGATTCTTACTTTCATTTTGATAATTAGTAAAGTAAAGTCGGTTAAAAATTCATTTCAAGATTGGGGTAAAGTCATAATCTTTAGTCAGATATAAACATTCTAACTAAATAGATGGATTTTAGTATTTAGTTACTGCTAAAACAGTGATTTTGATTAGCATTAAACTAGGAATTGTACTTGCCATTAGGTTCAAGCTCATATACTTCAAAAATTGAGTAATAGATTAATCAATACATTTATATTAAAATGTATAAATGTTCTTTGACAAGGTACTGTAGCATAAACGTTCTTTGATTCCGAAACGCGACTCCTTATTTAACTAAGGCGTGACATAGTTTATGGTTTTCTTTGAAAGAAGGTCTAAGACTTGGGAAGGGGTGAGGGGAAGGACAGAGCAGCAAAGGGATGAAGGTGGTGGCTAAAACTCCTACACAATCTAATTAGCAACTTAAAAATTTTTCCCAGAAAACCAAACCAAACCAAATTTCCACACTAAAAGATCTACACAACAACCGTTAAGTCATCCTTACAAATCTTAACCCTAAACCAATATTTTAAATCACAAATGATTCAAAATACAAAATCATCAAAAACAAAAATTAAAAAAATCGATAAAGAGAATAAAAACTTTAAAAACATCAAAAACAAAACGAAAAACCCACAAGAGAAATAAAATCAATAATTTTTGAGAAAAACCCATCAAAATATCCGGAAGAAAGAAAAGGAAAATGGAGTCAATAGGAAAGGTGTTTCATGTTTTGGAGAGACGAAAGGAGGCCATGTACTCACGCTATGTTCATATTTATTCTACTTCATTCTTTAATTTTTAAAATAAATTAATATGTGTTTTTAAAAAACTAACTTTTACAGTTAAAACATTATTACACAATTGTCCGAGCGCATGTCACAGGCAACACACTAGTTGAGATACTTAAATTAACAAGCTTAACTTAATTTTCTCATTCTACTGTAATTGTATTTGCTGAAAGAAAGATTATTGAAGATATTGATGTTGTTTGGTACTGTAATTGTATTTATACTTATAAGATGGATAACTACTGTTTATATTATGCAAATTAGGTACCAAAACGTAAAATTGCTCATCGAAGACAGCGTTTGCCTGCAGCTCGATCGGGATCTCTTTTTCCTCTCGAACGACTCAAGCAAATCCAATTGTCATGAAAATCCAAACACGCACGACAACCTAACGATTTTCGCTTTGTTTGAATGGACCCATCAATAGAATGAAACGTCCCATCGTTGTTCGCTTTGTCGACATCTCCATTGTTTTCTATGATGATTAGTCATTGGTTGATATTGTTAGATTGGGTCGCACTCTTGACCCCGGATTGAGTAGATACAACGGTAACTTGGCTTGTAAATAAACTACACACAAGGACAATTATTTCTTGTTTATGAGCTATAATGTTGCACAAAAATATCGATAGCTTTTGACTTTTTTCTTAAGTAAACAAATAAGAATATTAAATTAAAAAAAAATTATTAGTTGAAAGAGTTTGAGTACGTGCTACTTCTGTAAACATATTTGAGTGTGCCTGTGACAACATTTATTCCAAGTACAACTTGCTATTAAAACTATGGTTTTCAGAGTCCTATATATAATTAAAGAGATGAAAACTTGCACTCTTGTCCCACGCAGACTAGTGTTTCGGTTCATATGATTCATGGCTGCAAGCAAGGAATTTGCACCGAAAGTTCCCCACAAGCCTGAGGCGGTTTTATTTTCCTGGCAAATCTTTAGCGTTTTCTTGCTTCTATTTGTTTCTTTTCGTTTTTGATGAATCTTACTTTGCTTTGCTCCCAACTCTTTTTTGCTATGTCAATACCTATTGAAAGATGGAGAGAAAAAGGATCAGGAAGAAGTACAATGATTCGGATCAGTGCAAGCAAAGAACTGAAAGCATAATGAACCTCACGGAGCTTGAACCAATATCCTGGAGACCTTAAACTGTAAATATGACTTTACCAGGAAGATGGTCATTGTATTCAGCTTGAAGCAAAGGTTTCGGTCCAGTGATTTGGGTCATATTCAGTTTAAGGTCTCCGAGATACGCGTTTGCGTTCCATGTGGTTCATTTCTGCTGTCAGCTCTGCTTGCACTGCTCTCCAACCTTTTACTTCTTCCTTATCCTTTTTCTTCTTATCATTAATGGTATTGATACTGGAACAAGAACTGAAGGAAGATTCATTAGAAACGAAATTAAGCAAGAAAATCCTGTCCAGGTTTTCTCTAAGGATTTGCCAGAAACTGCCTCCCTTTTGAATTAAAGTTTCTGTCTTTGGAACTTTCGGTTCACTTTCCTTTCATGCAAACATGAACGAATCTTTCTCTCGTGTGCTGCAAATTCCAAAGAGAAACATTTTACTACTGTAAGAATCTATATAATATTGTTGATCAAATTCATGGTTCCTTTTTTCTTTTACTACTTTTATTGTTTATCCGTATTATCTTCTATCCAGCATGAAGATTAGTACTACGAGTTCATAGTCCGTTCCTCTCTGGAATCCAGTTATGGCGTTGTAATTGATGAACATTAATTCCAAGTATACATCATACTACTCGGCATGAACTGGAAATGTCTATTGAACAAGGGGACAAGGGGAGAGCAATGTCTATTGATATATGGAAATTTCGCCTTTGGGATTGATCTGATTTGTGGGAAGTTTTGGTAAATGGATGGGAAAGGGTTCCTCTGTTTCTGCACAAAGCAGGGCAATTGCCTCGGTTGTACTCTTCTCATTTGCTTTGATTAATAATATTTCCTATTCTTGGGTTGCGCTGTGCCGTTGGTTTATATTTTTTTTATTTGTCCTTCCGTTTTCTTTTTCATTTTTATAATTTTTCTAAAAATATAAATAACGAAAATATCAATCAAACTGTAAATGAATAAAATTTTCTTTGAAGAACGATAAGAACTATTTTAAGCAGTAAAAAGAAAAAGGAATTCAAAAGAGGGATATAGAAATGAGAAAGTGCAAGATTTGCTAGAGGTATTATAATACTTTAGACTCAATCACAAATGCATTTATTTCAATATTTAAATAATTAAGTTTGAATTGTTTTCTCAAAATTTTATATTTAATAAAAAAATCTACTAAAATAGTGTTAAATATATACAGTAGGGAAGAGAATATAGGAGAAAAGTGAAAAATGTGATTATTTATTTGCTTTTTAATCTATGGTGAATTTGCTATTGATTTAATAAATAAGTGAGCTAACTTGTGCCTATCTATAAGCACTTGTAAACCGTAGTTCAAATTCTATTTTAAAAAATAATTTTTTAATTTAATGTCATATTCTCACCAAATTTATGAAAGATAATAAATTAATTTCAAAGTCTTTCTTACTCTAGGAAAAAGAGAATATTAAGTATATAAAGGAGGGATGCTTTTTGCAAAATATAATAAAAATAAAAATACAAAAAAAAAAACCTTAGCATTCAATTGAAATGTAGGTACATGATCTCTCTTATCATAAAGTAACGACAGTATATCTACCATCTATGTGGCGTTATCATTACCATTAAGCATCACGCCTATAGATCTCCACCAGCACTATCTCTCTCTAACTATATCTAGCTCTTCATTAATTGAATTGTATGGTTATGGATCTTGGAAAGGGTCCTCTCGACATTTAAATGTTAGCATAAATTTCTTTTTAATAAATTTACTTTGATTAGAAACTATTTTTTATAAAATTATAAAAAATTTAATGGGTTCATTAATATCATTAATTATATGAAATTCTAATATAAGTACAGTTCAGTGAATGAATGGTGTCCGCTCCTTTCAATGTAGGTCGGTCTATGGGAATGGGGGAAGAATTTAACAAAATGAACATTTAACAAATCAATCTTTGATAAAATATAGACCTACTCGAGCTTATAGCAGTGTCAAAGATGAATATAATCTTTCATCAAAAAAGGATAATTTCTTTAACACTTTGTTTGAAATTATCAATTAGGCTTGTGAGTCTTATCTATCTCCTATAGACAGTCAATTGAATTAACTAATTAAGGACACAAGTAAAAATTAAAACCATTATCAAATAATCGTTGATAAATAAGTAGAACATACCTACAAAAAAAAGGGACATAATATGTTTTAAAAAGTCCATGAACTAATAAAAAATTTAAATAAGTTTTTATTCTTCTATTATATTCAATTAACATTTTTGTTTTTCTATTTTGTAGTAAATAAGTCTTTATTACAAATGATTAACTAATTATTATTAATCAAAATACTATTTGTTATTTTTATGTTCACGTGACACTAACGTGGAGCATGTACCACATCAATTTTAAATATGATATGTCAGTTTATCATGTTAGTACCATGTAGAATAAAATGATAAGTGATGGTTTAAATAATAACAAATAATCAACTATTACCGTTAATCATTAAAAAAAATTTTTGACTCAAAAATTTATTTAAATATTTTTAAATAATATAAAACTTTTGTTGAAGTATTATGCAAAAAAAATAAAACAATTATTATGTGTTAGCATAGCAAACTCAAATAAATAAATAATTTTTACAGATAAGGTTAATAATAAGCTTATTAATAATTTGATTTAATGTAATAAAAGAATAAAAATACCCAAAATTCTCATTGGATTATATGATAAGAAATTAGCAATCTCTAAAACAAACTTTAATTTCCTATATGCATTTGTGAAATTACCAAACTTGTCCTTACCTAGAATAAAAAAGGAATGTTAAGAGAAGAAGAGAATTAAGACACGAAACTGCCGGCAGGTAACTCACGATGCCGCCTTGTTATCGCAAGGTTTGGGCGCTTTATCGATCGTAAAACAACGTTATTTCCCTGTTTTTTGCTTCCTGCGATATGCCTCAGACTCGAACAGTGTGTATAAATTTTCCCTCTCCGCAGGTCTTCCTTATAGCCATCTCTAACCATAACAGATTCTGCTTCTGCTTATTGTTAATTTAAGGTACGATTCCCTTTAATGCAAGAGATATATGAATTTTTTTTTTGTCTTTATGTAAAATTTGGGTTTGGATTTATCATAGATGGAAAGTTTTGTGGCTGCGTTGACGATATTTTCTGTTTCGATTTCTCTATTTCTCCCAATACCAAGAAAACAAGCCATGGATTAGATCAACATGCACTTCTTTATGGTACCACTAAAAGTATGCTTGAAATCTTCTCCAGTTTTTCTTTTTAGAGGCTTCTAATGATATATACGTTGACTTATGACAGCATCGAGTTTCAAGAGAGAAAGACTACAGAAAACAATGGTTGGAAAGAGGCAAACTGATCAACCAAAAGTTACTAAAAGGAAGAAGGACCATAGGCTGAGGAAAGGGGAGCTTGACCTGGTAGTGAATTTGCTTTTCAAATACTTCGCCTTATTTTGATCTGGTAAATTTTACTTTTTATTATTTATTTTTGTTTTCAACTTTGCTTGTTATCCATGTTCGTGATAAAAGAAGAAGGAGAAGGAGAAAGTGAAATTCTTCTCAGGGTTGCTAGCAGAGGTCGGAGCAGTGCAAGCGGAGCTGATGGAAGACGTAGACAGCCTGCAGGACCCAACTGAAAGCGACCTGCATCTAAAATGTCAACAACTCAGAAGAGTCAACACTCAGGGTGCACTGCTGAATACCATGATGCGAAACTACATTAACAGGACGCTTGCTGTTTTATTGGATGGTGAAGGCGGAGGCAGTTGATAAGATCAGGAACCCTTGAATGGTTATTCGGAATTACTCAGTTACTTTTCAGTACATTATCCTTTAACAGACCTAAAATCACCTTTCCATGTGTGCTAGTTGTGGAAGCTATATCAATAAATAATACTTAAAAATGTATTGAAAAGTAATTGAGGTAAGTTGATGCTAGGAACGGCATGATTAGAGTATCAACGCAGCGGAATAAACAAAATAAAAATCATGTCTCCTACCTTTGGATTACCTTTGTTGTTTAATGCAAAGTTATGTACTATATAAAATCAGAAAAAGAATTTACCTTTTCAAGTGATATCATAATCAAATGGATTCCTTTTGGTTACAAAACACGAACACCTCTGGTGTAAAAGAATTTACCTTTTCAAGTGATATCATAATCAAACCGATTCCTTTTGGTGACAAAACACGAACACCTTTGGTGTAAAAGAATTACAGCCACTCAATCACTTGGCCTCTAATGATACACACACGATTGCAACGGATCCTTTTCAAGGAGAGAGTTTTATGCCACAGGCTTGTGCTAGCAAGTGGACAACGATTTGTCCTCTTTTCTTCTTTGATTTCCAGCAAAGAATCAAAGGAGAAGTTTTCAAAAGAAATAAACGTCTCAAGAGTGGCAGCACTCAAGAGAAAAATCCTTCTCCTAAAAAAAAAAGTGGCTATAATGTAATATTTATATCTAGGTTTAACTTATTAAAATTTACAAAATAAGTCCTTACTATTATAGCAATTATAATATTTAACCAATACCTAATTAAAACTCTTTTAATTAGGTCCTTAATAATTAAAACCTAAAATTTAATTTAAGTCTAACTTAAATCATCAAACTCTCAATTTAATCCAAATTGCAACCTTTGTGTGTGACCCATTAGGTTCCTCACATGTTGGCAATGGAATTGAATTATAATATTATTAATTAATTAATTTAAAAGAATCATATTCAATTTTAAATTAACTAATTCAATTCCATAGACCATGATTGGCATCTAGCAATGCATCATGGCCCCCCAATTGTTAGGAGAGTCAAAGGATTTTTTGACAACCTTTTAGTGTACAGTTTATCAATGCAATTCATTCCCTCATCATATAACCAAGAGATGATAAGAGCATGANGGAGAGTCAAAGGATTCCTTGACAACCTTTTAGTGTACAGTTTTTCAATGTAATTCATTCCCTCATCATATATCTCAAAGATGATAAGAGCTTGGTGTAGTGCCTACTCTTATTGATCTCTATATTTGTTCTTGCAGTTAAATCATTAGCTTTATGGAGACTTATGAAACTCATTTCATAATCTCCTAATCACCTTGGCCAAGGATTTGATTAAGCTAATATCAACCAAGAACTAATGAGATATTTCCCCTTGAATCACTTGGGGTGATGATTCCTATCTTGACCACTCATTTGCCTTCAAATGCTTCATGCTATACCCAAAAGCATCCTGTTTTGGCATACTTGGTTAGGCACCCATAGGGATGAAATCAAAGCATAGCATTCCACACGTAAGACAACCTGGTGTCTCAAGTCTAGGGAGTATTTACACAACTGACACATGAGAAGTATTGCATAGATACTTGAGTGAAATACCAAATGCACTTCTCATGGCGGGTCATGTTCAGTGAACTTGCTCTCCCATGGCAAGCACCCACATGCTAGTTTCAAGTATCTCTATACTTCCACCTATGAGAACGATTGCTTACTTCACAAGGAAGGAACATAACGTGTGCCAATCTTTGAGCATTATTGATACCCTGTCTCAATAATACAATGATCAGGAACTTTTGGGAACAATGCTTTAATACATAAGGATCTCATAATTGTATCCCAATACAATTCCTTTGCAAGGCATATATATAGTTCCATGGGCTTTATCTGCATAAGTACAAAAAGTAATTAAATCACAAACTTATGGATAAAGAACTATCTCAATGTTATTATGAATAACAAAATGTCATACATGAATATCTCAAAATTGCAATTCCCATACAACCACAGATTGGCTTGTAGGGCTTATACTAACAATTGAAACTTAGTTACTCGCACAGGTCATCCGGGTTCTTATCGTATTTTGGCAATCGCTCACTATTGATATTGAATGTTGAAGTTTCATTTCTTTGCCAAGTGTTGTCATGATACATGTCATCATGGATTGAAAAGACTTATAAATAATGTTCTTGTTTCTTTCTTTAAGATTATTGTTTATGCCTTTATTTCAGCACTAGTGTTCTTATTTTAATTAATTTGTTCATCAATTGTTGATACTTGCCATTTTGGTTTTGTTTTTGAACGTTTGATATTCAATGTTATAAATTAGGATGTTGGTTAGATTCTGCTACTTTATTTTTACTTCATCTTTAATTTTCATGCTTAATTTAATAAATAGTAGAGTAGTTCCTATTTATGTAAAGCATTTTCTAAAAGGTAATATACTTTTAAACTTTTCTTTGCTCTTTCCTTTTGTCGTAATTATATTATGTGAAAACTACTCTGTTGAAAATATTGTAAGAAAGAATTGTGTGAAGGTTTAAACTCTTTTGTTCTATTAAGTTTAACATATCCTTTTGAAGGAAGTGGAAGTCAGTAGAGCTTCTCCTACATTTGGTTTTAAAATTATGAAAACCAATAAATGTAGGAAAATAGTGTATTTCATAAGATTCAAACATCCCACATTGCCAAGGTACATAAAAGGTGAGTGCCTTATATATGAGAACCAACTATGGGCTTGTTGCAAGCAAGGAAAACAAAGTGGGTTCACGCGCATACAAGATTGGGCCAAACTTTTAGAAATTTCAGATTCCCACCCCCCTGGGCGAGCGAATACACACTTGGGTTGTGCCCCAGTGACTTTTTGTACTTTGGCTTTAATTTTTTTAAGCTTTTCTAGGATTTGATTAAATCAAACTCAAATTCTACCATGCTTACCTGGTTCTCCTGGTTTTGCTTCAACGTTTATCCTGGTTTTGCTCCAATGTTTATCTGACTTAGTATAAATGCTAATCAGATTTTTCTTAACTCCCTAATCTGGTGCAACGTTCACTTGACTCCATGCCTATAAATATAGCCTCACACCTTCACTCACAACATACACCAAAGCTTTTATTCTCTTAAGCTTCCTCCGCTAATTTCCTCTGCCTTCTTTCTTCTCTTAAGCTTTCTTTACCTCATTTCTTTTCTAGCTGAGTTTTTTCTTTTCTACTGTTCTTGTCATCCCTTAATAGTTTGTGCAAACTATAAGGAAGGGTCTGTTGAATGTTAAAGGATAACCACTATAGTCTTTTACACCGAGTTTTATACTCCGAAGGGGCAAAAATTATCCTTAAGGACAGTGATACCACGTCTCAAACCAATTACTGTTTTTACTTGTTTTATATTCTTTTGTTTCTAATAGTTTTTTTCTAATATTCTTAAGGATAATGGATTCCCACATTGATAATACTGTTACCACTATTCCAAATGTTGCCTCTGTCCCTATTGCCACCACCACTATCAACAGTTCCCTCAGAGTTCCCACTCCGATGACCATTCCTCCTATGCCCTCGGTTTCATATGCCAAACCATTTTCAGATATTTCCAAAATATAAGTCTTTGATGGCAGAAACTTCAAAAGGTGGCAAAAAGGATTTTTTCAATCCTTGATGTTCATGGTGGCTTTTGCACTAATTGATTCCAAGCCAGATGATGTCAAGACGCTGGAAGCATGGATGCATGCAAATAAGGTATGTAGGCATACAATCATTAGCACACTTTTTAATGAGTTGTTTGATGTATACAACCCTTACAAAGAAGCAAACCAAATATGGGAGTCAATGATAGCCAAATACATTGCTAAAAATGTTGGGAAACAGAAGTTCGTGATTGGTAACTTTTATCGCTGAAAGATGATAGATGACAAGGACATCAAGAGTCATATCAATGAATACCACAAGCTGGTGGATGATTTGAAGGCTGAAAAAATCAACTTGCAAAAAGAGTTGGTTGCTGGGTTGTTGATTGAGAAGCTGCCAGAATCTTGGAATCGATACAAGCAACAATTGATGCACAAGGAAAAGCAGTTGTCATTTGTAGATTTGATTGTGCAAATCATCATTGAAGACACAACCCACTAGGAGATTAAGGCTTCCAAAGTTAAAGAAATTGCAACTAAAGCCAATCTGGTATAAGGTAGAACCCAGCATCAATAAAGGTACCCTTACAAACTTGATCATAAACCCAAAGCTCCTCATCCCACCTTCAAAAAGAAGGGTAGTTGTTTTGTCTGTGGAAAGCCAGGGCATCATGCAACACAATGCATGAAAAGAGCAAAGGGAAATGACAAACTTGCTAATCCAAGAGTCAACTTGGTCAAAGTAGATGAATCCGACAATGTAATTGCTATGGTCATTTCACAAGCAAATATGGTGGCCAGTGTGAAGGAATGGGTGGTAGACTAAAGTGCTACCAGGCATATTTGTGCAAACAGAAATGCCTTTACCTCCTATACTTCAGTAGGGGAAGGAGAAGAGACAATATACCTTGGTGATTCTCAAATTGCTTAAGTTCTTGGTAAAGGGAAAGTCTTTCTCAAGCTCACATCTGGCAAGACCCTAGCTCTAAATGATGTTCTTCATGTTCCTAATATAAGGGCAAACCTGGTGTTTGTGGCCTTATTAGGCAAGGTTGGGGTGAAAGTGTCATTCGAATCTAACAAGATCGTGATGACAAAATAATGTGTTTGTCGGTAAGGGTTATTACAATCAGGGACTCTTTGTACTTAACATTTGCAATGTTTTAAATGAAAATGGCAATTCTTCTGCTTACATGATTGACTTTGTTGATTTATGGCATGGTAGACTAGGACATGTTAGCATTCCCTATATTAAGAAAATGTAATCACTAGGTTTAATTTCTAGTATTAAAATTGGATGCTTTAATAAATGCAAAATATGTGCTGAAACGAAATCCACTAAGAAAACTTGCATTTCAGTAAATAGGGAATTTGAATTATTAAGTTTAATTCATATAGACTTAGGAGATCTAAAACAAAATATGACTAGAGGTGGTAAGCAATACTATGTTACATTTATTGATGATTATTCTAGATTTACTAAAGTTTATTTGCTTAGTCATAAAGATGAAGCTTTCGACATGTTTATTAAATATAAAGCTGAGGTAGAAAATCAACTGAATAAAAAGATAAAAAGAGTTAGATCAGATAGAGGGGGTAAATATATACCAATTAATGATATTTGTGAAAAAGAAGAAATAATTCATAAAATTACTCCTCCATATTCTCCTGAATCAAATAGTGTAGCTGAAAGAAAAAATAGTACATTAAAAGAAATGATGAACTCTATGCTTGTTAGCTCTAATGCAAATGAAAATTTGTGGGGTGAATTTTTATTATCTGCATGTCATATTCAAAATAAAATACCTTATAAGAAAACTGGTAAGACACCTTATGAATAATGGAAAAGTTATTTTCCTAATTTAAAATATTTGAAAGTGTGGGGGTGTTTAGTTAAGGTAATGCTTCCTAAATTTAAAAAGAGAAAAATTGGTTATAAGACATCTGATTGCATGTTTATTGGTTATGCTGAACATAGTGCTGCATATAGATTTCTTGTATTAAAAAGTGACATTCTTGATTGTAATACAATTATTGAAACAAAGAATGCTGAATTTTTTGAGCATATTTTTCCATTAAGAATTGATACAATTTCTCATGCACACTTTAGTAAAAATGATTTTGAAATACAAAATGATGATTTGAGAAGGAGTAAAAGACCAAGGAAGAAAATTTCTTTTGGTAATGATTTTTACACTTATCTTGTAGATAATAATCCTTTAACTTATGCTGATACAATTTCTTCTAAAGAAAGTTCATTTTGGAAAAAAGCCATACAAAATGAGATTGATTCAATTTTACAAAATCAAACTTGGGAATTAGTTGATTTACCACTTGGAGCCAAACCAATTGGTTGCAAATGGATTTTTAAAAGGAAATTTAATCTTGATGGTTTAATTGATAAATATAAAGCTAGATTAGTTACAAAGGGTTTTACTCAAAAACCAAATATTGACTATTTTGATACTTTTGCTCCAGTAACAAGAATTGCATCAATTCGTGTTTTATTTGCCTTAGCTTCAATTTACAAACTTGTTGTTCATCAAATGGATGTAAAAATCACTTTTTTAAATGGTGATTTAGAAGAAGAAATTTATATGGCACAACTCGAGGGATGTATTCTTCCTAGTTAAGAAAACAAAGTTTGTAAATTGATTAAATCATTATATGGCTTGAAGCAAGCACCAAAACGATGGCATGAGAAATTTGATCAAGTTCTTGTTAGTAATGGATTTTCTACTGTTGGAATTGATAAATTTGTGTAAACAAAAACTGTTGATAGTGAATGTGCAATTATTAGCTTATATGTTGATGATATGCTTATTTTTGGTACATGCATTGATGTGGTCAATAAAATAAAATGTTTTCGGGCTTCTAAATTTGACATGAAAGATCTAGGAGAAGCCAAAGTTATTTTGGGTATTAAAATCATAAGATGTGATAGTGGCTTAATGCTAACACAAGAGCATTATGTTGAGAGGCTACTTAAAAGGTTTGGACATTTTAATGTCACACCTGTGAGTACTCCTTATGATAGTAATATCCAGTTAAAAAAAAATAGAGGTGATAGTGCAGCTCAGTTTGAGTATGCACAGATTATTAAAAGTCTGATGCATTTGATGAATTATACTCGACCAAATATAGCTTATGCTGTATGTAGACTGAGCAGATATACACAAAGTCCTAATAGAGATCATTGGACTACCTTGAGCAGGGTGATGACATATTTGAAAGGTACCATAAATTATGGTATTTTATATAATGAATTTCCTGCTATATTAGAAGGATACAGTGATGCTAATTGGATCTCAGATTCAGATGAGACAAAATCTACAAGTGGTTATGCATTCACCCTTGGTGGGTGTGCTATAACTTGGAAATCAGTAAAACAAACAATAATTGCTAAATCTACAATGGAGTCAGAATTTGTAGCTTTAGAGTTGGCTAGCAATGAGGCTGAGTGGTTGAGAAACCTCTTAGCAGATATTCCGTTGGGAATGAAACCAACTCTTTCTGTGTCCATGCATTGTGATTGCCAAGCGACAATAGCCATTGCAAAGAATAAAACTTTCAATGGTAAAAATAGACACATTCGTTTGAGCCATGATGTAGTAAAGCAGTTGTTTAGAGATGGAATTATATCCATTAATATGTGAAGTCATAGCTGAACTTGGTCGATCCTCTGACTAAACCTTGGGAAGAAAATTATTTAATACTACATCGAGGGGAATGGGACTTAAGCCAAATGAGGAAATCAACAAATAATAGTAACCCAACCTATGTGATTGGAAATCCCATGAATTAGGTTCATATGGGTGATAACAAGTTATTTGTTGATAAATTAATGCACTATTAAAATTATCGTCCCTCCTATGGGGTGTAAGTAGTGCAAAACTGCAATGCAAGAGAGGTTGAGTTAAACTCTTAATGCATTCCATATCCCTTATGGGTAGTGTATTATACTGTAGTATATACTTGATGGAATCAACCTATATAAGTGTGGAGTGGGACCTCTCTTATGAGAATTATGGCAAATTCTCTAGAGCACTTATGAATAACTAGGCACGCACATGGCCTATTCACACAAAACTGCGTTGAACAACAGAAATTGTGGGGGTGTAATGCGATTGATGAAAACTATATTTCACATAAAGAATTTTGGTTCATATAATTTTTTTCTACATAACCGTTTCACCTTAATCATCATTTTTCATGCCATTTTCCTTGAAATAAAAACAATCCCCCATTGATATTCAGCCCTCATGGTTCGACTAACAATGAACCCTAGAGAAATTGAATATTTCTTTAGTGTTTTTGTTCATAACCATGCTTAACTATCCCTAAACACTAACATAGTCTAAAATCAAATTATTCCAACAACAATTCCTCTTCCATACCCATTTTTCAGAATTGAATTCATCATGATAACTCAATATTCAACCATGGAAATCAAGAACAAAAGCATGGGTAAGCTAGGTATCAAGGAGAATTAAAGAAATTTTAACTTACCTAGCTTGTTTCCTTGATTTCTTCACTTTTTCTTTGAATTTCCACCTAGGTTTTCTTGTTTTTCCTTTTGTTCTTCCTTTTTTCTTGTTGCTGGATGCCTAGGCCGAATATGGTGAGGGAATTGGGGATTTAATGGGCTGATTTCTATAGAAAATAATAAAATAATCAAGCATGCCATGTGTCACATGCTTATTGGCCCAATTTTTAACTTTTTGACTTTTTCTTCTTAATTTTCCACCACAAATATTCTGGTATTTATCCAATCCTACCACAATTAAAATCCCTTGGTCTTGACAAGTGCTGGGGTGAAAAATTTACCGATTTGCCCCTGGGGTGAAAAAATTACTATTTTGCCCTTTTACTCCGAAATGTACCGGAATCTCATTATTTCTACTTTTCAACCTAAAATAACACTAATATTGATCAATATTAACCAAATGGGGCAAAAATTGTTTAAAAAAATTTTCGTTTAGTCCTCTAGTGGCAAAATTACCATTTTACCCTTGTGCTCCATAAATACCGAGAACCACAATTTTTCACTGCTAAACATCATTTTATACTCCAATAATCATAATTATATTTCATATAATTATTCTTGGTCAAATGTGATCAAATCTTGGCTAAAAATCTCAATTTTATCATCAAATGGCAAAATGACCGTTTTGTCCCTAATTGGTCAATTTTCTAATGGACTCCAAACTGTACCTTGAACTCCAAATCACTATTCTAAGCCATTCTGTTGGTTTTAAAATTTTCAAATTCCTCTTAGAATTTCTATTTGAACTAGTTCAAGGCTCGATTTAACTTAGTTGTACCACTCGGTACAATACCGTCTTTTAATCGAGCTTGACAAGGTTTCACAGTATGTGTCTGGCATTCGATAGTAATCCCTTTTATTGTAAATGTCTCTGCTGGAAGTCATGGTTCCTTTTGTATTATGAATACAATCTAACAATGTGAATATGTGTATGCAATGTAAATTGCTAAATACATGACTGGTATAGTGCATGTATATTATTATCGATAATGCCATTGTGTTTTGGCTATGTTCACACCCGAAAAAAAAAAGTGTGTGTGTATGCATGATATGATAAATTTGTTAAGCAAAGGTAAATGGATAGGCTTGCTTGGGCTTAGTGAGCTCTGCTCATTGAGCTCATGCACCGGTCATGGCCCGGGAAATTGTGTCGTGACATATATATTCTCTAGTCTAGGCACGTTCATCTTACAAATTATGTACATACAATTTCTATTCTAGAACCATGGCAATGCATTTAACAATGCGTTATGCATCACATGCAATTTCAAAATAACCCACTCATAGTGGTAGTCGAAGGAGTGTTACACTGCCAAGCTTCAATTCTTAGCCTCTAACCATCCTTCAGCGTACCAAGGAGTTAAATAGCTCCAATTTTCTCTTAGTGGCTGGGTGGCTCAAATCTCAGCTCAAAATCCCCATCAAACTCAAGGGTGAAAATCTCACCAAAGCTCTAGAAGCATTTCATAATCTCTAATCTACTCAAAATAGCTCCAAAATTTTGTTTTATAGGTTAGGGTTCTGGGATTTAGAGAAAGAAGGGGTTTTCCTCTTTTGTTCTAAGGCAAATAATGCCTTCTTCATATTTTATTTTTGTGTTTTTGGGGCGATCTATCGATAGATGGGAGGTGTTTATCTATAAATCCCTTTAAAAATTTTAAGTGTTGACCTTCATTTATTGATAGATTCTTCGAATCTTTTGATAAATTGTGCCTTCACCTTCTTTCTTTTTTTTCCTGTTTGATCATCTATCAATAGATTTCGCGATTTTATCGTTAAAAGCTTCATCTTGCTCATTTTTCATCATGCCCAATTTCCATATTTTCACTTCTTTAAGTCTCCAAATTTGTTCTGAAGGCCTCCAATTCAATTCCCATCCATCATAACACCTCAAATCTTTTGTATTACTTGAAATCCTTCATACATATACTCAATTATATGATCAAATCTATCAAACTTTAAGATTTACCAAATATGTTCATAAAATTTTGCCTAAGTGTCTGTACACTCAACATATTTAACACATCATCAAGGTCCTTAAATCTATTTACAAATTCTAGTTCATTCTCCATAATTTATATTGAAAAATTAAGGGTGTTACATTCTCCCTTCCTTATAAGAAATTCATTCTCAAATTTATATCGTACACCACATATTACAAATATTTTAAACCTTAAAGAGATGGGGATCTTTTTCTCTCATTTCCTCCTTGAGTTCCCATGTGGCTTCCTCAACCAAATGGCTATGCCACAATACTTTTACCATAGCAATATCCTTGGAACGAAGCTGCTGTTGAATTTTCTACTCACACAAGTGTATGTATTGCAAAGTTAATATAGATATGAGTAGAGTGTCGATCTTACAGAGAATTGAATTAATCCTTATAGTTAACTACTCAAACTAACACACCTTAATTTTATCTAAACAAATTAAAATTAAAAGGAAAATTTAAATTAATAAACTAATAACGAAAACTAAAACTTATTCTAAAATCTATTAGTAAATTTACTTTATTAAATGTGAATGACTACCAGACCTAAGATTATGATATCCCTTAATACTTTATCTAATTATTGTCTCTCTCTCTCAACTTAGTTTAATGGATCAAGTTGCTAACCTAGAGTCCTAAATTATTTACAAGTCTCTATCGAGTTTCTTGTAAAAATATCTCTCCCAATTAATTTATTATATGTCTATGCAAATTAAATTGAAGAAAGATTTATTAAGTTTGTGCTCTAATTTTGGCTAGTATGGCTTATAAGTGTATGTCTACCCTATATGCAAATCAAATCACCTAATCAACTAAGTGCATTTGATCATACGCTATTTTATTCAAGGTCTACCTAAATCTCCTTCGTCAAGGTTTAACCTAGGTTTCCAATTCAATCTAATTGGTGATTAAACAATTAGAAGCATTAAGAGCAGAATAAAATAAACAACTTAAATCCATCAAATATAAGTAAAAGAGAGATAAATAATTCAGACTATATATTGAGTTCAATCATAATCTTAGATTAAAAATTTAGTTCCCCATCAAGTCACACATCAGCATCGAATAAAATCTAAACATTAAAATCAAAACCAAGAAAATAAGAGCATTAAAGAAAATATATAAAAACTCAAGAATTGTATTCTTGATCTCTAAATCTCCTTGAATTCTTCAAATTCTTCTTAGCTTCAATGGCTCTATGCCTTGACTCTCAAATGTCAATCTGGTGTTTTTCTCCTCCCTTAAGTCCTCTGAAAGGTTCTTTTTATAGGCTTTGAAGTTAGGCCAAGTTGGGTGAAGAAAGAAGTCAATTTTAGATGGGATTTCCTCATCAAACTATGTAAGTCGCAGTTTTGCCAAAATAATTAATAAAAATCGTAATTGCTTTAGGACTGCTACAATGTGTCAACTTTAATAAGATTTTTGACCATCCTACAAGCTAGGCTAGGTGAATTGGTAAATATCAAATTGTATATCTTTCTCTTAGGTTTTCAATGGTTCAAGAATCGCTTTATTTGGAGCTCTGTAGAGAAAGTTATGGTCAAAATACCGAAACATATGAATTGGAAGTCTGAACCTCGAAATTGCTCTCCTTCTTCCATTAAAAATCTTCTCTCATCACACCTATAAAAGCACAAATAAATCAATAACAACCTATCTTAATCATATTAACACCAAATTAAGCATAAAATTAACCAAAATTAGATTGACTCACCTAAAATAACTAATTTAAAATAATTAAATAAAACCTGCTAATTTTTATGCATTACTACAAAAATCTAGCCAAATTATTATCAAAATTAAGCTCAAATAACTCTATATCATAGAGTTATCAGAAGCCGTTCTACTTGCTGATCTAATATGACTACGAGCTGCCCCTCATAATTAAGTCTGTTTTCCAATTGGACCTTGCTATATTGAATAACATGCGAAAGATTGGGAACATACTTCCTAAGCATGGATATATGGAAAACCAGATGAACTTCAGACAAATGTGGCAGTAATGCCAAGTGATAAGCAACTGCGCCAATGTGCTTTAACACCTTAAAGGGTTCGATGTATTTAGAGCATAGGTTCCTTTTCTTTTTGAATCTTTTAACTCCTTTGGTTGGTGAAATTTTCAAAAGCATTGTCACCAACTTTGAACTCCAAAAGTCAGCAGGTATTATTGGTGTAAGATTTTTGGTGACTTTGAGCCGTTAACATTTTCTCGTGAATCACATATACAACTTTTTGGATTATTTTCAATCCTAAGAGTTTCTATTCCCCAACTTCAAGCTAACCAATAAGTGATTTATATCTTTGCTGATACAAAGCTTCATATGGTGTCATACCAATTATGGCTTGATAGTAGTTATTATAAGCAAACTCAGCCAAAGGCAAACAATGGTCCCATGAGATTTTAAACTCTAGCGCAGTTGCTCTTAACATATCCTCGAGTGTCTAAATGTTGCGCTTGAATTGGTCATTCACTTGTGGTTGGAAAGCCGTAATAAGTCTAACCTTATGCCTAAAGCCTCTTGCAATTTCCTCTAAAATTGCCTTGTGAACTACAGTCCTTTGTTGGACACTATTGTTGCCAAAATATCATGTACCATTACAATCTCATTAATATAAATCTAGGCGTACTGAACTACTTCATACTTAGTCTTGATTGGCAAGAAGTGGGCTGCTTTAGTTAATTGATCAATTATCACCTAAATGCCATTGTAGCCACCCTTAACTCATGGAAAACCTATTATAAAGTCCATGGCCACATGTTCCCACTTCGACTTGAGTATTGGTAACAGTTACAATAATCCCAAAGGTCTCTAATGTTCAGCTTTCACTTGCTGACATATTCAACACTTAGAGACATATTCAGGCACGTATCTCTTTAATTTGAGCCACCAATAAACATATTTTAAATCATGATATGGTTCCTGCATGTGTCGCATAGGCTATTACATAAGCCTCTTCCAAAATCTTATTTCTTAAACCATCTATATTCAGCATGTAAACTCGTGATCGATATCTCATTAAATCATCAATGTTGTAAACAAAGTCTCGAGCTTTATCTTCACTCATGTCCTCAAATATTTTCATCAAATATTTTTCTTGGTCTTAGGCGGCTTTAATCCAATCTAAAATCATTGGTCTAATTTTGAATGAGCCAACAAGGCGTTCAAATTATTAACCTCAAAGTGTACTCCCACATTGCCCAGATCATACAAACTCTACATTAGAGATTGTCTTTCTACTGTCACATACGCTAAACTCCCTATCAGTTTTTAGCTCAAGTTGCCACCACATTTGCTTTACCAGTATGGTAGAGTATGGTGCAGTCATAGTCTTTTATCAACTATAACAACTTACACTATTTTAGATTCAAATCCCTCTACTGAAATATATACTTTAGACTATTGTGATCGATATATATCTCGTAGGTCTCACCATAAAGATAATGCGCCACATTTTCAAAGTGAATATAATTGCTACCAGCTCTAAGTTGTGCATAGGATAGTTCTGCTCATGCCTCTTTAGTTGTCGGGAAGCGTATGCTATGACTTTCTTGTGTTTCATCAATATGCAACCTAGTCCAATCTGTGATGCATTGCAATACATGGTATAGCCATCGGATCCACACAACAGGCTTAACACTGGCATTAAAGTGAGATAGACTTAAACCTTTGGAAACTAGCCTCACATGCATCAGACTAGTTGAACTTAACTCTTTTTTGTGTTAGTCTTGTCAAAAAGGATGTGATCTTAGACAAGTCTTGTACAAAATGTTTGTAATATTTGGCTAAACCTAGAAAACTTCTAACTTTTGTTATAAATGTTGGATTAGGCCAATTCTCCACAACTTCTACTTTACTAGGATTGACTTGTACCCCTTGTTCAGACACAACGTGTCTCAATAAACCGGCTTTATTCAACTAGAATTCGCATTTCAAAAACTTAGCATACAATTGTTGTTTTCTCAGGGTTTAGAGCGTAATTTTCAAATGCAATGCATGTTCCTCCGTGCTCTTGGAATAGACCAATATGTCATTTAGGAACACGATCACAAATTTGTCCAAATACACCCAAAAAACCTTATTCATCAAGTCCATTAAGACTACAAGGGCATTATTGAGTCCAAATGACATCAGTAAAATTCATAATGCCTGTAGCATGTGCGAAACATGGTCTTGGGTGTATCACTCTCTCATATTTCAACTTGTGATACCTAGAGCGCAAGTCAATCTTCGAAAAGCACAATGCACCTTACAACTGGTCAAATAAATCATCAATCTTCGAGAGTGAATATTTATTCTTTACTATTACCTTATTAAGCTGTCAGTAGTCAATGCACAATTGGAGGATACCATCTTAATTCTTTATGAATAGCACCGAACTCCCCAAGGCAAAACATTCAGGCGTATAAAGCCTTTGTTCAACAAATCCTCAAATTGCTACTTAAGCTCCCATAATTTAGTTACCGTTCGATAAAGATGATAAAATTGGCTTCGTTTTAAGAATCAAATCAATATAAAACTCAATCTCCCCCTCGAGAGGAAATCTAGGTAATTCCCTTATAAATACAGCCAAATACTCACCTACTACTGGTATGTAATCCATACTCATGTCATTTATTGAAATGTCTTCTATCATCATTAAGTACCCTTGGCTTTTTTGCCTTTGTGTTTGTCTAGCAGTGCTATCCAACACAACTCCCATAAACATTGGACTGTCGTGCTTGTAAATCACAAACGAAGGTTCCTCTAGGAACTTAAACTTCACCAACTTGCTGTAACGGTTTACCTCAGTAAAGAAGGACAGTAACTAGTCCATTCCCAAAATTACATCAAAATCCAAAGTTAGCAGCAATACTAAGTCTACTAACATGTCTTTATCCTTGATGCAAACCACACAGAACTTATTTACATACTCTGCCACAAATATTTTTTTTAAGAGAGTAGTCAAAATTGGGGGTTCCTCTATGTTACAACAAAACTAATCCAGCTTTAGCACAAAGTGTGGTGACACAAAGGAATGTTTTGATCCGAGATAAAAAAAAACTAAAGCTTCTGTACCACAAATAGGAAGGGTACTTGTGCCCACCGCATTGGAAGTCTAAGTATCTTATGGTATCAAAATGAAAAATTTTGCTTGACCTCCACTTTCATTAGCCGGCTATGTTGATCTACCCCAAGATGATGAGGCTATACCCTTGCCCTTATCACCTTTGACATTCTTACCAGTTTGTGCCGTTCTACTCAAGATAGTTGTTGGAGTAGGATCTTAGTGAATTAATGTGATTGTGTAAAGTATGGATTTCAAAAAAAATTTCGTTTTATAAAGGAAGAAAGCAATCCAATTACACAAGCGGAAATGCACATTATTATTATTGCAAGCAATATAATCACATCAAAAAATAAAATAAGAATCTATTAAGTAAGAAAAATCATACCTTTATTTTGAGATTCTTATTTTTAGACACCACCATACCAATGAATGATTTCTCGACCAAATAAGTTTACCACTTATTCTTCAAGAATACTTTCAACTTGAACCTTGAGTGGACAAGGTGTGGAATGCAAGGCTACAAGATGGCAACCGATGTTATTCTTTTTTCTTTGGAAAAGCTTGGAGGAGGAAAAGAGAAGAGATGGCTGAAACTTTTGTTTTTAAAAGAAAAAGTACGTTCTCACATTTTCTTTCAATCTTTTCTCTTTTTATTAAAACTCTTGCTTCAAAGGTTTAATCTTGACCATCCATTTAGAGTTATGAAAACATCAAACATGCTCCATAATTATCAAAATAAATATTAAAGAATAAATAATTTAATTCTTAATTATCATTTAGAGTTCTTGATAAAATAAAACTCCTCATTGAATAATAACTCTTATTTTATTTTTATCCATCTTTATTTAAAAGAATTAATAATAAATAAAAAAGTAAAAGTCAAACATGGAGTCTCTTTTATCAACATGGATTTCTAGATTCATTTTGCAAGAATCTTCCTAAAATTATCTTAATTTAAGACAAAAAAATATTTTATCTTGTCTAAATTGAGACAAATATGTTTTCTTCTCTAAATTAAGACAAAAATGTTAAAGCTGCCTTTTTTGTACACAATTTAATTAAACAAATTAAAATATGCATTCCAACTTAAACAAGTTGAATTCTACGAAGCTAAGTAGGGAATCTATTTGAACATAGATATTCTGAAATGCCCCATATTTTGATATGGTGATAAATAAAGTTGATCGGATGCGAATTGAGGCATAATAAGGAACTTTGGGAACCAAAGAAACAAGATAAAATTTTTAGAATAAAATAATATTTTATTAATGAAATAATATTAAAATATTAATATTTAGTCGGATGTCGAAATCAGTCATGAAAAAGGATCATATGGTTGATCCAAGTAGGGGAGAAGATGTCAAGCCTAACTCTATAAAATACTTGTCATGACATACATGTTGTGGATAACATGTTTGCATGCTANAAAAAGTGAAATTATCGTTTTACCCTTTATGTCAATTTTGTCCCCTAGTCTCAAATTTCATCAAATTAGTGATTCAATACTCTAGATCTAAACTTTTGAGTATCCAGAAGTGATGAGTAGCTAATTCATCAATCCACTGGGCCCAGATTAATCACCAATCTTCTTGAAATCACTAGAAGTGATGTTAATGCTATGAACTCCATTATCTGGATATATGTTCCTAGATGTTCATCTCGATTATAATCCCAAAATACGGAGTCTAGATCAACGCTTTATGATGATCATGGTCATGGTAAATCAAAGATTATAAGGAGATTAAACATGAGTCCACTATCCATCAGGATTTCATTTCTATTATAAGCAAATGCATAAGTGTGAGATCAAGATTTAGGTAACGGTAAAACTTAAATTTGATTCTCACATGATTCCAGTTCATGTTAAAGTGCCATTAATCGAAGTCAACCATTTCGATGATTTGAGACTCATCATTCCCTTGAAATGAATCACATTCGTTTCGTTGGAAGTAATCTAGACACTACAACTTTAACATAATAAAGTGACCAACTTTATTATATGGTTGTGAACAATTTTTTAGATTCAATTAAAATACATGTCTCCTATGTATGGCTCTTTATTCAAATGTATTTTAATATCTCAATAGAATCTTGGTACCTTAATAACTAGATAATGAATGCTAACTAAAACAAACTCTTCGTCTTATTATCAATGTGAGACCCTGTCAAGCTCGATTAAAAGACGGTATTGTACCGAGTGGTATAACTAAGTTAAATCGAGCCTTGAACTAGTTCAAATAGAAATTCCAAGACGAAATTGAAAAATTTGAAACTCACAGAATGGCTTAGAATAGTGATTCGGAGTTCAAGGTCCAGTTTGGAGTCCATCAAGAAAATTGACCGATTAGGGACAAAACAATCATTTTACCATTTGATGATTAAATGGAGATTTCTAGTCAAGATTTGATCACATTTGACCAAGAATAATTATATGAAATATAATTATGATTATTGGAGTATAAAATGATGTTTAGCAGTGAAAAATTATGATTCTTGGTATTTTGGAGTACAAGGGCAAAATGGTAATTTTGCCACTAGAGGACTAAACGAAAATTTTTAAAAAAATGATTTTTTTGCTCCATTTGGTTAATATTGATCAATATTAGTGTTATTTGAGGTTGAAAAGTAGAAATAATGTGATTCCGATACATTTCGGAGTATAGGGGCAAAATCGTAATTTTTTCACCTCGGGGGCAAATCGGTAAATTTTTTGCCCCAGAGCTTGTCAAGACCAAGGGATTTTAAATGTGGTAGGATTGGATAAATACCAGAATGATTGTGGTGGAAAATTAAGAAGAAAGAGTCAAAAAGTTAAAAATTAGGCCAATAAGCATGTGACACGTGGCATGCTTGATTATTTTATTATTTTCTATGGAAATCAACCCATTAAATCCCCAATTCTCTCACCATATTCGGCCTAGACAACCAGCAACAAGAAAAAAGGAAGAACAAAGGGAAAAAAACAAGAAAACCTAGGTGAAAATTCAAAGAAAAAGTGAAGAAAACAAGGAAACAAGCTAGGTAAGTTAAAATTTCTTTAATTCTCCTTGATACCTAGCTTACCCATGCTTTTGTTCTTGATTTCCATGGTTGAATATTGAGTTATCATGATGAATTCAATTCTGAATAATGGGTATGGAAGAGGAATTGTTGTTGGAATAATTTGATTTTAGATTATGTTAGTGTTTAGGGATAGTTAAGCATGTTATGAACAACAACACAAAAGAAATATTCAATTTCTCTAGGGTTCCTTGTTGGTCGAACCATGAGGGCTGAATATCAATGGGGGATTGTTTTTATTTCAAGGAAAATGCCTTGGAAAATGATGAATTCAGGTGAAACGGTTATGTAGAAAAAAAATTCAGTGCTAGTGCACCAAATGACCGAATTTTTCTATAAGGAACTGTGAGGGTTCTAATGCTGAATTTGGATTTATTTAAATGGTATGTGGTAAATTAAGGTATTAGAGGAAAAATGAATTAATTTAGAGGTGATTTGGACATAATCGCCAATTAGTTGGGTGATCGGTCGAATTTAATCGATACCGCGATTAAGCGGTAATCGCACGTATTTTTGTATTTACATATCAAGCATTAGTAATTTAAATTAGTTTATATCAATTTAGGGACAATATAATAAATTCCTCAACTTTGTTATTTGTCAAGGTAGTGAGACGTCCGGAAAAGGTAAAGGAATTGCGCCTGAGGACTATTAGTCCGAGTGCACTCAGAATCTGAATTTTCGACACCTACGAGTGGATTGCTTATCAAAATTGTTTTGGGAATATGACTGTTTTGAACAAAGTGTTTGAATGATTTTATGAAATTTTTCATGAAAATGAATGCCTTGGGAACAAGCTTTTGAGAAAATGTTTATGTTATGAAATGTGGTTATTATGGATTTCTATGTGGCTGCATTATGTTGATATACATATATGCTTGAATATAATGTTGTGTAATTATGTTGACTCGGCTATGTGCGAGTAGGGAGTACGCATAAGTTGAGGATGACCCGATTATGTGCGAGTAGGGAGTGCTCATAACCTGATGATGACCCGATTATGTGCGAGTAGGGAGTGCGCATAACCTGGTGATGACCTAGCCATGCGCGAGTAGGGAGTGTGCATGAGCTGGTGATGATGATGATGAGTTGGTGATGATGATGATGGGTTGGTGAGATGATGATGATGGGTATATATGTATATATATATATATACATATGTAAATGTGTGTTATAGCAAATTGATGGACAATGATTTATGGTTGTAATGTACGTGAAATTTGACACATTGTAGTTTGAGAATTTTCATGAATTTTATGTTGATTTTATTAGTTTAGCAGGATGGCTTTTT
>NC_030856.1:15202390-15208307 GCF_000208745.1 Theobroma cacao | reverse complement strand
TAGACCTGTGTCCATCTTTTGGTAGGTGTTAGCATTCGATAGCTGTATATTCATCCGAGTCCCTCTGCTGGAAGTCGAGTATTATTTTGTTTTGTTTAGATGAACTTAATGTAAATTTTAAATGAGTAATGCCAGTACGAGTTGGCAAGGTATATCACTATTTTGATTCAAAGTTATGAAATATGACTTAGTGATAATAGATGAAATTATAAGTAAGATAAATAATAGGCTTGTTTGGGTTTAGTGGATTACGTCCATGGGACCCATGCGTCGGTCATGGCTCAGAATTTGAGTCGTGACAATCAAAATGTACTTTCATTACAAATAAATTTAATGAATTTAAGCATGAGAATATACTTGCTTTTTAGGGCACCATACTCTCAAAATTCCTAACAGTAGTTGCCACTTGTCTCACATATTCAAAGTTAACCTCTGTTGACTACCTCTACATTAGGTAATCCATCATCAAATGCCTAGATTGGCTGTATCTAAAGCATAACCCAACTGCTATGTGACACGATCCACCATCTACCTTCCTACAGTAACTACATAAAACAACCCTATGCTTAGGGCCTAAATTAAATGCTCTGTTAGGCTACTCTTGTTTTGAAGATGGGTTAAATGAATCATTGTTTCTAGGCAGCCTGTGCGTAGGAGTGGTTCCCTTATGACTCTGATGGCGTATAAATGTTGGATTCCTAGTCGCGTTAGAATATTGTTGGCTCAGTTGGCCTTGTGTCTAAGCTTTTTGAACCCTACCTCTTTCTAGTCTAGATTCTATTCTCCTAGTTTTAATCATTCTAGTCGCATCCACCATTGTTGCATGGAGGCAAAACTCTAGGTGGCGAGGACTTTAAATAGCAGCTTAATTAGTTCCCTAATAAATCTTTGATTGTCTTTTTCTTAGTTAGGACCAAGTCAAGAGCATATCTTGATAGTTGGGTGAAGTAGACATCATACTTCGTCATCGTCATGTCTAAGGTTTAGACCAATATCTCAAACTCCTGTGCCTTAGTGTCTCTCACGCTCTCAAGTAATAAGCAAGCTAGAAAAGCTTGGATAAATTCTTTTTATTTTATTGGAGTTGACCACTGATGGTCTATTTCTCTTGAGGTAGATAAACCATATTCTAGCCATATCCTTTAGTATAAATCCCACTAATTCCACTAATTGGTGTGTGGAACATCCCAAAGTAGAATAGATACATTCCATATCCTCCAAAAGTCTCTGTAGATCTTCCTTTACATTTGACAAAATAAATGACGAGGGCTTTAGCTTTATAAAATGCACCAAAGTATTGTTCATTTCTCACGCAAGTGCACGTATCGTTAACAAGTAATATAATAATGAAGTAGAGTATCGTTCCCATGGAGAATTGTTTAATTCCTACTATTAACTACTAAAATTATAACACCCTAATTTTATCCAAACAATTAAAATAGAAAAAAAATTAAAACTAAAATAAAATAGTAAATAAAACTCACTTAACTACCAAACCTAAGATTATAATAATCCTTAATATTTCATCTGATTATTATCTCTCTCTTTTAACTTAGTTTAATGGATTAAATTGCTAACCTAGAGTCCTAAATTATTTACAAGTCTTTGTCGAGTTTCTCATAAAAATACTTCTCCCAATTAATTTACTATATGTCTATACAAATTAAATTGAAGAAAGATTCATTAAGTTTGTGCTCTAATTTTTGCTACATATGGCTTATATGTCACGACCCAAATTTTAGGCCATGACTAGAGCATGGGCCCAATAGACATAGCCCACTAAGCCTAAGCAAGCCCATCTATATGACCTATTCATCATTCCATCAAAAGTTGTTAAAGTTATATTTCATAATTTCAATTCAAAATAATGCTAACCATTGCCATCTCATAGTGGCATTACCAATCAAAATATACATATATTGTCTAAAACATATATCTTAATAATTTACATCGGGTTAACTATATACAACAAAAGGGATACTCGACTTCCAGCGGAGAGACTTGGGCGAAAGTTCTACTATTGAATGCCGAGATACCTACTAAGGAGACGAATCTACAAGGACACCTCGACCTAGTTACCGACTGCCTCTTGATCTGAAAACATGAAGTTGAAAACAATGAGTATAAACCTATTGAGTGAACAAAGGAAGGGAACAAGCAATCGATAAGAAAAGTTAAGAAATCATGATGCACTTATTTTCAAAAACAATGCAATTTAGTTTAATTCTTATTAAAATCCCTCATTAAACCTTTAATTGGTTAATCACTTGATGATGAAGGATCCATACATAATAAAGAATTTGAAAAGTGAAAACTTTAATAACATTCAAGCAAGTCAAGTGAAATGACAGGTCTTCGCTACAACAGAAAGGCATTTTCGCTGCAGCTAATGAATTTTCACTGTAGCAAATTTTGGGCTCAAAGTATTAGTTGGCCGAAGGTTTCTCATTAAAACCCCTCATTTCAAGCTTAATTAATTAATTCCTTGATGTTGGAAGTCCATGATCAACTATGGTGCTAAAGAAGTGGAAAATAGGGCAGTAACCAAACAAAGTAACAACCACAACAGAAGGTTTCTTGCTGCAGTGAAATTTCCTGTAGACATCTTGCTGCAGCGAGAATGCAGTGAGTTACAGGGCTACAACTAGCCTTCCAACCCGAGAGTTTCTTGCTGCAACAAGAATGATTCTCGCTACAGCGAGAAATAGAACACCAAGAAAAAGTTCTCATTATGTCAAGAAAGGCCATTTTTGTTACGACCCAAATTTCAGGCCATGACCAGCGCATGGACCCAATGGGCATAGCCCATTAGACCCAAGCAAGCCTATCTATATGATTTGTTCATCATTCCATCAAAAGTTGCTAAAGTTATATTTCATAATTCCAATTCAAAATAATGCTAACCATTGCCATTTGATAGTGGCATTAACAATCAAATATACATATATTGTCTAAAACACATGTCATAATAATTTACATTGGGTTTGTCTTTACACAAGAAAAGGGATACTTGACTTCCAGCGGAGAGATGCAAGTGAAAGTATAGCTATTGAATGCCGAGATACCTACCAAGGAGACTAATCTACAAGGACACCTCGACCTAGTTACCGGCTGCCTTCTGATCTGAAAACATGAAGTTGAAAATGGTGACTATAAACCTAGTGAGTGAACAAGGAAGGGAACAAGCAAACAATAAGAAAAATTTAAAGAAATCATGATGCATTTATCTTTCCGCTGCAATGAAATTTGGCTCAAATTATCAACTGGCCGAGGGTTTCTCAACTGGCCGAGGGTTTCTCACCAAACCTCCTCATTTCAAACTTAATTAATTAATATTTTAATGTTGGAAGTCCATGCTCAACTATGGTACCAAAGAAGTGGAAAATAGGGCAGCAATCGGACAGGATAATAAGCAAGCAAGATAAAAAGTTTCTCGCTACAGTGAAAATCCATTCTCGCTGCACAAAATTCAAGCAGCAAAACAGAAAGTTTCTCGTTACAGCGAGAAGCTTTAGCAACTTTCTCACTGCAGTAAGAATTCAGTCGATGTAACCCTCCAAACATGAGAGTTTTTCGCTGCAACGAGAAACAGGACACCAACAACAAGTTTTCATTCTCTCAAGAAAAGGCCATTTAGCTTCAAGGACAAAATCAACTTGAACATGCTTAGAAAAGTTTCCAAGGTTTAACATGTAAGATTCACATGTATTACAACCATATACCATACTCATGAACTTTCTATAGCCCACATATTTATATATATATATATAAATATACATCATCATGCATACCATCCTGCCATCATAAGCTCATGTACATTCCCTACTGGCACATAGCTAGGTCATCATCAGCTCATGTGCACTCCCCACTCGCACATGGCTAGGTCATCATCAGCTCATGTGCACTCCCACACGCACATGGCTAGGTCATCATCAGCTCATGTGCACTCTCACACGCACATAGTTGGGTCATCATCATCACACAAAAAGGAACATCCAATGCATATTATACATATCAACATATTGTGATAACACGGGAACCATTTATATGACATATTTTCACAAGATAAAAACATTTCACTAAAGGCTTGTTCCCCAAGTATATTTTTAAAGAAAAGTTGGATAAAAATCATTCAAATGTTTCACCCCAAATACATCTACATTTCCCAAAGAAATTTTTGAAATGCAAGTTCACTCACCAGTATTCGTTAAATCTTTACTCAACTCCAACTTCCTCTATTGTTCCAAATGGGACGGTGGGGCTTCGTTGGAACCTATCATCACATTGGCATCACAATTAACTCAATTCATACAACTATAAATTCTAAAAGTTATCTCCTAACTAGCATCCAGTTGCCATTAAATAGCTATCTATTTTCACTATCCTCATCACTCTAAAATGAATGATCAACCTTAACTACAAAACACTCACAAGTCTAATCGCTAGCCATTCTCAACACTTAAAGATCAACTCTAATTTACTACTCACCTTGGTAGCTTTGTAAATTTGAAATTCTTTCCAATAATTTTTCAAGCTATTATAAAAGCTCCATTTTTCTCTCTTTAAACACCTAGCTAGTGAGAGAAAGTATGAAAGTAAGATTTTTTCAAGGGTTTAAAAGTGAGAGAGTGAAAGAGCACAAAGGTTCTATGCAAAAGTGCACAAAAGTATGAAGATTGGAGCTATCTTGAGAGAGGTTATGGAGGTTTCATAACAAGCTTCCATGGAGGATGAAAACAACTTGAGATGGGAGGAATAATAAGAAGAAGAAGAAGAAGCTGCTAGAAGATGATATTTATAGCTCAATCTTATCCAACTCCACTTAAATTACGAAAATGCCTTTAGCAAGTTAGCTTGTTCTTCTCCAATCTTTCGAAAAATCTTTTTACTCTTTTGACACTGAGGCCAGGTCTACAATGGTCTAAAAATACTTGAGTTTGTGAAAACTTAAAATTTTGACCCGAGATGAAAAATAACCATTTTGCTCCTACCTTGGAAATCATCATTATTTTAATTTTCTTCGTCATTTTACCCTTATTTTCATCATTCATCTATGCCTTAGGCCTACTTAGGCCTCAATATTGTTTGAAAGTCTACTTCTAGGGGATTACTAAAGAAATGACGAAATTACCCCTAGCCCGTGTTATCACGTCTACACCTAGTGACGAGTCTATAAAGATTAAGGTCTCACAGTTATATTCTTAAAAACACTCAATTTCTCGAATTTTATTTCTTCAAAGTATTCAGACAGACCCTCTTTAATCTCTGGAACTTCATTGAAGCTATCCCAATCAATGTATTTGCCACAAGAGATGAGTGTCTTCTCTGTTTTCCTAAATCTATCCTCATGAATCTTATTCCTAAATTTTGAGGATGAAAGGTTACCGTTTGTCACGACCCAAATTTTCAGGCCATGACCGGTGCAAGGGCCCAATAAACGTAGTCTATTAAGCCCAAGCAAGCCTATCGATTTATCTTACTTATCATTCCAACAAATATCGCTAAGTCATATTTCATACTTTTGAATCAAAATACTGATATACATTGCAAACTCGTACTGGCATTACTCCTTAAAAAATTACATATAATGTCTACAACATGTATTCTAATAATTTACATTAAGTTTGTCTATACAAAACAAAATAACACTCGACTTCCAGCGGAGGGACTGGGATGAATGTACAGCTACTAAATGCCGAGACACCTACAAAAAGATGGACACAGGTCTACAAGGACACCTCGTCCTAGTTACCGGCTGCCTCGTGATTTGAAAACATGAATTTGAAAATGGTGAGTATAAACCCAGTGAGTGAACAAGGAAGGGAACAAGCATACCATAAGGAATCTTTAATGAAATCATGATGCATTCTTTTTCAAAACAATGCAATTTGTTTCTATTCTTATTAAAAACCCCTCA
>NC_030856.1:15171948-15201829 GCF_000208745.1 Theobroma cacao | reverse complement strand
AATACAGGGCATCAAATGAAAATTTCCCTTTCTCCCAAAGAAAACCACCCTGCTTGAAATGTTCAAAACCAATATGAAACACATAACAATTTCTCAAGGTTTAACATGTCAAATTTCACATGCATTACAACCATAAACCACTATCCATCAATTTCCTATAACACACATATTTACATATAAAGAGAGAGTGTGAAGTTAAGAGAGCTTTTTACTTTCCTTCTTTAAATAAGGTTAGTTACCCCTTTTTCAAAATTCAAAATTTTGGCTCTCAATTATTGTTTTTCAAGAAGACCGTTTTTCCTTTCCCTATTCTCCCTTTTTTTTTCTCATTCAAATAACTTTATAATATTTCAGTTACTTAGCTGGTTAAGTTTTACATTTAACTGACTAAGTTAATCACTCTGAATAAAAGGATCAACACAGAATGCTTTTAATTAATTAAATGATTTTCTTGATTAGCTAAGTGTCTACTGTCTTATAAAAAAAAAACTAAAGGGATTTACCTAAAGTTCATTTACATTAAGCATTCCTAGATCTCTCCTAATTTCACAAAATCTTTCCTTATTTAAGGGTTTGGTAAATATGTGAGCCAATAGATGCAAGGTGTTGACAAATTCAATCTTAATGTCTCCCTTAAGCACATGATCTTGGATAAAACGATGTCGAATGATGTCGAATTTCAATGTGCTTGGTTTTAAAGTATTGAATTGGATTTTTTGAGATGTTTATAGCACTTGTGTTATCACAATATATGGGTATATTATGCATGGTTACTCCAAAATCTGTTAATTATTGTTTAATCTATATAATTTGAGCATAGCAACTACCTAAGGATATGTATTTAGCTTCAGCTGTTAAGAGTGCAATAGAGTTTTGTTTTTTACTTAACCAGAATACAAGCATATTTCCTAGAAACTGATAGGTGCCACTAGTACTTTTCCTATCCATTTTACTTCCAGCAACATCAGCATCAAAGTATCTAATAAGACTAAAAGATAACCTCTAGGAGACCATAATACTAAACTTTGTGTGTCCAAGAGGTACCTAAAGATTCTTTTTATAGTAGTTAAATGTGACTCTTTAGGATGTGATTGAAAACATGCACACAAGCATACACTAAATTGAATGTCGGATCTACTAGCAGCTAAGTAAAGTAAAGATCCAATCATACCTCTATAAAGTTTTTGATCAACACTTTTTCCTTTTTCATCTTTATCAAGCTTGGTAGAGGGACTCATTGGAGTGCTGATTGACTTCAACTTCATCACATCAAACCGTTTTAGCATGTCTTGAATGTATTTTTCTTCATTGATAAAGATACCATCCTTGCATTGTTAGATTTGAAGGCCAAGAAAGAATTTCAGTTCACCCATCATGCTCCTTTCAAATTCACCTTGCATTTCTTCAGTAAAGTTCTCACACAAAGCTTCATTAGTAGCATCAAATACAATATCATCTATATAAATTTGAACAATAATTAAATCATTTAAGTATTTCGTAATAAATAGTGTTGTGTCAATACTTCCTCTAATATACCCTTTTTCAACTAAGAACTTTGACAGTCTTTCATACCAAGCTCTTAGAGCTTGTTTTAATCCATATAAGGTGTTATGTAGTTTGAAAACATAATCAGGTTTTTCAAAATCCTTAAATTTTGGGCGTTATTTGACATAGACTTCTTATTGAATGAGACCATTTAAAAATGCACTTTTCACATTCATTTGAAATAATTTGAAATTCATGAAACATGCAAATGCAAGCAATAATCTTATGGCTTCTATCCTAGCAACAGGAGCAAATGTTTCATCGTAGTCAATAGCTTCTTCCTAATTATATCCTTGAGCCACTAGCCTAGCTTTGTTTCTTATAACATTACCTTGCTCATCTACCTTGTTCCTGAACACCCACTTTGTACCAACAATTGGGTAATTGAATGGCCTAGAAACCAATGTCCATACTTAGTTTCTTTCAAATTGTTCAAGTTCTTCTTGCATGGCCAATATCCAACTTTATTCTTTTTCTGCCTCTTCAAAGTTTTTAGGCTCGATTTGTGAGATAAAGGCTGAGAATTCACGTGTTTCTTTAATTCCTCTTCTAGTTTTAACTCCTTCTAAAGGATAGGCAATAACTTGCTCTTACGGGTGATCTTTGGCATATTTTCAACTCTTTGGAAGGTCATTGTGTTGATTTTCAGTTCTTTGCAGATTTTTTAAGGATGGAGCTTCTACTTCTCTTCCAAGAGAGTTTTTTTCATTGTTTTTCTTATTCTCTAAACTTATTTCTTGCATTTGTCTCTTAAGGTGCTCTGCATGATTTTCATCAACAAGAACTTCCTTTTACAAGGCATTAGTTCCATAAAAAAACTACATGAATGGACTCTTCAATTGTTAAAGTTCTTTTGTTAAAAAATCTATAAGCTTTTGAGTTCAATGCATAGCCTAGAAATATTGCCTCATCACTTTTAGCATCAAATTTTCCAAGGGAATGTTTTCCATTGTTCAAAACAAAGCATTTACAGCCAATGCTTTTAAAATGGGAAATGTTTGGTTTTCTGCCTTCGTACAATTCATAGGGGTTTTAGAAATCATGGCCCTTATTGAAACTCTATTAAAAATGTAAGCTGCTATATTGACAGCTTCTGCCCAATACTTTGTTAAATTATTTTCACAAAGCGTGGTTTAAGCCATTTCTTTTAAAGTTCAATTTTTTCCCTCAACAACCCCATTTTGCTAAGGTGTTCTAAGTGCAGAAAAGTTGTGATCCAATCCTTTTTCATTACAAAAGTTTTCAAAATCATCTCTTTCAAACTCACCTCCATGATCACTTCTAATACTAACAATGACAAGTCCTTTTCATTTTGAACTTTCTTACAATGATTTGCAAATGCAAGTAATGCATCATTTTTTTGAGCAAGGAAGTGACCCGAGTGTACCTAGAATAGTCATCAACTATCACAAAACCATATGATTTACCTCATAGACTAGTTATGTTGATTGGACCAAATAGATCAATATGCAATAATTCAAGAGGTCTAGTGGCTAAGATAACCTTTTTAGCTTTGAAAGATGTTCTAACTTGTTTCCCTAATTGGCAAGCATCATAAATCTTATCATTCTCGAATTTAAGTTCACGTAGTCCAATAACCAGATTTCTTCTCATTAATTTCTAGATAGTATGCATGCTCACATGTCCAAGTCTTCTATGCCATAACCAGTTATCATGTCCATCATTTTCCATAAAACATGTCTCATAATCAAGCTCAAGATCTTTAAGAAATATAACATACATATTTTTTATTCTTTTTCCTATGAATGAAATTTTGTTGGTATTAATGTCTACCACTTCACATTTATATGAATCAAAATGTACCTTAAAGCCTTTATCACACAATTGATTGATACTTAATATATTATGCTTTAAACCTTTAACAAATAGCACATGATTAATTTGGGCATGAGAATTCTTACTAATAGTTCCTATACCATGAATTTTACCTTTTAAATCATCTCTAAAAGATACAGTACCTCCCTTTTTCTTATCCAGTTGGGTAAATAACATTTTGTTTCTAGTCATATGTCTTGAGCAACCACTATCCATGTGCCATGGTTGCTTTTCCTTTAGTTGAGCTCTTGAACATATGTCTTCTTGATTTGAATCAACTTGCAAGATAGATTTTTAGTTTTTCTTAGCAAGTATCTATACCTTGATGGGTCTTTGAAGGTTAGTTGCTACATAGGATCCTTTTGGTATCCAAATCATTTTTGTTTTCTGAGTGCTTCTTTTTCTATAACAGTCATAAAAAAGATGACCAAGTTTATCACAAACATAACATCTAGATGAGAAATTATTATAATTTTTCTTGAAGTTTGTGTTTCTTCTTGATGTTTCTTTTCTTAAACTCTTAAGACCAATGTTTTCATTTATTGCCTTTTGCAAAGCTTCAGTTTTGTTGTCCAGTTTCAATTTCATAACTTCAAAATCTATTTTTGAATGTTCTAATTCAGTTTGAAAAAACTTTCTTTGTTCAAAAACAGAGTTGAACTCATGTCTTATCTTTCCAAATCATTTTCAAGAGGTGTAGTCTTTCTTTTTAAAACCTTATATTTTGATGCAAGGTTTTCAAACTCATCATAGAGGCATTTATGTTCTTCTTGAATTTCATCAATTGATATATCACAAAGAGCAAAAAATACCTCGGATTCATCATCTCTGGCCATCAGACAAAGGTTTGCTCTTTTTTTCAGTTTTTCTTCTTCAACATATGAACTTGAAACATCATTATTAGACTAGGTTGCAACCACCATAGCCTTCTTTGATTTTTTATTTTTCTTAGGAGTTTCATCCTTCAGCAAGGGGCATTCTGATTTGAAATGTCCAAGTTTCTTGCACTCAAAACATATAACATCTTCCTTCTTGTTGGGCTCATTTTTATTTCTAATTTTCTATGTAGAACTTTGATATCTTTTGTACCCTTTCTTAGTCAGTCTCCTATCTCTTTGTCTTATAAGTTTTCTGAATCTTCTTGCTACCATGGCTAATTCTTCATCATCATCACATGATAATCTATCTAATTCTTTTTCAAGAGTGCTTGCTTTTAAAGCAATGCTTTTGTTCCTTTCTTTTGCTTCTCTCTTATCTTCTTCTTTTTCTTTCTTAAGCTCCAACTCATGAGTGAGAGAAGATCCACAAATTTCATCAAGAGTGATGACATTTAAGTCCTTAGCCTCTTGAATAGTAGTCACTTTTGGCTTCCAAGTTTTAAGTAGGCTTTTAAGAAGTCTTTTCACAAGTTCATGTTTCGGGATTGGCTTACCTAACTGGCTGAGTTTAGTGGTAATGTTAGTTAAACTATCAAGCATGCTGGTAATGCTTTCACCAAGTTCCATCTTGAACATTTCATAGTTGTGAGTTAGAAGAGCTATTTTAGACTCCTTGACTTGTGAAGTCCCTTCATGGATAATTCTAAGTTTGTCGCAAACTTGTTTGGCAGTGGCATAGCTTGACACTTTATTAAACTCAATAAGGGTGAAGGCATAATGTAGAGTGTTTATTGCCTTAAAGTTTGTCTGAACCTTTTTGGTTTTAGCTTCAGTCCATTCAGACCTTGGCTTAGGAATCATTTCATTGTTCACAACATTTATGGTTGAGGGGATGAAAGGTCCATCAGTGATGGCATTCCACATTTAATAATCTATTGCCTTTATGTAGATTGACATTTTAGTGCTCCAATAGGGGTAGTTTGATCCGTCAAACAGAGGTGGTCTATTTGTGGACTGACCCTTAGCAACTATAGATTTTTGAAGAGCCATTTGGATCTCCCTTAATATGTTAAGCCTTAAGAATGAGGAATAGGCTCTGATACCACTTGTTGATCCTTAAGATGTGTGAATAGCACTTTGTGAATTACTAAAATTGACTTCAATTTGGGGGCAAGTTAAAGGTCAATGATGAGAAGTTAAATGCAAGATGAAGGAATGATTTAACGAGGAATGAAATGAAAAATAAAACAGAGCAGACAATGCACAAAGATTTATAGTGGTTCGGTCAAATACCTACATCCACTGCCTTGATCTTCCAATCAAAGATTTTCCAAACCAAATCACTATAAATGGTGGAATTCCCAAGCTTCCACCAAGCTTTTACAATAGCTTTTCATAGGCTTAGCCATAACCTTTAACAACAGTTTTTCCCAAGATCAATCAAAACCTAAAACTAACTTTTCCTAGGCTGAGTTAGAACCCATACAACCAATCAAGCTAACCGAAGCTTGATTAATCTCCTTAGAGTGACTCACACACTCTACGTATTCAAAGTAATACCTATGATCACTAACCTGATCTAAATGGAACAAAGATTGGAGAGAAGTGCAGGAAGGATAGAGAGAGTTTTTGCTATTTTTGAGCTATTTTTTATCTTGGAAGCATCTCTTGTTGTTCTTAGCCGTTGGGGTGTCTTATATTCTTGAAAAGCCAACTCTAATAGATGTTTAACAGTTTCAGACCGTTGGAAATAGTTTGTAGTCAGTTTTAGCCGTTAGTCTATCTTTTAGCATTTAAATTCAAATTTTCAAACAAAGTGCTCTTAGTTGAATAACTATGCTTCTTTATTGATTAAGTCTTCTCTGTCTTTAATTCAAAATTTCTAGTAGTCAGCTCTGAGTTGAATAACTGTGTTTCTTAATCGATTAAGTTTTCTCTGTCTTGAATTTGCAATTTCTGGTAGTGAGCTCTTAGTTGACTAACTGTGCTTCTTAGTTGATTAAATTCTCTTTGTCTTGTAATTGAGATTTCTAGCAGTGTGCTCTTAGTTGACTAACCATGCTTCTTGGTAGATTAAGTATTCTCTGTCTCACAAATCTGCTTGAGTTGGCCAACTTCACTTTTGAATTTTAGCTAACTATCTCCTTTGGTTATCCGACTAAGAGGCTTCTGTTTTATGGCTCAATTGTAGCTCTTTATTCTTATGAGTTTTGATATTTGCTTTTCAGTGATTAATTTATTATTGACATGCATTTTCATCCTGCACACTCAAAAAGTATAGTTAGACATAAATGAGTGGGAATGTTTTATTATCATCAAAAACTAATGGAGCCAACAACGTCATGGTCAATGTGAACACCAGGTTCATCATGTTGCCCATCATCAGCATCATCGTGGTGCTCACCATCATGGTGAGATAAAGCACCGCCCCACAAGACGAGACAAATGGGAAAATTCGTTAACTCATAAAATACCATAAACCATAAACCGAAAATATAAATAGGACTACACCTGTTAAATATAAACCGCCAATATATGAGTGAGCTAGAATAACATACTTCTAATTTCAAGCCGTCTAGAATCCAACCAACAATACGGTCCTTAAACATTTGCATTGCAAAAGTCAATGACTGAATTGAAGCCTTCAGCTCCAACATTTCTTTTTTATGCTTACGCATGATCTGTCGTAGCTGACATTTGGTGACTACACTGTCATCGACTTTCGATGAATGGGTTAACTATAATAACATATATTACTGTGTTATTCAATAATCATTTATAGAATTATTGAATGTAAACCGTTAGAAATTAATATCTTTATGGGTGGCTTATTAGCATTGTGAGACTAAGCAGGATTGATCGGTGGTTAAAGAGCTGTCGTTGCCTTCGTCAACTATAATAACAAAAATTACTGTGTTATTTGATAAACATATGTGGAAATGTTGGACACAAACTATTAGAACCATACGTACATGCGGCTCGTTACTACTATGTGTCTGAGCAGGTCTTGTAGGTGTTTGAGTAGCTATGGCCACCTTCATCAATTGCAATAATAAAGTTTACTATTTTATTTGATAATAAACATATGTAGAAATGTTGGACACAAATCGTTAAAACCATACTTACTAGTGGCTCCTTACCACTATGCGTTTAAGCAAGTCTTGTCGTTGGTTAAGGAGCTGTCGTCACATGGGTCAACTACAAACACAGATATTACTATGTCATTTGATACTCATATATGGACTTGTTGAACATAATCCATAAGAACTGTCCTTACTGGCTATTCACTGACATTGCCATGGTTGTCTCCTTCCTTTATCAACTCATGGCTTGAGAGCACATCGACTCCAAAAGCGGTGATGCGGCTCCACTTAATAGGACCACTGGTTCTTTTTTCCTTCAGGTTGCTCTTATTTTCCCTTACACCTAAACCCCAGTCTGCTCGATCCTTCATATACCCTACTGGCATGTACTAGTGCCTATGAGATAAGGGGACATCAATGTCCACAAAATATTCCCGTGTGGCCTTATTCAGGGTGGGCTCCAAGGTTTTGTGTGCCCACTACTGTAAAAAAGGTATTTTGATAAATTTTATGATAATTATTATTAGATTTACAGAACAAATTAGTAAATGTTCACTTACCTGCTGAGATGACTCCAACTTCTCAACCACCTTGTAGAAGTCTTTCAGCTTTTGATTAAATGGCCATTTGCACATACATGGGTAGATGTCTTTCAGAGCAGAGTGGGCAACTATTTTTTAGAAGGCAGGAATGGCCTCTGTTGCCTAGAACTGTAAGTCAAATGTAACCATTATCAGACTGTAAATGATAAACGAGTGCAACCATAAATTATTATGTCATAAGGAAATTGAAAAATGTTACGTGATAGTACCTATATCACTCATGCAAATTCGTAAATGTTGTAGCGTAAACGATTATCCTGCTGCAAGTTTAAGGCAGGCACTTTGAACCCCTTCAATAGGTAGTCCTCGATCTGCTTCCAAACATAGTGACCTTAGGGGAAGACATTCGAAGCGTTGATGTCCTCCAATAATGACAAGAGCCAAAGAATCACCCTTTTACAGTAGTCTTAACCAACTATAATGTTATTCGCAATCAAAACAAGTACCATCTTGGTCGCGTCGCCTAGTCGCTAAAAGTTGCCTCCTTGGAATGCATCGAGCAACATTTGTAGCTTAACACTCTGCTGCCCGTTCTAGTATCTCGGATAAATTTCATTAAGAACAACTTTGTACGATTGTGTGAATGCATCGAGCATTAGGCCAAACTTGAGTCTAATGATAAGGCAGTACTCCCACTTTGATAAACGCACCTTGCTCTTGCCAATGGCAAACCATAACTCATGGTCCCTTGACTTTGTCTGAGTGATTTGATGAATCATGATGTTCTGTAGGAGACCAACACAAAAGTAGCCTTATGGATATATGTTCAGTAGCATTCCGAAGCACGTACGCTTCACTGCATCGTACTCCCTATTCTCTTGGAGAGTCTTGTTGATGTAATGTAGTTGTGACCACTTGCATTAGGTGTTAATGGAGACCTTAAACATCCACTTCTCCCTCGGCCCAACAAGCAAATTATCAAGATCATCATACTCTTTGAATTGTATTTGCAAAACATAGCACACATGCAAGTGTGAGTTAACCCATAATGTGCAACACAGTACATTGAAGAAAGAAATAAATGTTGTTACAGACTATGCATACCAAGTAAAATGTTGTTACACGCTATGCATACCAAGTCAAATTTTGTTACATGCTATGCATACCAAGTCAAATGTTGTTACACGCCAACGTTAAGCCATGTCGCGACATGCCAATCACTTGTTACACGAACTACCCTAAAATACGCAATGTGGTGACACACTAAAAACCCAAACAAAAGTTAAAAACTCCAAAAACCAGTTAACCTACTACACGCTAAATCAAATGTTGTAGTTCGTGTTACACGATATGTAGACACAAACCCCTTTCAAAACTTTGGTACGACCATAAACCATGTTAGCATAAAAATGCTGTAGTTTTCTCCACAATTTACCCAAAAGCAATAAACTTGGAAAAAAATTTGGAACATAACAAATGCAAAAATACGAATATGTCATAGCAACCCAGCAAAATGTGAACAAATAAAAGAAAGTTTTAATTTGAGAATAATTGACCTCTTCACTGATAACTAACATTGTTGTTGTGATGTCGTTAAGCTTACAGAGAATGAAGTTGAAAGGAATGAGGAATGAATCAAACACTCTTAGTTCCGTCACATAGACGTTTGTGAATTCTGAAAATATAATAAAATAAAAAATAAAATGTGGTGGCCTTTTAATATCCATGCAGTGGAAATTCAAATGGTTTCCTTGTTATTTGTCTACATCTTTTTTTCTATTTCATGCCATGGCGTGTCACATATTCAAGTCATGGCATGTCACATATTCAAGCCATGCCGTGTCACACTATCTCACTATGCTGTGTCACAGATTCTCACCATGCCATCTCACACGATTTCAACATGCCATGTCACAATTTCTGACCATGCCGTGTCACAGATTCCCACCATGGCATGTCACAAACTCTAAACTTTTCCATGTCATAGTCGTGTCACATATTCTCACCATGCCGTCTCACACATTCTCAAAATGCCGTGTCACAAATTTTCACCATGCCGTGTCACATATTCCCACCATGGTGTGTCACAAACTCTAAACCTTGCTGTGTCACATATTCTTACCATGCCGTCTCACACATTCTCTAACTTCTCAAAATGTCATGTCATAGATTCTCACCATGCCATGTCACACATTCCCACCATGGCATGTTACAAGCTCTAAACTCTACCGTGTCACAATCATGTCACATATCTCACTATGCCATCTCACATATTGTCACCATGGTGTGTCACATATTCATAGCATGGCCTGTCACATATTCTCACCATGTTGTCTCACATATTCCTTCTAAGTCGTGTCACATATTCTCACCCTATTGTGTCACAAACTCTAAACCCTATCGTGTCACAAACTCTAAACCCTGTCGTGTCACAGTCATGTCACATATTCTCACCATGACTTGTCACATGTTCCCACCATGCCGTGTCACACATTCCCACCATGGCATTTCACAAACACTAAACTTTGTCGTGACATAGTCGTGTCACATATAGCCTGCTGGAGCACAACTAGTTCTTGTTTTGGATTCGCATCTTCTTCCTTTCGATTCACCACCATATCAGGTATTTCTAGTTTCACATCATTCTCAAAGCTTTGAATTCATCACAACTGGTTCCTCGTTTCATTTAATATCATCCTTCTCATACTATCTGAAACACAATGTCCAAAATATCTAAAAAAGCATCTCCTGCAACATGATTTTGTTTTCTATAAGCTTCTAAAAAAAAAAGACGTTTTGCACAAAATTAGAGGGAACAAATTTTGTGCAGATTTATTTTGGATTTTCCCCAATATGCGTGTGAATGAGAGTGCACATCAATGCAGATGTCTCATTAAGGGAATTTTTGTCCCAAAATCTTTTCTTCTAGCTAAAAATAGTTAAAATTATTTGAAGTGTTATTTCCAAAAACACTTTATGTTTTAGGGCTAAACAAAAAAATTTTCCCCAACTTAAAATTATTCTTAATATAAATAAGAATAACTCAAGCTTATTAACCATGAAATCACTCCACCATAGATTTATGGTTGAACTCTTGGATTAATTATAATTACAAGAAACAATTCAATACTTAAAGTTTATTATTAGATGTCTAATTGCAAACCTTATAGTGTGAACCCTCATAATCATTTAATGACAAAAGGTTAAATTACCGTTTTATCTTATATGTCAATTTTGTCCCTTAGTCTTAGATTTCATCCAATTAGTGATTCAATACTCTAGATCTAATCTTTTAAGTATCAAGATGTGATGAGTATCTAATTCATTAATCCACTATGTCACAGCCTAATTTTCGGGCCATGACTAGCCCAAGGGCCCAATGGGCTCAGCCCACTAAGCTTAAGCAAGTCTACTTAATTGATTTTATACATTAATCCTTATTCCTTTAGAATCCAAAGCTCGAAATGTTCAAATACCATTTCTTTAAAAACGATCCATAAAACCCAATCATACATTCATAATGGCATCATCCACCAATATATTCATAAATAGATTAACAAATGATTCTTAATGTTTCACATTAAATATTCATGTACACATAATTAGACATTGACTGTCAGCGAAGTGACTCTGGGCACGATTGATAACACTTAGTGTCAAGTTAAACCTAGCAAGCAATGTATAGGGAGGAGCACCTCGTCCTAGGATGCAATCACCTTTAACTCAGGAAACCTAAAACATGAATTTTAAAAATGTGAGTACAAACTCAGTGAGTAAACATAGGAAGGGAACAACCAACGTTAAGGAAGGTTTAGAAATCATGATGCACATATTTGAAAACAATGCAACTTAGTTCTAGTTCTTATTAAAATCCCTCCATTAAACCCCTGGTTATTAAATCATTTCAGATGAAAAAACCATTTTTTTTGCATGAAATCAAAAAGAGAGGAAATTTTCAGAAAACATATTATCTCACCCAGCTCATGTGCATCCCACCACATCGTGCACATAGCCGGACACCACATCTCACCTAGCTCATGTGCATCGCACCACATCGTGCATATAGCTAGACATCACATCTCACCCTACTCATGTGCATCCCAACACATCGTGCACATAGCTGGACATCACATCTCATTCAGCTCATGTGCATTCCACCACATCGTGCACATAGCCAGAGTCATAACTATCAGACGAAAATATCATTTAATGTATAATTTTCACATCAACATAATGTAGAAACTAATGAATTCATCACGTTCATATTTCATAATATCAAAACATTTCATCAAGGGCTTGTTCCTAGGCAATTTTAAAGTAAAAATTGATAAAATTCCCAAATGATTCATTAAAACACGTAAACATTTTCCCAAAACATTTTGAAATGCAAGTTCACTCACCTGGCAACAACAAGACATTAAGTCGCTATTTGTTCGGAGGTGTCTCTGATCATTTTCACTGGCTGGTCACTCATTGTTTACTCCAACACGCCACCACAATACTCTAACCTTATCTTTGCAGTTCCTAACAATAATACGAACTCAATATATTTTTATTATATATGTATTCGAGCAGCACTTCAATCAATTAATCCTTACTCAATTTTATATTTTTCATCCTATCATGAAATCATCTTCAATTAACTCACATCTTAATACATTTTTACTAAAATTACTTATATCCATTGCTTACGTAACTCCTTAGATTATATCACCGGCAACTTATTTATGATGGCACGTGCCTACTTCAACCTTTCTAAATAATTTCAGCCCAAATCCATCTTATATTTTCCACACATAATCCACATATATGCCAGCAACAATCATTCTCATTTTCACTCGATTATTTCCTAGTTCACATGCATCGTTATCTATCTAACTTTCAATATTTCGTTTCTCAATCCTCCATCAACAATATTCCTTTTTCATTTCTTTCAAACAACATGCCATACAATCTTAATAATTTTCAACTAGCTTAGGCAAATAGATCTTTCAACAACCATAATTCCTCACAATATTCAATTAACCGTAGGCTTTAAAACATAGTGTTAAGCTTACCGTTTTCCTTTTCCACTTTGAGTCCTCCATGTACCCATGGGTTTATTGGCTTACATGTTACCAATTTTTCTCCAATCAAGCCAATCTTTGCTGCCACAAGACATTTCTCTAAGTCACTAACTCATTTTCAAAGACTACTCAAGCCAAAAACAAGAATTCTTACCATTTCTTGCTTGAATCACCAAAACTAAGCTTTTTCTTCCTTTCTCTCTTTTTCTTTCTTCTTCTCTTAGGGTTTGTATATGCTGGAAATTGGGGTTAGAAGTTGTAACTTTGGTGCATAAGAAGTTGGGAGAAGAAAGAAGCAAGAAGAGAAAGGAAATGGAAAGAAAACAAGGAAAGAAAATGAAAGAAAATTAACTTTCCATGGGAGAATGAGAGAATGGCATTGGAAGCTTCAATAATGAAGAAGAAATATCTTGCTGGAGGAGATAAGGACGGTTTTGGGTTGATAAAGATGAAAGTCAAAGCTTTCTTTGGAAGATTTGACCAAACTTTGTGTAAAATTACCATTTTGCCCTCAAAGTTTCTTCCCTTTTTAATTTAGTCTTCCCAACACTCATTTAACTCCAATTTCCTTCTATTATATTCTTTTACACATGTACAAATAAAGTATAAAGTTTGTACTCCAACGCGGTGTCCCCATAATATTTAAAATATTTATTTATCCACGTTATCTTTACTTAATAAAGACACACGACCCCATTAATGTCATTTTTCTCCAAAATTCTCTCATTCTTCTTCTCCCCCACTTAGATTGACCATATACTCCTTCTTCATGGAAAATTTTGACACTGAATAAAATATTAATATTTTAATATTATTTTATTCCAAAAATTTCCTCTTGTCTCTTCTTGTCCCCTTGGTACCCAAAATACCTTATTATATCTCAATCGACTTCCGAATCACTTTTTATCTTGCAAATTCTTCTCCAATAAAAATATCATTATTTTATTATTATTTTCTCGTGTGCAGAAAATTTTATCCTAAACTATTCCTTTCATCTTTCATCATTTCTAAACATTATAATTAACCTCAATTGGCATCCAATAAGCTTTATTAGTCACCATATCAAAGTACGGGGTATTATACAATAGGCCCAAATTAAACACCAATCTTCCTGAAATCACTAGAAGTGATGTTAATGCTATGAATTCTATTATTTGGATATATGTTCCCAAATGTTCATCTCAATTATAATCCCAAAATACGGAGTCTGGATCAACATTTTGTAATGATCATGCTCATGGTAAATCACAGATTATAAGGAGATTAAACAATAGTCCACTATCCATAAGGATTTCAGTTCTATTATAAGCAAATGCAAAAGTATGAGTTCAAGATTTAAGTAATGGTTAAACTTAAATTTGATTCTCACATGATTCCAGTTCATGTTACAGTGTTATTACTCTAAGTCAACCAATTCGATGAGATGAGACTCATCATTCCATTGAAATGAATCACATTCATTTTATTGGAAGTAATCTGGACACTATAGCCTTAACACAATAAAGTGACAAGCTTTATTATATGGCTGTGAACAATTTTTAGATTCAATTAAAATACATGTCTCCTATGTATGACTCTTCATAGAAATGTATTTTAATATCTCAATAGAATCATGGTACCTTAATAACTAGATAATGAATGCTTACTTAAAACAAACTCTTCGTCTTATTATCAAAGTTGACTTTCATTACAAATTTAATGAAATTACGTATGAGAATATATTTGCTTTCTAGGGCACCATATTCTTAAAATTCCTAACAGCACATTGGCCTTACTCACATGGAGCATTGCCACCTTGTAATGGAATTTTTCCTCACCATGTGTGGGGATCACTCTACTCATATCTCTATACATCAACACAACATATGGAATGTTAACTCACACCATGTGAAACACTATCATCATCATACTAGGCACAATTCACCGCATGTGGAATATTACCTCACACAGTGTGAAAGCTCTAGGAAACATTCCCATACAAAGTATTATCTCATATCTTAATCTATCACTAATACATAATCAAAGTAGACTCATGCTACACCTTTAAGTCTCTTATAGGGTATGTGGAAACTACATCACATATTATTGTGAAGAACCATGTTTCACATGTTCAAATATTTCTCACATAAAGCATTTCATAAGCTTAAGGGTGGGAACGTCTACCTCGACCTGAACATCCAAAAATCTTTACTCATTTCTCATTTCCTATCTTAATAGAATTGAAGTTTTTGAAGTAAAATATTTGAAAATGCTTGTCCCCTTTGTTGAAAACCAATACATTGTAGAATATTTACATATGTAGTAGATTAACAAACTAGTTAAAAATCATTTGTGCCAACTCACATAATAAATCATCATCAAATCAAATATTTCAATCATATTTTTTTACAATCTAGGTGAAAAAATTGAAAGTCAAATTCTTTGATAAACCATCATTCGAAAGAACATTTCATCATACATAAATAATCATGTCCATAGAAATCATGCTCACTTTACATATTAAAATACTTGAAGAGCTATATCCATTGACCTTCAAAATGTTGATCTCTACCAACAGGCAAGAATTTACTCTAGTGAATTCTTTTGAGTTTCAATTGTTCTTAAAATGTTAAATAATCAATACAATCATAGCTCAAATTATAAATCCCATAATAACCTTTTCTAAACATTTTTGAAACTAACCAAGTTCGTCTAAAACTAGTTTTCTAACTTAAACTCATTGCTACCTAATTAAATAAATGCTTAGAAACCTACAACTCCTTCATCCTTATTTTAAGTGAGCTTCGATGATAAGAAAAATCACAAAATCTTTGAACGTTAGTATTCAACAAAAAATTTGGGTATAACAATAACATTTTTAGTGTTGGAAAATTCATAAATAAAGATTTAAAAGTTGAAAGATGTCACTTTTGTTTGGAAAACCCAAAACCCCAATCTTCCAAAATAATGATTTAGGGTGAAAACGGGTTTGAGAGAGCTTACAGTTGCTGAAAAACTAACGAGGGGTAGCTTAAAATGAAAAACGCTTGGGGTAGGGGTCATACTTATACTATGCGATGTGAAAAAACCCATCTGCCCTTTTTATGTTTTCAAAAATCGACAAAATGTATTTATACATTTAGCAACGTATCGATATTTTTCGTTCTTGAAAAATTGTATTGATCTATTATGAACATGTATCGATAGATGTTCATCAAAAACCCTTCTAAGCTAAATGTATCGATACATTATGCACATGTATTGAAATATTTGAGATAGAATGCAATTGCTAAGACAAATTGCTTATAAAACATGCCCAACTCAATTACATTATATACCATTTAAGTAAATGTCCTCATTTTTACTTCTTTCTTTTTTACTCTCAATTTAGTTAAGATTTTTAATGTAAATAAGTGAACACACTCCATTTGGATTTAATAAAATATAAAAAAAATCAAAATCCATAAAAATCAAAATCTAAATTTTGGTTTCAATACCAAAATCGAAAAAGTTTGACTGAATTTAAATTTACAACTCTCATTTACCATAGCAAACGTACTCTAAAAATTATGAAAAAATTATTTTTTGTTATCTAAATATCAAGGGAACCATTACTGCTATTTTTTATTTTCAAAAGATTATTCTATAAAAATCACATATTTTGACCCTTTTAGATTTGAAAAAATTTTTGCTTCGGCAGTGGCAGCCAACCAAGGTGACATTGAATTCTTTTTGAAGGTTAAAATTAAATTTGATGTTCAAATATGAAATCTGCATGCTCACCTAAGGATTTCTTAATTTATTTTCCTACATTAAGGAGGGGTTTTACACATAACATAACATATTTGCGAAATGTGTGGCTTGTCAACCAGAAAGAAAAATTCAAATAGTGTTATATGAAGATAATACCGCTTGCATAGCTCAATTAAAAGAAGGATATATTAAAAGCCGTAAGACAAAACATATTTGTCACGATCCGATTTCTTGGCCATGACCGACGCATGGACTCAATGGACATATGTGAGACCTTGACCTCTATAAACTAATAGCTAGAAGTAGATGCAATATCACTGGTCAGGGGTAATTTGGTCATTTCCTTAGTGAGCCTTTAAAGGTAAGTTTTTAAACAACATTCAAGCCGAAGTAGGCCTAAGGCATAAATGAGTGATGAAAATAAAGGTAAAATGACAAAAAAAATAAAAATGATGATGATTTCCATGGTAGGGGCCAAATGGTCATTTTTGACCTCGGGTCAAAATTTTTAAGTTTTGTGAACTCAAGCATTTCTAGACGATTATGGACTTGTTTCAATATTAAAATAGTAGAAAGATTGCACAAAGGGTTGGAGGAGAACAAGCTAAGTAGTTGAGGGCATTTTCGTAATTCAAAAGGAGTGGATAAGCTTGAGCTATAAATATCAGCTTCTTTTAACATTTTCCAGCAGCTTCTTCTTCTCCTTCCTTCTTCCCTTTCACGTTTCTTCATCCTCCATGGAAGCTTGATATGAAACCTCTATAACCTCTCTCAAAATACCTCTAATTTTCAAGCTTTTGTGCACTTTTGCATAGAACCTTTGAGCTTTTTCACTTTCTCACTTTGAAACCCTTGAAAATTCTTACTTACATATTCTCTCTCACTAGCTAGGTGTTTAGAAAGAGAAAGAGGAAGCTTTTATAATAGCTTGGAGAATTATTGGAAAGAATTTCAAATTCACAAATCTATCAAGGTGAGTAGTAAATTAGAGTTGATTTTTAGTGTTGAGAATGATTAGTGTTTAGACTTGTGGGTGTTTTGGTAATTGAGGTTATTCATTCACTTTAGAGTGATTAGGATAGGGAACATAAATAGCCACCTAAATGGCAAAGGGAAGCTAGCTAAGAGAAAGCTTTTACAATTTATAAGTATGTGAATTGACATATGGTGACGCTAATGAGATGGTAGGTTCCAACGAAGCCCCATCGCCCCATTTGGACCATTAAGGAAGTTAGAATCGACAAAAGGTTCAACAAAATACCGGTGAGTGAATTTGCATTTCAAATTGCTTTGGGAATGTGAATGTGTTTGCACAAAACCTATGAATGATTTTATCCAAAATTTTTCTTAAAATGGGTGCCTTGGGAACAAGCCCTTGATAAATTGTTTCTATGTTGTGACACGTGGCTGTTATGGATTCTTGTACTACTACATTATGTTGATATATATATATATATATATATATTGTGCATTGATGGTGGATATTGAGTGATAATGATAACCGTGTGTGTGCACGATGTGGGGGGATGCACATGTCGGTGATGATGGTGGTGAGAGAGTTAGATGACGAGAGTGCCTGTGTGCATGATGTGGGGGGATGCATACGATGGCACTGACTGTGCACGATGTGGGGGAATGCACACGATGACTTCGATTATATGCACAATGTGGGGGGATGCACATGAGTATGATGAGATGATGGTGGTATTTGTGTTTATCTATGTATATATGTGTATATATGTTTATGGAATAAAAGCTCATGAATATAGCATATGATTGTAATGCATGTGAAAATTTGGCATGTTGAACTTTGGAATTTTTAAGAGTTTCATGTTGATTTTGTCATTTCAGCAGGATGGCCTTTTCTTGGTGCCCTGTTTCTCGTTGCAACTAGAATGATTCTCGCTACAACTAGAAACTCTCAAGTTTGAGAGGTTTGCCTAAACTGGTTTTCTTTGTAGCGAGAATGCATTCTCGTTGCAATGAGAAAGTTGTTGTAGCTACTCGTTGCAACAAGAAACTTTTTATTTTGGCTCTCGAAACTCACTGCAGTGAGAAACATTCTGTTTTGGCCACTTGAATTTCGCTGCAGCAAGAAAGAATGTTGCTGTAGCGAGAAACTTTCTATTCGGTATGCTATCTTGCTGGTTTTTGCCATATTTTTCCATTTCATTTACACCTTAATTGAGCATGGACTCCCAACATTTAAGGGATTATCTAACTAAGTTTGAAATGAGGAATTTTAGAGAGAAACCCTCGGTCAGTTGAGAAACCCTCGTCCAGCTAGTAACTCAAGCCCAAACTTCGCTGCAGCGGAAAGGCATTCACATAGCAATTGAGGATCCGTCGTTTCATTTGGCTTGATTGAATATCACTGAAATTTTCATCCTTCCATTTCTTGTTATGTGTGGAATTATCATTATCAAGTGATTAAACATTTAAGGGTTTAATGAGGGGTTTTAATAAGAATGAAACTAAATTGCATTGTTTTGAAGTGCATCATGATTTTCAAATTATTCCTATTGATTGCTTGTTCCCTTCTTATATTCACTCACTGGGTTTATACTCAATATTTTCAACTTCATGTTTTCGGATCAAGAGGCAGCCGGTAACTAGGTTGAGGTGCCCTTGTAGATTCGTTTCCTTGGTAGGTATCTCGGCATTCAGTAGCTGTACGTCACCCGGGTCTCTCTGATGGAATTCGAGTCTCCTTTTTTATATGTATAGACAAACTTGATGTAAATTATTAGAATTCATGTTGTAGACAATATATGCATATTTTGACGGGTAATGCCACTATGAATTGGCAACGGTTATCATTATTCGAATTGAGATTATGAAATATGACTTTAGTAACTTTTCATGGAATGATAAACAGGTCATATAAGTAGGCTTGCTTGGGCTTAGTAGGCTATGTCCATTGGGCCCATGCGCTTGTCATGGCCCGAAATTTGGGTCGTGACAACATAGTCCATTAAGCCCAAACAAGGCTATTTATGTAATCCTGCTCATCATCCCGTCAACTATTCTTACATTTATATCTCATAATCTTAACCCTTAAGTATTTTAATAATAAGTTATAACAATCAAAAACTGCATTTATATTAGCGCAAAATAACATTTAACTATTGCCACTCATGGTGGTTTTACCAATCAAAATATACACGTATGGTCTAAGGTACGCATCTTAGTACTTTACATCACATGTACATATTTACAAACAAAAATGACTCTGGGCTTCCAGCAAAGTGACCAAAGTGAAGGTGCGGCTACAGAATGTCAAGATACCTACCAAAGATACGAATTTACGAAGACACCTCGACCTAGTTACCGGCTACCTCTTGATCTGAAAACATGAAGTTGAAAACGGTGAGTATAAACCTAGTGAGTGAACAAAGAAAAGGAACAAGCAAACAATAAGGAAAGTTTAAAGAAATCATGATGCATTTATCTTCAAAACAATGCAATTTAGTTTAGTTTTTATTAAAACCTCTCATTAAACCCTTAATGAGTAAATCACTTGTGGTAATGGGTCCATGCACAACAAAGGATTTGAAGAGTGACAACTTTAATAGCATTCATGCAAATCAAGTCAAGTAAAACGACAGGTCCTCGCTGCAGGGAAAAGGCTTTCTCACTGCAGTGTAGCTGCAAGGAGAATAAATTTTCGCTACAGTGAAATTTGGCTCAAATTGTCAATTGGCCAAGGGTTTCTCAAGTGGTCGAGGGTTTCTCATCAAACCTGTTGTTGAATTTTCTACTCACGCAAGTGCACGTATTGTTAATAAGTAATATAGTAATGAAGTAGAGTATCGTTCCCACGGAGAATTGTTTGATTCCTACTGTTAACTACTAAAATTATAACACCCTAATTTTATCTAAACAATTAAAATTAAAAAGGAAAAATTTAAATTAATAAACTATTAACTCAAACTAAAACTAATCTAAATTCTATTAGCAAATTTACTTCTAATGATTAACAGACCTAAGACTATGATATCCCTCAATACTTCATCTGATTATTGTCTCTTTCTCTTAACTTAGTTTAATGGATTAAATTGCTAACCTAAAGTCCTAAATTATTTACAAGTCTTTGTCGAGTTTCTTATAAAAATACATCTTCCAATTAATTTACTATATGTCTATGCAAATTAAATTGAAGAAAGATTCATTAAGTTTGTGTTCTAATTTTGGCTACATATGGCTTATAGGTGTATGTCTACCCTATATGCTAATCAAACCACCTAATCAACTAAGTGTATTCGATCATACGCTATTTTATTCAAGGTCTACCAAAATATCTTTCGTCAAGGTTTAACCTAGGTTTCCAATTCAATCTAATTGGTGGCCAGTCAACTAAAAGCATTAAGAACAGAATAAAATAAACAACTTAAATCCATCAAACATAAGTAAAAGAGAGATAAATAATTCAGACTATATATTAAGTTCAATCATAATCTCAGATTAAAAATTTATTTCACCATCAAGTCATACATCATCATCAAATAAAATATAAACATTAAAATCAAAAGAATAAAAGAATAACAAAAAGATAGAAAAAACCAAGGACTGAATTCTTGATCTCCAAATCTCCTTGAATTCTTCAAATTCCTTCAATGACTGTATAGCTTGACTCTCAGATGTTAATCTGGTGTTTTTTTTCTTAATTTCGTTCCCTTCAAGTCCTCCGAAAGGTTGTTTTTATAGGCTTTGAAGTTAGACCAAATTGGGTGAAGAAAAAAGTCAATTTCAGCTGAGATTTCCTTATCAAACTATGTAAGTCGCAGCTTTGCCAAATTAATTAATAGAAATCGTAATTGCTCTAGGATTGCTACAATACATCAACTTCAACAAGACTTTTAACCATCCTACAGGCCGAACTGGGTGAAGTAGTAAACATAAAAGTTGTGGATCTTTCTCTTATCTTTTCATTGGTCTAAGAATTGCTTCATTTGGAGCTTTGTAGAGAAAGTTATGATTAAAATACCAAAATATGTACATTGAAAGTCTGCACCTCGAAATTACTCTCCTTCTTCCATTAAAATTCTTCTTTCAAACACCTACAAAAACACAAATAAATCAATAGCAACCTATCTTAATCATATTAACACCAAATTAAGCATAAAATTAACAAAAATTAGATTGACTCACCTAAAATAACTAATTTAAAATAATTAAATAAAACTTACTAATTTCTATGCATTACTACAAAAACCTAGCCAAATTATTATCAAAATTAAGCCTAAATAACTCTATATAATAGAGTTATCAAAACCCCCCCCCCCCCTTGATGTTGGAAGTCCATGTTCAACCATGATGTTAAAGAAGTGGAAAATATGGCAACAATTAACAAGGTAGCATGTAGGACAAAAAGTTTCTTGCTGTAGCGAGATTCAGGTGGTCAAAACAGAATGTTTCTCGCTGCAGCGATAATGGATTCTCACTGCAGTGAGTTGCAGGTAGCAAAAACAGAAAGTTTCTTGCTACAGCGAGAAAGCATTCTCGCTGCAGCGAGTTACAGGCAGTAAAACAGAAAGTTTCTCGCTGCAGCGAGAAGCAGGGCACCTAAATAATGAGGGATTTCCTTTGTACCAAACATCCATTTGATGCTACAATAAAATCAATTTGTAAGTACATGGGAGATTTTCAAAATTCATCATGCCATACAATCACATATTACAATCATGGTCTTTCTATTGCATATACATATACCTAAACATATATCAATTTGTATACCATCTCATCTCACCCAGCTCATGTGCATCCCCCCACATCGTGCACATAGCTGGAGTCATTGCGTGCATCCCCCCACATCATGCACAGTTAATGTCATCATGTACATCCCCCCACATCATGCACACGGGCAATATCACCATCAATCTCCCTCACCACCGTCCTCACCGGCAAGTGCACACTCACCCTGCACATGCACGATTGCATTTGTCACACAATGGTACCATTTATGACATAGCATATATATATATCAACATTATACAAAAACATATGAATTCATCACACTATCCATTTCGTAACATAAAACATTTCATAAGGGCTTATTCCCATGCGAGTTTTGAAGAAACACCAATAAAATGCTTTAGGGGATTCAATCAAACATACAAGTGTATATCCCAAAACATTATTTTATGCAAGTTCACTCACCGGTATTTGTTGAACCTTTAGTCGACTCTAACTTTCCTAATGGTCCAATTGGGGCTGAAAGGCCTCGTTGGAACCTATCACACACCGAAAACATCACAGCCAATCCAATTTACATTAATATTGCTCCAAAAGCTATTTCCCAAATCAAGCTTCACTAGCCCTTCCTATCTACTTTCCAATTAGCATTTGATTGGCTATTTAGTTTCTCTTCTTTAGTAACACCAAAAATAGATAAACAACTTCAACAATAACACAACTCATAACTTCAATTACTAGCCATTATCAACAGCTTAAAACCACTACTAATTCATCACTCACCTTGGTGGATTGTAATGAAATTCCTTCCCAAGAGTCCTCAAGCTACCATGAAATCTCTCTCTCTCTCTCTCTCTCTCTCTCTCTTTCTCTCTCTACACATTTCAGCTGGTGAGAGAAGTATGGAAAAAAGACTTTTAAGGGTTTGTTTAAAGTGAGGGAGTAAAAGAGTGTGAAAAACCCTACAACAGGGTGTGAAAAGCACAAAGATTGAGGTTAGTTTGAGAGAGTGATGGAAGCTTGAAAGAAGCTTTCATGGAAGAAGAGAGAAACGTGAGATGGAAGGAAGAAGAAGAAGTTGCTGGAGAAAAATGAAGAAGCTGCTGGAAACAATGAGATCTTTATAGTTAAAGTTTATCCAACTTTACTAAACTATTGAAATGCCCTTAACAAGGCCATTTGTCTTCCTCCCTTCCCATGTTAAATCCTTTCACTCTTTTAACACAAAGATAAGGTCCATAATAGTCTAAAAGTATTCAGGTTCACAAAACTTAAAATCTTTTATTTGGGGTGCAAAATGACTATTTTGCCCCTATTATGGAAATTATTGTGACTTCTAGTTGTCTTCGTGTTTTCATCATTATACATCATTCATTCGGTCCTTATGCTCACTTAGATCTTAAAATATTAGAAAACTTTCTTATGGGGCCTTATTAGAGAAAATGACGAAATTACCCTTAGTTTGTGTTATCGCGTCTACTTCTAATTACGAGTCTATAAAGGTCGAGGTCTCACAATAATTTACCAACATTCTTCCTTACTCATGATCTTCAAGAAAATGGTGATATTAGTATTCAACAAATTCGTTCAAGTGACAGTCTAACATATTTATTTATAAAAATTCTTTCTGCTACAAAATTTGAAAAGTTGGTACAAATTATTAAAATGCATTGTTTGAAAGATTTCAAAAAATGCAGTCATTAGTAGAAGTAGAATACGCATTGAATTCTTTTCCTTTACTAAGGTTTTTCCCATTAGGTTTTTCTTAGTAAGGTTTATAATGAGACATATTTTTAATTGTATTCTTGAAAAGAATTATATTCTATTTTCCTTTCACCAGAATTTTTTTTTCCCATGAGTTTTTTTTTTTTCGTAGTGTGGTTTGAAAGATGCATATTCTCAATGCAGTAGACATTCAAAGGGGAATATTATAAATATGTATGAATGTCCATTATGTCATGGCCAAAGTTTATACTAGGCTAGGTAGATTAGCAAACAAACAGCCTAAGTCAGACACAAGAGGGCTATCTGATTTAAACTTTTAGATTTGATTATATATTTCTAGATTTGGATGTAAATTGAGTTAGAATAAGATTGGGATTTAATTTACATATTATATATCTAAATTAAGTTTCTTATTAACACCTCAAGCATTTCGTTCATTAATTGATACATGATCCCTTACTTAAAGAATTTGAATTCCCTTCTTCTAATTAAAAAAATATATATTTGTGCTCGAAAACCAACAAAAACTCACATTCACTAAGGACGGTCAAATAATCGTAGCAAAAACAGCAAGATTTAAGCCGCAGATCTGGTGCAAATATTCATGAATTAATAAAATTCCAAATGGACGGTGCCAGCCAGGAGCCAAACAAAAGAGAATCATGAAAGCCAAAGTTCACGTCGCATTTAGCGGATCCCATTTGGAAACCCAAGAAAAACAAAATGAAAATGGAGTCAATCGTCGTCGGTGGGCTTCAAGAGTCAGAATTTTCAGACTGAAGACAGGACTGAAGACAGAATTTTTGGAAACCCGAACAAAATGAATTAATACAATAAAATTAATAAATATTTTTGAAAACTATTATAATAAATTCAAATGAAATAGTGATATGACTGAGTATTTCACCACTATGAATTCATCACTATGAGTATTTCTTGATAAGCAATATTATATATGTATAAATTCACCACTCTTCTTACCTCTTAGAATTTATCACCAATCTTTTAACGTGTGTAATTTAGTGTTATACTTTCAATTTGATTAAGAAATGGTAAAAAATTAATAATAAAAAAATATTTGGTAGAACCATGGAATGAATTATAAAACCCAGAAAAAGATGAAAAAATTATGACATGGCAGGAGAAAATGCCAAATGCCCTGGAAAAAAATAAAAAATAAAGTGTTTTTATTTTTAGCAAAATAATGATATTAATAATTATACAAATTAAAATAACTTAAAAAATGATAGAAGTGATTGAATAAAATAATTAAAACTCTGTCTTATCTATCGAATAAATCCTATTACTTGTACTTAGTAAAAATTAATTTAAAATGACCCTTTCAAAATACAATCAATGAGATGTCTTTTTGTCCAAAAAATATACACACGTCCATAATTTTATATTAATCAATAGAATATAGGAAATATTTTTTATAATTAGTATCATCACAAGTAACATAATTAATTTGAGAAATCACTATAGGTAATAAAATTATTGTGATAATTTAAAAATTATCTAATTACTTTAATTATTACTAAATAAAAAAGGGTATTCAATGGCCATCAGGTCTGGCTGTAATGGGGTGGTTTCAGGACCTAGTTATGTTGAATGTGCATGTTTTCTTATGGTTGATGCCTTCATACAATGCAAATCAAGCTACAATTAGGGTTCCGTTCCATCTAACTTGATTATTTGACTCAAGAAAAAACTATAAAAATTTATTTGATTTAAAATAAAAATATATGAGTTTGATTAAACGTAATAAAAATATAAAGATATATTTAATTTTTTTAATAATTTAAGAATTCTTTTTAAATAGTATGTCATAAGAAAGTACGTTTCAATTGACACTATACTTTCACTTTCCCTATCAATATTGCCGAAAGTTTCTTTATTATGTTTTATCGTCTGATTAATTGAATCTAAAGGTTTTAGACTAAAGACGCACACCAATATTAAAAGCTTGAGCTGGAAAGCAACATGGAATTAAACAAAAAATCAACTTGCAACAAGATACAAATAGAGAAGTCAAAATTCAAATCCCGCAAAATCAAACATAACGGTGCAGTTATTTTTTTAGTATAAAAGTAGACGTTAAGCATTTAAATATCTCTTTCTTTAATTAACTAAAGCCTAAACCCTAAAAAGTGACAATAATTTATCATTAATTACTTCAAAGCAACGTCCTATCATATTCCCGTGAATTTGAAAATTTACAGCGGTTCATAAACCCTATAAAAACCCCAACCTCCGAAGAAGTGGAACTCGCATTTTCTTACATACAGACTGATGTTTCTGCCTCTCTTGATGATTCATGGCTGCAAGCAAGGAACCTGAACCGAGAGTTCCCCATAACGTTGAGGCAGTTTTATTTCTCTGGCAAATCTTTACCGTGTTTTTAATACTAGCTTTCTGCTCTGGTTTAATTCTTTTCTTTTCTGATGAATTTCACTTTGCCTTTTGCATTCAACTCTGTTTTGTATAACAACACTATTGAATGATGGGAGAAAGAGGATAAGGAAGAAGTGAAATGGTTGGGAGCAGTGCGAGTAGAACTGACAGCGAAAATGAACCTCTGGAACTTAGGGCAAAATCTTGGAGACCTTAAACTGTAAACATGGCTTACCAGAAAGAGGAACAAAGGCAAACTTAGCATCCCAGTGATTTGGGTCATATTCAATTTAAGGTCTCCAAGAGTTGCATTTGTGTTCCATGTGGTTCATTTCTGCTATCAGCTCTGCTTGCACTGCTCCCTTTACCATATCACTTCTTGCTTATCCTTTTTCTTCTTATCATTAAATGGCTTTGTGTCAATGTTTTCTCTAAGGATTTGCCAGATGCAACTGCCTTAAGCCTTCTTTCTTCAAGTAATGGTTCTATCTTGGATCTCTCGGTTCACTTTCCTTTCATGCATACATGAAAGAATTTCTCTCATCCCCTGTAAACATGAAGAACGAAGAAGATCAATCAAAGCATCAGAAAATTAAGGGTTATGTTCTTCTTTTATTTATAAACTTTTAATGTTTATACTTTCTTCTTATTATAAAAATTAGGAAAATTAACTCATCATAGTTAGAAATCTTTTATTTTTTGAATGTCTGGGATGGGGGGTTTGGGAAAGTAAAGCAAATCCTTGTTGGTATATGCCCTTGAGTCAATTGGATTAGTCAAGAAATACAAATTGTTATTTAATGCATACTTAATCGCATAACTATATGTGATAGAGGTTTTCCTTCATATTAGTGCAAGAATAAAGAGTTATTAAGTACTAATTGGACAAAGCCCATGGAACATAAATGCCTTGCAAAAGAATTGTAAAGTTGTAACAATTATGAGATCACTATGCATCAAAGCTATGTTCCTATAATTGTTTCTGGTTATTGTATTGTCAAGCCAAGGCATTGACAATGCTCAAAGACTGGTACATGTTCAACCTCCTTACTTGGGAAGTAAGCTATTAATCTCATAGATTGAAGTATATGGGATATTTGAGGATAACATGTATGTGCTTGTTAAAGAACAAGTTCACTGAACATGACTTGCTATGAGAACTCCATTTGCTATTTCACTCAAGTTTCTATGGAATATGTTTTCATGTGATAGTCATGCAACTAGTCGTCAAACTTGAGACCCCAGGTCATCTTGTATGGGAAGGAAATACTTTGATTTCATATGTATAGGTCTAGAGGTGACCAGATGCCTAAATAGGGTGTTTTTGGGTATGCCATGAAGCATGCGAAGGTGAATGAGTGGTTAAGAGAGGATTCATCACCCCAAGTGATATGAGGGAATGTATCTCACTTGTTCTCAATTCTTGATTAACTTGTATAAAGCCTTTGACATTAATTTCCTAAATTCATAAAGTTAGTCATGAATTATGCGAACTAATATGGAATGTTATAAGTAGACAACGAACCATACTTTATGACATATTTGGGATATTTGATGAAAGGACCGTATTACACTAAAAGGCTTATCATTGAAGGGTTTTATCAAATTCTTTAATTGACTCTCTAACATTTGGGTGGTCGTGATGTATTGGTAGATGCCGCTCATGATCTATAAATATAAATCAATTATCAAATTGATATTTGATTAGGATTTATATTTATTGCCAACATGTTAGAAGCCTAATAGGTCACACACATTAAGTGACATAAGACTTAATTGAAAAAAGATCAAAATAAAGTGGGAAATTAATTAAGTTCACAAAGACTTTATTAAATTAAAATAAAACTGTTATATTTAGGGTTACAGCTTAATGTGGCCATATAAATATGTTATGTGTGACATCCCATTTCCTAGAAGGATTGTGATTGGTGCAAAGACCTAAACCAGCATAACCTGTTAGGCCCAAGCAATATTTTTCTCATAACATCATCAAACAATCATCATCACATGTATTGATATGTACTTCTTAACATCATCACATCATCACATTTCACACAAAAAGCGCCTAACGGCAATATGTTTGGAATGTGTTGATATGTACTTCATATGTATCGATACTTTGAACAAAGAGACCAAGTTTCTGAACAATTTCAGAATTTTTGCCATTCTTTAAGCCCTTTTACATCTCGAAAACTATCTTTACGGTTCAATTCTTCTTACTAAGCACATTCTCATGCCATCATAAGGTATAAGCCATAAACATTACTCTAATGAACTCAACATACAACATACCATAAACATAACAACCATGATCATTTCAATAACATTAAAATTCATACATTGTGATGGTTTGACACTCATCAACCTTGGGCTAGTAATGTACATCTCCATTGAACCTTGGGCTAGCAACATATAACCCCATTGCACCTTGGGCTGGCAACGTATATCCTTATTGCATCTTAGGCATTTTATGATGCATCATAGGAGTGAAGTCATCACTTACACCTTGTGAGAGTGGTATCAATCGCACTCTTTGAGTTCTCATACTCATAGCCTGTGGTATGTGGAATGTCTTGCACATACATGCTTACACATCTCATAAGGTATAGGGAATTTACATCATATACTTAATCTCATGGCATTTATGCTAGCTCAATCATCTCATGTAGTATAAGGAATATACATCATATACATATTCTCATGCCATTAATCATGCATACTTAATTATCTCATTTAGTATATAGAACACACATCATATACATATTCCCATGGCATTAATCATGCATACTTAATCACCTCATATGGTATATGGAATTTACATCATAAACACCATCCTATCGTATACATCATGCATACTTGATCATCTCATATGGCATATGGAATGTACATCATATACATAATCTTATGGCATTCATCATTCCAACATGCATATTGTAGCATCCATAAATAAGCATACAATATCTTGTACCCATACTAGTCTGAAGAGTAATCGAGTGGACTTCAAATATAAGGTGCTTGTCCCTTCTTATAGAAAACTAATACATGGGAGAGTATTTAAATACAAAGTAGATTCATAAACATTTTAGAAAATCCATTGAGTAAATCACATCACAATCAATATCAAATTATTTTCTTAGAAAAATCATTTTCATTCGAGACTCTCAAATCCTTTGATAACCAATTTTAGAGATATAATTTCAACATGCATAAATAATCTTTGTCATCGAAATCATGCTAGCTTTACATATCAAAATAATCTGAAAGTATTGTATCCACTCACCTAATTTGAGAGTCGATTCCAAGCTCCAATCACAACTCCTTTTTGACGTTATCCGTGGAGTTTTCAAATGTTTCTATCATATAACAATCATCACAATCATTTCTTA
>NC_030856.1:15110965-15170258 GCF_000208745.1 Theobroma cacao | reverse complement strand
TGTCAAATCAATATATATTATTTCAGGCTCTTATCCATGCGTATGCACTAGATAGGGTGTGAAATGTTTGGACAATCGCTTAATCACAGTGTCCGACCTAACTCGCCTATACACGGTGTAAATTTCTAAAATCTCTAATTCAACTCCAATTCCATACATTTCAATTTCAATTATCCAATTATATCCACAATACCTCAATGACTGTGAATGTGATCCAATTTATCAGTTCGGACCACAAATTACGCTTTTACCCCTAGTGAGTAAAAATTTCAATTTTTTTGCACCAAAAATTCCCATTTAATTTCCAACCTCATAATTCATCATTTTTCCATCTAATTCTCTTAAAATAAAGTCAACCTCATCCTCACACACCATTGGCTAGATTCGGCCTAGAGAAATTCATGGAGAAAATGAATATTTTTCTTGTTGCTTTACTCATAAACATGCTAAACTAATACTAAACACTAACATAGTTCAAAATCAAATTAATCTAACAACTTTCTCTCTCAAACCGATATGATCAGATTTGAATCCATCATCAAAACACATAATTTAACCATGGAAAATAAGGAGAAATGCATGGAAATGATAAATCTCAAGCTAAGCTTGAAAAATCATACCTTTAAACACTTGATTCCTTGAAAAGTCACACTTTTTATTTGAATTTTCTCACTCTAGGGTTTGTTCTTATTTCTCTCTCTCTCCTGCTGGTTTTGGCTGACCCTCCCAATGAAGAATTCTGGAAATTTCAAGCCTTTTAATAGGTTTAATAAAATATTATTATTTTATTTACGTTTTGAATATTTTATTATTTTATTTTTTTCTAGCCATCTTTTTGACTTTCTTTTTCTACCACTCAATCCTCTTCACTTATCATGTCTTCCATGAAATTTTTAGACTTTTCCAAAGTTTTGGTGGAGTAAATTTTTAAAAATTACACTTTTACCCCCGTAAAAGTGAAAAATTACATTTTTGCCCTAAAAATTGAAAAATTGCCAAATCCATAATTTTCACTCCTTATACTCATATCATGCTCCATTTAATCAAATTTGATCTAAATTCTCTGAAAAAATTCAATTTTACCCTCGAGTGGTAAAATTACCATTTTACCCCATAATCGGTCAATTTTCCTGATTGATTTCAAATTGATCCTCGAACTCCGAATCACCATTTTAAGTAGATTTTGGGGTTTCAGAACTCTGAAACTCCTTTTAAATTTTTCATTTGAACTAGCTCGAGGTATAAATCAACTTCATAGCATCTCTAGGGGCAATACCATCTTTTGTTGATTTCTCGGGCTTCCTCAATATACAAACATTCTATCGAGCATGTGAATGACATCATAATTATTTTACAAAGAAGGGTTTGACATAAACAATTTAGAAAATCCATTGAGTAAATCACATCACAATCATTACCAAATTATTTTCTTAGAAAAATCATTTTCATTTGAGAATCTCAAATCCTTTGATAACCAATTTTAGAGATATAATTTCAACATGCATAAATCTTTGTCATCGAAATCATGCTAGCTTTACATATCAAAATAATCTGAAAGTATTGTATCCACTAACCTAATTTGAGAGTCGATTCCAAGCTCCAATCACAACTCCTTTTTAACATTATCCGTGGAGTTTTCAAATGTTTCTATCATATAACAATCATCACAATCATTTCTTAAAATAAGAATTTCGTAATAATCATTTTATGTACTTTCAAAAGTACATGACTTTGGCTAAACTAATTTTCTAGCAAAACCCATGCTTAGAAACCCATAAATCTTCCATCCTTACCTTAAGTGAGCTTAGATGCTTAAGCAAATCATAAAACTGTTAAACTTAAATCACTAGCAAAAAGTTTGGGCAATAACACAACTGTGCTAGCTCAATCATCTCATGTAGTATATGGAATATACATCATATACATATTATCATGGCATTAATCATGCATGCTTAATTATCTCATGTAGTATATGGAACACACATCATATACATATTCCCATGGCATTAATCATGCATACTTAATCACCTCATATGGTATATGGAATTTACATCATAAACACCATCCTATCGTATACATCATGCATACTTAATCATCTCATATGGCATATGGAATGTACATCATATACATAATCTTATGGCATTCATCATTCCAACATGCATATTGTAGCATCCATAAATAAGCATACAATATCTTGTACCCATACTAGTCTGAAGACTAGAGTAATCGAGTGGACTTCAAACATAAGGTGCTTGTCCCTTCTTATAGAAAACTAATACATGGTAGAGTATTTACATATAGAGTAGATTCATAAACATTTTAGAAAATCTATTGAGTAAATCACATCACAATCATTATCAAATTATTTTCTTAGAAAAATCATTTTCATTCGAGAATCTCAAATCCTTTGTTAACCAAATTTAGAGATATAATTTCAACATGCATAAATAATCTTTGTCATCGAAATCATGCTAACTTTACATATCAAAATAATCTGAAAGTATTGTATCCACTCACCTAATTTGAGAGTCGATTCCAAGCTCCAATCACAACTCATTTTTGACGTTATCCGTGGAGTTTTCAAATGTTTCTATCATATAACAATCATCACAATCATTTCTTAAAATAAGAATTTCGTATAATCATTCTATGTGCTTTCAAAAGTACATGACTTTGGCTAAACTAATTTTCTAGCAAAACCCATGCTTTGAAATCCATAAATCTTCCATCCTTACCTTAGGTGAGCTTAGATGCTTAAGCAAATCATAAAACTGTTAAACTTAAATCACTAGCTAAAAGTTTGGGCAATAACACAACTATTTAAGTTATGAAAATCCAAAGCCAAAAGATTCATAAGCTAAAAATGTCATCTTTTTCCATTGAAAGAGCTTAAGAATAGGTGTTTTACCTTGCAAATGTGGCTAAGGGTTGCCAACCTTCAAAAAATGTGATATATTTATAAGCTAGGGAATGAAAATACATTTTTACCCCTTTTGTTTTTTTGAAATCGACGAAATGTATCGATACAATGGCCTATGTATCGATACATTTGGTTATGGGGAAAATGTATAGATACATTATGAACATGTATCAATACGTGTTCATTAGAAACCCTTTCTAGGCTAAATGTATTAATACATTTGAGATAGAATACCTACAAAACCTGCCCAGTTTATTTACATTAAATACCATTTAAGTAAATGTACTTTTTACTTTTTACTTTCCATTTACTTAAGATATTTAATGTAAATAAGTAAACAACGCCCTTTTTTGTATTCAATAAAAATTTCAAAAAAATAAAAATCCAAAAGAATCAAAATCTAAATTTTGCTTTCAAGAACAAACTCGAAAAAGTTTGACTGAAATTAAATTTGCGGTTCCCATTTACCTTAGCAAATGTGCTCCAAAAATTAAGCAAAAATCATTTTTGATCACCTAAAAACCAAAGGAATCATTACAGTAATGTTTTATTTCCAAAAGATTGTTCTATAAAAGTCACATATTTTGACCCTTTCCAAACCTAGAAAATTTTTTGCTTCAAAAGTGACAAAAAACATAAAGTGTCAATAATTCTTTTGGAAGGTTCAATCTACGTTTGATGTTCAAAACGTGTAATCCATATGCTCAACTAAGGATTCCAAATTTAACATACTATACAAGGTGGGATTTCACATTATGTTAGCAAACTAAAACTCTATACCTCTAGCCACTTTTCAACCGTTTTATAAAATAAGAAAAGGAAGATAGTTTTCTTTGTCTGACAAATATAAGATTTGGCAAGAATTTTGGTCTTTTTGTTTTAGAAACAAAACTTGTTAGCACAAGTAAAAAATCCTACCTGTGATAAGGTCTTATTCGGTCATTGTGTGGTTTACTGTTAGAGGCCAAACACTTGGGCGGCTAAAGATTTGACATATCCTAAAAATGAAGAAGTAAAGATTTTGATTTAATGGCTCTTGATTACGATATCTAGAGTAAGGTATGTAACTTTCAAACTTCTGAACGTTCATAATTAATTAGAAAATTACCTGTAAAACACAAACATTTATCCTATAGGATTCAACGGTTCCTTTGATTAAATGCTAATTTATTATTTCTATGCATTATGTTTTTAATTTATTGATTATTTTTATATTTGAGCATAAGGTCGAATCAAGAAATCCTTTGGTTGCACTATCCTCATTTTTTTGATTAATAATTTAGCTTTTCATGGGTTATTTTCTTTTAAAGTAAAAAACTATCACTGAAAAGAAAGAATAATTATAATAAGAGAGAGATCAAAAAGAAAGTGTTAAACCATATACAGTCTAATGGGATAATTGGATGACATGCACATCCACTTTTTCTTGATGTCTTCTCGAGCTGGCCAGTTTATTTACTTGTGAGAACCAAAGAAAATCGCACGATTCAACCTGTGCAAAGGACGATTAATGGGGATGGCAGGATCGCCTCAACTGAAGTCAAACCTTGGATAACATTTTTTTAAGCTCGGATCAGTGTGAATTATTTTCTTATTAAATAGTTTTATTTAATTATAATTTTAAACTATGTATTACTTGTTAAAATATTAATATAAACATATTTTTAATATTAAATAATAAATAATTTTTAAATGAAAAGATCTGATGAAGACGAACTTGAGCATACCTTTAGGAGGTGTTAGTTGAGTTTGAGTCAACTCAACCTTATTAGAGGAATCACTCCACCTACTCAAGAGATCAACACATCTCAAGAAATCAACATATCCTCTGATAAGATGAATATCCATCCAGAAGATATTACAATATCTCAAAAGATCAATATATCTTCTGATAGGATGAACACACAACAAGATGATTTTCCAATCAACTCACACTCAAAACCCATGCTACAAGAAGTAAGAAGGAAGTGTCAGATTGAGTCAAACACACCTAGATTACAAAAATCTTATCCTCACCTCAATCATGTATAAGATAACTCAATAATGTTTTATCTTAGATAAGATAACTTGATAACATTTTATCTCTATAACAATCTATCCAATCTTATACTTGTAATATAAATACATTGAAACTGAATGCAAATGAGCATGCCTTTCTTTCATCTTTAATATTACTTTTTGTCATCTCTTTTCACATGGTATCAAACCCTCAAGCTCTATCGAGCATAGCTAAACAACCCATGGCCTCAGTAAACTCTAATAACGCAACCTTTTCTCCTATAGTTCCTTCAAATCCCACCTTTTTTTAGTCAAACCAACAAATACCATTAATTACCATTAATGCAACAACTTATCTTCCTATTAAGCTCATTTCCCTCAATTTTCCTCCATGGAGAACCCAATTCAAATCCCTTCTTATTGGCTACAAATTGTTAGTATATGTGGATGGAACCTTCCTTTGTCCTCCTACCTTGGTAACTTAAAAAGATAGTAATCCTGCTACAATGGTTTCCAGTCCTTCCTTTGACCATTAGACAAGACAAAATCAACTTATTCTTCATGCCATAATCTCCTCTACTACAGAAAATGTCATCTTTTTTTTTTGGCTCAATTGAAACCTTTTTTTATGCTTGGAATAAGAACACCAATCTTACGCAAACAAATCTAGGTCCAAGATGATGAACTTGAGAGAAAAACTAACCAAGCCTAAAAAAACAAGGTCAGTGTTTGAGTATTTTCAAAATCTTAGAAATGTTATAGATGAATTAGCTTTGGTAAATTCCTCTATGAGTGAAGTAGAGCTGGTTATCCATGCCTTGAATGGCATTAGTATTGACTTCAAAGAGATTGCTATTGGTGTAAGGGCTTGAGAGTCTTACATTTCATTTGAAGAGTTGTTAGACAAATTCTTAGATTATGAATAACTACTAAAAACATAAAACACTTGCTATCAATTTAATACACGTAAATGTATGTGGTTGTACAAGTAATATAAAGGTAAGTCAAGTATCATATCCCATAAAGATTAGTATCTATTCTTACTATGTACTTAATTTATAATAAAATCTATCTTATCTAAGCACTCAATTTTGAAGGGTTGATTAGACTAAAAATGCTCTTTAAAAGTAAGTAAATAAAGAAGAATAGACTTTCACCAATAGAGATATTAATTCAAAAGCCTAGGATTAAGGTATCTTCATCTGAATTCAATCATTCTGCTTAGCTTAGATTAATGGGATACATGGCTAACCTAGATTCATATAATGTACAAGTCTTTTCGAGATCTTGCACACATACCTTTTCAAAACTAAGTACATGTCTACGCAAACTAATTAGAAAAAGGTTCATTAAGTTCGTGTTCTAATTTGGCTGCCTAAGGTATTTAGGTATATGTCTATCCTAAATACGAAACTATCACCTTACTCCGAAATGAAGTGAACAAAGGCTATTCAATTTAGAGACCTAATACATTTCACCTAGTGATCAAGCAATGAAAAACATAAGTACAGAATTGAATAAACCATGCATCATCCATTAATACTAAGCAAAGAGAAATCATATCTTCAAACTACATAATGAAATAACCCATAATCTTAGAAAACAAATTTAGTTCATCATTGTTTTTATAGTAGACATAATTGTTTCAAAAAAAAATATCATTTCAATAGCAAAAGAACAAGAAAAAATTGAAGAGTAATAGAAACATCAAAGCCTTTTTTGATTCTCGATCTTTGGTTGCCTTCAATTTCTTCTTGTTTCCCTTGTCAAAGAACTTTTTTCTTTTCCCTCAAAAATTGTCGTTCATTCATTGTCCAAGCCCCCCATTCAGCTACTGAACATCACATATTTATAGTTTCTAAAAAGCCCTAAAAATTCAATTCCTGAATAGTTAAATCCTATTGAAACATGTCCAAGTGCCACAACCTTGCTTTTTAGGTGCCACGACTCTCCACACCTGAATATTTTTTTCAATGTTTTCTCATTGGCGCAGTGGCACACTTCCATGGGTGCCGCACCGTTGAGCTCTTGGGAATTAGTGTGGGAGCAGTGCTGCCTCCCTTGGGGGCTACGACCTTGAGTTTTGCAAGGCTGCGGTGCTACTCTTTATGCTGTCTTGGTGTAGACTACTACAGTACCTCATTTTTTAACATGGTTTTTGCCAACCTCGATGCTGATCTAAGTGACATGGTAATGAAAGTTGTAGGTTTGCCTCTTAGCTTTCATATGGTCCAAGAATCACGTTGACTGAATCTCTGTAACTCGAGTTATATTCGAATTACCACAACATATTCAGTAAAAATCTGCATTTAGTCTCCATTGCATAGTTCATCACTATTTAACTTTATGCATTTGGAAATCTACAAACATAAGGACTAAATCAGCATTGGCTTAAAATATGACTTCCAACATGAAAATAAAGTAGAATTACTTGAATTAAACTAAGTAAACATGATCTAAAAATCAATTAAAAACATAAAAACTATTTAAAGACTACTTAAAACACAAGGACTCATCTACATTAAGATCTTAAAATGTGGCTAAATAACTCTACATAATAGAGATATCACACCCCCAAACTTAATATTTTGTTAGTCCTCGAGCAAAATTAAAAATAAAACTAAAAGGCATAGTTGAAAACATCAAGCATGGAGATTGCATCAATCCATTAATCACCTTTAATTTTCTCATAAATTTTCTTATTTTTCAAACTCACAACAAAGCATCAATATTGAGTCAGTTTACATTTGATTCCAACGCAAGCTTATGTTCGAATGAATTTTTCGTGTGTGTGTGAAATCTCTTACAAAAAGTATCATCTACTTCAAATAAGATTATGATCATACAGATTTCAAAATAGCTCAGAATTTTATAAAGAGCATTTTTTTAAAAAATTTTATTCTCAAATCAACACCCTCAAACTTGTTTCTTTCAATGATAGTGGGATGAATGATTTACATTGAATTTCAAAATTTTCTCCACTTCATTTTTTCTATCTCTTATCAAATAATTCAACATATATTTCCCGAAACAATGTACATGCTTAGGAGTGAGGGCTGTAGAATTGGAAAATTATTTACAAGCTACACTACTTATATGGGTGACAAAGTGACGGGATAAAATTTTTTAGCTCAAAAGGTGTATACTAGGGATAAAATGTAGTTGGGTTGGCTTGAAAGGCTCAATCGATCCAAGGATGGCCTAAGTCATTTCCCTAACTAAGTGTAGCCTATAATTTTGCCTCAAGACAAATCAAACAAATTCTAAAATTCCAAATATGGTCTAAAAATTTCCATTCACATAATCATTCTCTAAATGTACACATGATTTGATATAAGAGATAAGGTGCTCAATTGTGGAATTTTCATCCTACAATAATGCTACACATCAAAATTCAACTTGCTACTTTAACTATATTTATGTTTTACTAATAGTAACAAGAATAACAAGAACACTAGGTTTCATCGTTGGATAGGTAAATAAATTTGATAATGCATTGACTCTAACTTGAGTTCTTCAAAACATGCTCAAAATCTAACTAAGATTGAAATTTAAAGGTAAAAATGCAAAAAAGAAAATTAATAATGTTTAAAAACTTAAACTCCCCCCAAAGTCAAGATTAACATTGTCCTCAATGTTGTAAAAGAAAAGAAGAAAAGTAAAGCATACTCCCCTGGATAGCAGAGATCTTCTATCCTTCCTCTTCATCCTCTTCATTATAGAAAAACTTGTTGGGATAACGAGGCAACCGACAAGAAGCAAATGAAAAACATATTAATAGAGAAAATATAAATAATAATAAAAATAAATAACAATTAAATTTAAGGAAAAAGATTAAGAGTTTAGAAACTTGGGTTACCTCACAAAAAACACTTCTTTATAGTCAATAGCTTGACTAATTCACCCCTTCCTTCACTTCTTCACCCATAATATAAGTTTTGAAGTTGTACCCATTGATCATGCCTGCTCCAACACGGATAGGCATGAGTCACTATGAGGGGACCCAACCATTTTGATTTTTGTTTCCATGGAAAAAGATTGAGGAGTGACTTAAAAAGATATGGTAGTAAAATATGCTTCTCATGCTACTACTTGGTTGTAACATGTGGAGGTAATAGCTCTGACTCCAAAGTTGGCGCTTGCTTCACTAGAGGTAATGGAGTGGGCTTTCCTTTATCCACATCAACTACTTCCATTTTATAATAAGTATTTGTATAGGAATGATATATAGTTGAATTGAGTAGATTAGGGACTCCTTCCTCTTTTTGCTTAACTTCATCAACTTAAGCTTGCACTTTAACTCTTTCAACCATTATTTCAAGTTGAGGAAAGGGTAGTGGTAGTGGGTTTTCCTTTGCCTCATTCTCTTGAGTTTGTTTGTCAAGTTTCTCAACCACTGTTACTTTCTCAACAGGCTTCACTTGAGTTTCAACTTGTTTGCTACTACTTGCTACCTCATTTCCACTCGTAAGGGTGACTGCCAGACAAGATTCCTTACCTTCTGTAACACCTTTAAATTTTTCTATGAACTATGTATTGTGAAACAAGCCAATTGATGAGCTAAATTGAATTTTTTGTATCTATGTTTAAGAGTTTAAGGGTATGCTTATGTCCATAGAGAAATGAATATGATATATGAGCATGTGAAGGCTTAAAATAAAGTTGTCCATATGTTTGGCACATGAATGGTATAATGCATTGTTTGGCACTTAGATGAATATGATGCTTAAGCAAAATTATGTTAAGTTTTGATTGGTATACTATGTGACATAGAGCAAATTGAATAACATGTATTGATACATGGCCTCATGTATCGATACATTTAGGGGGAATTCCTTAAGAATGTATCGATACATCCCTGTATAATTGTAAAAATAAAAAAGGATTATAAAAAACCCATTTTTCTCTCTTTTTCTCTTTACCCCACATGAAACCTTAAGACCCCAAATGCCATTTGGAGCTTATTTGAGCAAGATCCAAGCTTGGGAAATCGATCTAGAGGTAAAATTACATGTTTTTACTAATTAATTTTCAATTTAACCAGTTAATAACATCGGATCTAAATATTTTCAAATTTAGTCAAAGTCTCTCCCCTTGAGTTTATTGAAGATTTGGAGCCTAGATTTAGGCAACCAAACTTCTAAGGTAAGGATTTAGCACATTTTTTGGAAGAATAAGCATGTATATTATATTTGGGTATTTTTGAAAAGTTGAGAAATTTTTTAAAGATAGGAAATAAACATTTTTGTGATGTTTTGATTTGTTTAAGGGGAAAACAGAGGCTATTGATATGTTTGTGAGTTAGAGGATGGGTGAAAGCTAAAAGTTCAGCTTGATTGTAGGTGTGCCTACAATTGTCAAGGTGAGTGGGATTTCATTAAATGGATGTGATTTATCTCGCATAATGCATGCGCTGCTATGGTACTTAGATGTTGTGTGTATGCTTAGATGAGAATGCCTAGGCTAGAGAACTGATATGTATATGTGTGTGTGTATACATATGTTTGCCTAGAGGTATGAGCCTAGGCTAGAGAACAAATATGATTGTGTGCCTAAATGAGAATGCCTAGGCTAATTAGTTATCTAAGATAGGAATTTGTGTTTGTATGATTTGTGGTGAGCCACAAGATGGCTTTTTGTTGGAACACATGGTATGTAGGTCTTAAAGCAAGAGGCCTACACAAGGTGTAATATGAATTATGGATTAGGGATTGTGCCAAATTATGATGAACGGGCTACCAAATAGGTATATGGCCTGACATGTTTTTGGGTTAATGGCACAATGATTGAGTAATATTAAATATGTGAAGTCGAAGGGCCATAATTACTTATGGACATGATATATGCATAAATGCCCACATATTCATGGTTGATTTGAGGATATGCATAAGGCTGTTAAGTCATAATTGATTGGATTGAATATGAGGAATACATATGTGAGGCTAAAGGCATAAAGGCCAGTAGATTGATTATGTTTTGTTTAATGATGCTTTAGAGATTTGAAGGCACTTAGAACTATATCGTGCGTAGAGATGAATGAAGCTCATTGAATTTAAATATGATTTGATGTGGACATATGGAATGTCATAGGCACAATGGCTTGATTTGTGGATGTGTTCCGTCCGAGGGATGAATTTTGAATGTTGATATGATTTGTGGTTGAGTGGAGTCCCACGCCCTATGACCTTTGAGTTATTACAAGGATGGTTGTAAGTAGGGACAGTGGTATTAGTCTCGCTTGTGATTTTTGCTTGTAGTGCTTTGATGCTACCCATTTGAGAATACTCTGGGTGATGCCGACATTGGGAGATTACTCAGGCTGATGATATGATTCTTCCCCTGCTACTTCGGCGCTTGACATGATTTGATCCTTCGCTTGTTGCTTTGGCACGTGTGTGATTTGATTCTCTGCCAATTATCCATGGAGCATGATTTGACTATGTTTAAGGCAGAACCATTTATTTTATTTCATTTGACTATAATGACATGCATTGGGTGGCATGATCTGATTTGAAATAGGAATATGTGGTGACTGACTGTGAATGATATTTCATGAAAAGCTTTGAGGGAAGCAAATTATATGTAAATGAGATTTACGATTGTGCTCGGCAATTAGGGTGTGTTTATGAAGCCTAGTTTGATGATAACAACTTTGAAGCTAAGCCTTGAATTAGCATGATTTGATGTGAGGACATAGAACATAGAAATTGTGGGCATGACACGCCATTGGGATGTGATCTGACAGAACTTAATATGATGAGTTGTGCATATAGGATATTAGGATGATCCTCGCACCTTTGCAATTGGAGATGTTTGAATATGAAAGTCTTATGGCTATATAGGCCTAAATATATTTTATATGTAAAATATTACGCTATGATAGCTTCCCTTCATTGAGTATTGGATAACTCACCCTTATGTTATGCCATGTGCAAATAAAAAAAGCTATGGGGTTACGTGGCAAGTGTCATCGACTAGACGAACACATAATTGGCATTCGGCAGGTCTCTTTCCCAACATGTCACTCTGTTGAGTCTATATAGGCCTTCTGCCTCCAATTTTGATTAGTTTGTAAAATATGTCAAGCACAATGTGCCATTTGAACTTGTGTAAGGGTTGTTATGTACGAGCCTAATTTGATGGTCAATGTATGGCTTTTGAATATTTGTATGGATTATGAGCTAGGGATGATGTAATATATTAGAATTTTATTATACATATTTGACTATTAATTCCCTAGGCTATGTGTTATGTGATTTGAACTTGAGGCTTACTAGGGTCTTGTGGGCTTTGCTTGCTTGGCTCATGTGCTAGTCACAGACCTTTGGGTTTGGGTTGTGACAGCTTCTCTCCTATGATTAGGTTTAGATTCACTAGGCAAGGTTCCTTGAGGAATATTGTTGATAGAATTCGTAAGTTGACCCACTTGAGTCTCAAGGTTTCTTAATGAAGCTACTTGATTATGAATGAGAGTATCAATCCTTGCCATGAATTGAATGAACATCTCTTCCACAGATGGCTTTTTCTCAGTCATGGGAGCTCTCTCTTAAAATGGAAATCCAGTAAACATATGAAGCTTTGGAGCTAATGAAGATCTCTGATTGTTGCTCCAAGAAAACTTTGAATGATTCCACCATCCAAAAATATAACTGTTGGCATACAGGTTGTTCTACTGCCAATTGAGATTTCCCATAAATTGAATTGATTCCCACAATGGTTACTTGAATGTCCTTCTCTAGAAACCTCACATGTCACAAATGGTTTAGGAAGGACTTGAACTCTTAGAGTTTCAAACTTTTGGACAAAGCAGTCACCTGAGCAGTCAAAGCAGTCAAAGCATCCATTGTGTGGAGGTATCTAAAAAAATAAAGAAACACAAAAGCTTGAACTAAGACAATTTTGTTTAATTTAATATCAGCAAAATAAATAGGAAATGCAAATCCCCGATGATGGCACAAAAAACTTGTTTTCAATTTAATACACACAAGTGCACATGGCTATACAAGCAATATAAAGATAAGTCGAGAATTGTTTCTCATAGAGATTTGTACTTATTCTAACTAAGTACTAAATTTACAAAAAAATCTATCTTATCCAAGCACATAGTTTTGAAGGGTTGATTAAACTAGAAATGCTCTTTAAAACTAAGTAAATAAAGAAGAATAGAATTTCACTAAGAGAGATATTAATTCAAAAGCCTAGGATTATGGTATCTTCATTTGAATTTAATCATTCTCCTTAACTTAGATTAATAGGATACATGCCTAACCTAGAATCCATATTATGTACAAGTCTCTGTGGAGATCTTGCTCATATACCTTTTCAAAACTAATTCCATGTCTATGCAAATTAATTAGAAAAGGTTCATTATGTTCGTGTTCTAATTTGGCTACCTAAGTTATTTAGGTAAATGACTATCATAAATACGAAACTATCACCTAACTTTTAAGTGAGTTGAACAAAAGCTATTCAAAACAATGGTTTATTCTAAACTCCCTCTATCGAGTTCCATTTAGAGACCTAATACATTTCAACTAGTCGTCAAGTAGTGAAAAGCAATAAGTATAAAATTGAATAAACCATGCATCATCCATTAATACTAAGCAAAAAGAAATCATATCTTCAAACTATATAATGAAATAACCCATAATCCTAGAACACAAATTTAGTTCATTTTTTTTATAGCAGACATAATTATTTTAAAAGAATAAGAAAAAAGTGAAGAGTACTAAAGATATCAGAACCTCTTTTGGTTCTTGATCTTTGATTGCCTTTAATTTCTTCTTGTTTTCGTTGTCAAAGAACCTTTTTCTTTCTCTCAAAAACTGTCATTCATTCACTCTCCAAGCCCCTCATTCAACTGCTGAAAATAAAAAATTTATAGCCTCCAAAAAGCCTAAAAAATTCTATTCCTAAATAGTTGAATCTTATTGCAACACATTAAAGTGCCAAGGCCTAGCTTCTTTGGCTCCATGGTGCTCCACACTCAGGAATTAGTATGGGAGCAGTGCTGCTTCCCTTGGGCACTGTGGCCTTGAGTCTTGCAAGGCCATAGTGCTACTCTTTGTGCTGCCTTGGTGTAGACTGTTGCAGTATGTCATCTTGCAACTCAATTTTCTCCTATGTCAAAGCTGATCTGGGTAAAATAGTAAACACAAAAGTTTTAGGTCCACCTCTTAAATTTCTTATGGTCCAAAAATCACATTGATTGAATCTCTGTAGTTCGAGTTATGTCCAAATTACCCTAACATGTTTAGTGAAAATCTGCACTTAGTCTCCATTGCATAGTTCATCACCATTTAACTTTACGCATTTAAAAACCTACAAGCACAAGGACTAAATCAGCATTGGCTTAAAATAGGACTTTCAACATGAAAATAAACTAGAAATTACTTGAATTAAAATAGGTTAACATGCTTAAAACTAATTAACTAAAAACATAAAAATTGTCTAAAGATTACTTAAAGCACAAGGATTTAGCTACATTAACATCTCAAAATGTGGCTAAAAAACTCTATATAATAGAGCTATCAACACTTCCTCAAAGTTAAACATACATTTTACTCATGTTGTCATTAAGTCAGCTACTGCATCCCCTCTTTTCAAGTCCGAACACTCATAATGGAAATTTCACCAAGTCCAATTATGTATGTTTGCCTCCAAATATTGTTTCTAAATGGGCCTCACCAACCACTTCTAGAGTTGTGTGTATGTTCTATGACAAACCAAGTCATGCTACCAAGAACTACTTCAAACTTAAGCCTTGACAACCTATTCCTTAAGCCAATAATATTAACACTGAAAACCCAACATTTAGCTATAGGATTCTGGTGCATCTCTTCATGTCACCAAAAAATTACAGAATTTGGACTTCTCTATGGAATATGATTGTGAAACCTTGACCTTCATAGATGCGTAACTCAAGGTGAAAATTATGTTTAAAGGTTTAATTTGAGCTAATGATGCTAGTTTTACGTTACTTATAATTATTTTAAGTCGTTATAGGAGTAGGATTCAAAAATAATTTCAATTGGTGAAGAAAGGTGCGTAATGGGCTGTTGCTCTATTTTCAGATGTTTCGGTTTTTCAAGCATATCTCCGATTACAAAAATCCAAATGACATGATTTTTGAACCATTAGAAAGCTAAGAGGTAGGGTTACAACTTTGAAGTTTACCTCTTTGCCCATTTTTGAAGGGAAGGTGGTCAAAATCTTTGTTAAAGTGAAAGTACTATGCCAAAAGAACATATTCGAACCAAACATTTGAGCGCCGCGGCACTAGAAATTGAGAGCCGCGACCCTCACCGTAATTTCCACAAATAACAAGTGTAGGGGATTTTTGAAGCTAGGACCTTTGAGGGCTACTTAAAGGAACTCTTTTAGAGGATTTTGAACTTTTTCCCAGTGTCAAAAAAGTAAAATGATTGCATAAGAAAAAGAGGAAGAAAAATGGCCTTGTTAAGGGCATTATTGTAATTGCATGAGAAATTAGATAAGCTTTAACTATAAAGATCTCATCTTTTCCAACAACTTTTTCTTCCTCCTCCCATTTCACATTTCTCTCCTCTTCCATGAAAGTTTCTCTCAAGCTTCCATCACTCTCTCAAACTAACCTCAAATTTTGTGCTTTACACACCCTGTTGTAGTGTTTTTCCTACTCTTTTACTCCTTCACCTTAAACAAACCCTTAAAAATCTTTTTTTAATACTTTCTCTCACTAGCTGAACTTTGTAAAGAGAAAAAGAGAGAAAGGTTTCATGATAGCTTGAGGACTCTGGAGAAGAAATTTATTACAATCCTCCAAGGTGAGTGATGAATTAGGATTGGTTTTAATTTGTTGATGATGGCTAGTAATTAGAGTTATGAGTTGTGTTATTTGCTGAAATTGTTTATCTATTTCTAGTGTTACTAAAGTAGAGAAACGAAATAGCCAATAAAATGGTAATTGGAAGGTAGATAGGAAGGGCTATTGAAGCTTGATTTGGGAAACAGCTTTTGGAGTGATATTAATATAAATTGGATTGACTGTGATGTTTTTGTGCATGATAGGTTCCAACAAGGCCCCTCAGCCCCATTTGGACCATTAGGGAAGTTAGAGTCGATTTAAGGTTTAACAATTATCGGTGAGTGAACTTGCATTAAAAGGTTTTGGGATATACACATATATGTTTGATTGAATCCCTTCAAACGTTTTATTTGGTTCTTTCTTCAAAACTTGCACGGGAACAAGCCCTTATGAAATGTTTTCATGTTATAAGATGGATAGTGTGATCAATTCACATGTTTCTATATCATGTTGATAGATATATATATATATATATATATAGTATGTCCTAAATGGTACCATTGTGTGACAAATGCAACTGTGCATGTGTGGGGTGAGTTTGCACTTGCCGGTGATGACGGTAGTGAGGGAAGTGGATTGTGATACTATCCGTGTGCACGATGTGGGGGGGATGTACACAATGGCATTAACTATACACGATGTGGGGTGATGCACACGATGGCTCCAGCTATGTGCACGATGTGGGGGGATGCACACGATGACTCTAGCTATGTGCACGATGTGGGGGGATGCACATAAGCTGGGTGAGATGGGGTGTCCGATTATGTGCACGATGTAGGGGGATGCACATGAGCTAGGTGAGATGGGTGTCCGGTTATGTGCACGATATGGGGGGATGCAAACGAGCTAGGTGAGATAGGGTGGTATACGAATTGATATATGCTTAAGTACATGTATATGCAATAGAAAGATCATGATTATAATATGTGATTGTATGGCATGATGAATCTTGAAAATTTTCCAATTACTTGCAAATTGATTATATTGCAACGAGAAACATTCTGTTTTAATCTGCCTTGCTTGGATGATTGCTGGAAATTTCCTCTCTTTCCAACTTTATGCTGCATATGATTCCTTCATCATTAAATGATTTAATAACCAGGGGTTTAATGGAGGGATTTTAATAAGAACTTGAACTAAGTTGCATTGTTTTCGAATAAGTGCATCATGATTATCAACTTTCTTCATTGTTGCTTGTTTCCTTCCTTTGTTCACTCAGTGTGTTTATACTCACCGTTTCAACTTCATGTTTTCAAATCAAGAGGTAGTTGGTAACTAGGTTAAGGTGTCCTCGTAGATTCATATCCTTGGTAGGTATCTTGGCATTCCATAGCCGTACCTTCAACTTGGTCACTTCTCTAGAAGCCGAGAGTCATTTTTGTTTGTAAATAGATGCATGTGATGTAAAGTACTAAGATGCATGCCTTAGACCATATATGTATATTTTGATTGGTAAGCCATCATGAATGGCAATGGTTACTATTATTTTGGGTTAATATTAATGCAATTTTGATTGCTATAGTTTATTAGTAAAGTACTTGAAGAGTAAAATTGTGATATGTAACTTATAAAATAATTGATGGGATGATGGGCAGGATTATGTAAATAGTTACTTGGGCTTAGTGGACTACGTCCATTGAGTCCATGTGCCGATCACGGCTCGAAAATCGGGTCTTGACAAAGTTGGTATCAGAGCCCTAGGTTGTCTAGGTCCTAGGACTTCCTTTTTGTTGGCCCAGCGGAATATCGGGTCTTTATGTGGAAACTTCAATTGTGAAGTGTGAACCATGGCAAATTTTACTACCAAGGGACCACATAGATTCCCTATCTTAGAAACCACCTTTTCTCCTTAAGTATGATTATAAAATGTGTTTAATAACAAGTGTTTGCTCTTGTCTAGGTAAGAATGCCGCCTCAAGACGGATGGGGGATCAAGATGCTCTTAATGAGATGACAAATAGGTCACGGCCGTCCACGCTTAGGATTCGAGGTAGACGTGGTAGGGCCACTAGGCCACTGAGTGCGGATATGCCTATGGGTAGGCGAGGGTAGGGATAGTCTTCAGGTGATGTGGATAGACAATCAACTGGGGGCATTACCATTGAGGACTTGACGGCAGACCTACAGGGAGTTAATCGGGTTGTAGAGATGATGGTAGTCCATATGGATGATATACAGGGGATAGTGGAAGGGAGACCTACAGTACAAGAATCTCTTAGCTCCCAAGGGCAGGCCAAACGCCAATATTTTAAGGTTGAGAGAGGTCATTTAGAGATTTCTCTTCTTGATTTTCTCAAGCTTAAGCCTCTGTCATTTTTAGGGTCTGATACATTGAAGAAACCCTAGATTTTCTTAGATAAGATGGAGAAAATTTGTAATGCCTTGAGATGTTTCAATGTTCGATTAGTCGAGCTAGCCGCCTTCCGATTAGAGGACATGGAGCAAGAGTGGTATAGCTCCTTATGTAAAGGCAAACCATTGCATGCAGCACCGTTGACTTGGAGTGAGTTCAGTACAGCCTTCTTAAATCAATTTTTACCACTCAGTGTACGTAATGCTAGGGCTAGAGAGTTTGAGGCTTTGGTGCAGACCTTGAGTATGGCGGTGTCAGATTACGACATAAAATTCACACAGTTGTCTCGGTATGTGCCTTATTTAGTTTTTATAGAGGAGATGAAGATTCAGAGGTTTGTGGATGGGCTAGTGGAGCCATTGTTTATGGCTGTGGCATCTCGAGATTTCAATACCTACTCTACAGCAGTGGATTGGGCTCAGCAGATTGAGATGAGGACCAGTGAGAGTAAGGCTGTAAGGGATAAAGCAAAAAGGGCCAAGACAGAGGTTATCAAGATGGCAAAGATTTTAATGGTGGTATTTCATCTTCTAGCCATCAAGGCCCACAGTGGGACTCACGATTGCCCCAAAAGGGGAGTGATGTGACTAGTGTCAACGTTCGACCAGGGCAAAAAACTTTTAGTGGAGGAAAGCAGTAAGATTCTAGACAGAGTAGTCAAGTTATCCACCCTTGTGATACTTGTGGGAGATGACATAGTGGACGATGCTTACGTACTACGAGAGTTTGTTATGGGTGTGGTCAATCTGGACATATTAAGAGTTCCTTCAGTAGCCGCCTCATCTAATTAAGAGGCTAATGGATTAAGAGGTAGAGGTGCTATTACTTCCTCTCAAAGCAAGCCTTCTGGGTCTGGACGTTAGAGTTCCATCGGTAGAGGCCAAGCGAGGGTATATGCTTTAACACCCTAGGAGGCCCAAACATCCAATACAGTGGTTTCAAGTACTCTTTCCGTTTGTAATATGGATGTTCAAGTATTGCTTGATCCTGGTGTTACCCATTCTTTTATTTATCCATGTTTTGCACTTCTTTTGGGTAAGGATTGTGTTAGGAGAGACGAACAACTGGTGGTGTCTACTCCTTTAAAAGAGGTATTTGTGGTTGAATGGGGATATGAATCCTGTGTAGTTTGAATCAAAGACAAAAACACATTGGTGAATCTAATGGTGTTAGACACCTTAGACTTTGACATGATTTTAGGAATGGATTGGCTATCACCCTGCCATGCCAGTGTGGATTGTTATCATAAATTGGTTAGATATGATTTTCTCGGTGAACCATCATTTAGTATTCAGGGGGATAGGAGTAATGCTTAAACCAATTTGATATCAGTCATGGCTACTAGAAGGTTATTAAAACAGGGTTGTTCAGGTTACTTGGCTGTTGTGAGAGATACTCAAGCGAAGGTTGGAGATATAAGCCAAGTGACGGTGAAGAATAAGTACCCCTTTCCAAGAATAGATGATTTATTTGATCAACTACAAGGAGCATAATGTTTCTCTAAGATAGATCTGTGATCTAGGTACCATCAGTTGAGGATCCGAAACGAAGATATACCAAAGACTACCTTTCAAACAAGATACGGGCACTATGAGTTCTTGGTGATGTCGTTCGAGCTTACGAATGCCTCTTCAGCCTTTATGGATTTGATGAACCGAGTGTTCAAGCCCTATTTGGACAAGTTCGTGGCGGTGTTTATTGATGATATCTTGATCTACTCGAAGAGCCGATAAGAGCATGAGCAACATCTTAAGATAGTGATCCAAACTTTGAGAAAACACCGAGTGTATGCCAAGTTCTCCAAGTGTAAGTTCTGGCTTAAAAGCATTGCATTCTTGGGACATGTGTTATCCAAGGATGGGGTACAAGTCGATCCAAAGAAAGTTGAGGCAGTGGAAAAGTGGCCAAGGCCAACATCAGTTATAGAGATTAGAAGCTTTTTGGGTTTGGCTGGCTATTATTATCATTTTATGAAGGACTTTTCAAAAATAGTCGTTCTTTTGACTAAGCTAACACGCAAAGATACAAAATTTGAGTGGTCAGATGCTTGTGAGGATAACTTTGAGAAGCTTAAGGCATGTCTCACCACAGCTCCAGTATTAAGCCTACTGCAAGGCACAGGGGGTTATACAGTATTCTGGGATGCATCGCGAGTTGGTTTAGGGTGTGTATTAATGCAGCATGGGAAGGTGATTGCGTATGCATCAAGGTAACTTAAAAGGCATAAGTAGAATTACCCCACACACGATTTGGAGATGGCAGCAATTATGTTTACCTTAAAGATTTGGAGACATTACTTGTATGGTGAGACTTGCAAGATATATATAGACCACAAAAGCCTAAAGTATATATTTCAATAGAAGGATCTTAACTTGAGACAACGTAGGTAGATGGAGTTGCTAAAGGATTATGATTGCACTATTCTTTACCACCCCGGTAAGGCCAATGCAGTGGCGGATGCCTTGAGTCAAAAATCATTGGGGAGCATGGCACATATCTCTATAGATAGGAGATCTTTGATTAAGGAGATGCATAGCTTAGGAGACATGGTTGTACATTTGGAAGTTTTAGAGGCAAATGCATTGCTAGCACATTTTAGAGTGAAGCCTATCTTAATGGACCGGATTAAAGAAGCACAAAGTAAAGATGAGTTCGTAACTAAGGCCTTAGGAACCCTTAAGGAAGGAAAGGAAAGATGTTTACTTAAGGCACAGATGGAGTATTAAGGTATGGAACCAAACTTTATGTTCCCGATAGTGATGGATTGAGGAGAGAAATATTGGATAAAGCACACATGGAAGCTTATGTGGTACATCCAAGGGCTACAAAGGTGTATCAAGATTTGAAAGAGGCATATTGGTGGGAAGGACTTACGAAAGATGTAGCTGAGTTTGTCTCCAAGTGCTTGGTTTGTCAACAAGTTAAGGCCGAGCATCAAAGGCCTGCAGGGCTACTACAACCAGTACTAGTGTTCGAATGGAAATGGGAACATATTGCAATGGATTTTGTAACGGGTTTGCCTCGAACTAGTGGGGGCTACGACTTGATCTAGGTCATAGTAGACTAGCTAACGAAATCAGCTCATTTCCTTCCAATTAAAACTACATACAAGGTCGCCCAGTACGCTCAACTTTATGTAGACGAGGTAATACGGTTGCATGGCATTCCTGCTTCTATAGTATCTGACAATGGGGCACAATTCACCAGTAGGTTTTGGGAAAAGTTAAAAGAAGCATTGGGCACTAAGTTAGATTTCAGCACAGCTTTCCACCCTCAGACTAATGGATAGTCCAAACGGATGATATAGATATTAGAAGATATGTTGAGGGCCTGTGTAATAAACCTTGGGGTCAGGTGGGATCGATATCTACCCTTAGAGGAGTTTGCCTACAACAACAGTTTCCAAGCTAGCATCCAAATGGCACCATTTGAAGCATTATAGGGATGGAGGTGCAGGTCACCTATGAGATGGCTAGAGGTGGGAGAAAGGAAACTCTTGGGGTTTGAGTTGGTGTAGGACGCCACCGAGAAAATACACATGATTCGTCAAAGGATGTTGTCAGCACAAAGTAGGCAAAAGTCATATGTTGATAACAGATGAAGGAACTCAGAGTTTCAAGTGGGGGATCATATATTTTTTAAGGTCTCACCAACAAAAGGGGTAATGAGGTTTGGTGAGAAGGGAAAATTGAGACCTCGGTATATAAGACCCTTCGAGATTTTTGAAAAGGTTGGAGCAATGGCATATCGCTTGGCATTACCACCAGACCTTTCTAATATTCACCCCGTGTTTCATGTATCAATGCTTAGGAAGTTTAACCCGGATCCATCTCATGTAATACGGTATGAAACCATCCAACTGTAGGATGATTTGACCTATGAGGAGCAACCAGTAGTTATCCTTGATAGGCAAGTTAAAAAGCTTCGTTCAAAGGATGTAGCCTCAGTTAAAGTGTTATGGCGAAACCACACTAGTGAAGAGGTAACGTGGGAAGCCGAAGAAGAGAAGTGAACAAAGTACCCACACCTCTTTAATATGTAGAGGTACGCTACCTTATAGTTTGATTTAAATTCGGGGACCGAATTTCTTTTAGTGAGGGAGAATGTGAAACCTTGACCTTGATAGACACGTAACTCGAGGTGAAACTTATGTTTAAAGGTTTAATTTGAGCTAATGATGCTAGTTTTACATTACTAATAATTATTTTATGTCGTTATAGGAGTAGGATTCAAAAATAATTTTAATTGGTGAAGAAAGGTGCATAATGGGCTATTGCTCTATTTGCATATATTTCGGTGTTTCAAAAATATCTCCCATTACAGAAGTTCAAATGATATGATTTTTAAACCATTAGAAAGCTAAGAGGTAGGGCTACAACTTTGATGTTTGCCACTTTGCCCAGTTTTGAAGGGAACGTGGTCAAAATCTTTGTTGAAGTGGAAGTACTATGCTAGAAGAACACTTCAGATAGAACATTTGAGCACCACGACGCTGAAAATTGAGAGCGGCGGCCTTCACCATAATTTTCACAAATAACAAGTTTAGGGGATTTTTGAAGCTAGGATTTCTAAGGGCTACTTAAGGGATCTCTTTCAAAGGATTTTGGACCTTTTCCCAATGTCAAAAGAATAAAAAGGTTGCACAAGAAAAGGAGGAAGACAAGTGGCCTTGTTAAGGGCATTATTGTAATTGCATGAGAAATTAGATAAGCTTTAACTATAACGATCTCATCTTTTTCAGCAACTTCTACAATTCTCCAGCAACTTTTCCTTCCTCTTCCCATCTCACATTTCTCTCCTCTTCCATGAAAGTTTCTTTCAAGCTTCCATCACTCTCTCAAACTAACCTCAACTTTTGTGCTTTACACACCTTGTTGTATGGTTTTCCCTACTCTTTTACTCCTTCACCTTAAACAAACCCTTAAATATATTTTTTCAACACTTTCTCTCACCAGTTGAACTTTGTAAAGAGAGAGAGAGAGGTTTCATGATAGCTTGAGGACTCTTGGGAAGAAATTTCATTACAATCCTCCAAGGTGAGCGATGAATTAGGATTGGTTTTAAGTTGTTGATGATGGCTAGTAATTAAAGTTATGAGTTGTGTTATTTGTTGAAATTGTTTATCTATTTCTAGTGTTACTAAAGTAGAGAAATGGAATAGCCAATCAAATGGTAATTGGAAGGTAGATAGGAAGGGCTATTGAAGCTTGATTTGGGAAATAGTTTTTGGAGTGATATTAATGTAAATTTGGATTGGCTGTGATATTTTTGTGAATGATAGGTTCCAACAAGGCCCCTCAGCCCCATTTGGACCATTAGGGAAGTTAGAGTCGATTAAGGGTTCAACAATTACCGTTGAGTGAACTTGCATTAAAAGGTTTTGGGATATACACATATATGTTTGATTGAATCCCCTTAAACATTTTATTTAGTTCTTTCTTCAAAACTTGCACGGGAACAAGCCCTTATGAAATGTTTTCATGTTATGAGATGGATAATGTGATCAATTCACATGTTTCTGTATAATGTTGATATGTGTATATATATATATATATACTATGTCTTAAATGGTGCCATTGTGTGACAAATGCAACCGTGCATGTGTGGGGTGAGTTTACACTTGCCGGTGATGACGGTGGTGAGGGAGGTGGATGGTGATATTGCCCATGTGCATGATGTGGGGGGGATGTACATGATGGCATTAACTGTGCACGATGTGGGGGGATGCACACGATGACTCCAGCTATGTGCACAATGTGGGGGGATGCACATGAGCTGGGTGAGATGAGGTGTCCAGCTATGTGCACGATGTGGGGGGATGCACATGAGCTGGTTGAGATAGGTGTCTTGCTATGTGCACGATGTGGGAGGATGCACATGAGCTGGGTGAGATGGGGTGGTATACGAATTGATATATGCTTAAGTATATGTATATGCAATAGAAAGATCATGATTATAAAATGTTATTGTATGGCATGATGAATCTTGAAAATTTTCCAACTAATTGCAAATTGATTCTATTGCAGCAAGAAACATTCTGTTTATGCTACCTTGCTTGGATGATTGCTGGAAATTTCCTCTCTTTCCAACTTCATGCTGAATATGGTTCCTTCATCATTAAATAATTTAATAACAAGGGGTTTAATGGAGGGATTTTAAATAGAACTTGAACTAAGTTGCATTGTTTTCGAATAAGTGCATCATGATTATCAACTTTCTTTATTGTTGCTTGTTCCCTTCCTTTGTTCACTCACTAGGTTTATACTCACTGTTTTCAACTTCATGTTTTCAGATCAAGAGGTAGCCGGTAACTAGGTCGAGGTGTTCTTGTAGATTCGTATCCTTGGTAGGTATCTTGGCATTCCGTAGCCGTACCTTCACCTTGGTCACTCCGCTGGAAGCCCATCATCATTTTTGTTTGTAAATACATACATGTGATGTAAAGTGCTAAGATTCATGGCTTAGACCATATATGTATATTTTGATTGGTAAGCCATCATAAGTGGCAATGGTTAATATTATTTTGGGTTATTATAAATGCAGTTTTGATTGTTATAGTTTATTAGTAAAGTACTTGAAGGGTAAAATTGTGAGATATAACTTTTAGAATAATTGATCGGATGATGAGCAGGATTACGTAAATAGGTTTGCTTGGGCTTAGTGGACTATGTGCATTGAGTCCATGCGTCGATCACGGCTCGAAAATCATGTCATGACAATGATGGTCCTGATTCACTATACGTTGGTTATGGTACTAGTCTGTCTATCTCCCATATAAGTTCAACTTCTATTACACCCTCATTTCATTCTTTTCTTTAAATAATGTTCTTTTTGTTCAAAACTAATACATAGTACCATATTTACATACATAGTAGATTCAAAACTTTCTTGAAAATGTTTGAACCAAGTATTTGAAACCAATCTTTTTACCAAAGTCATTTAAATCATGCCAAGGTAAATAGATCATAAAATATACTCATTTTACATATTAAAGTACTTCAAAAGGTGTACCCATTCACCTTGATGCGAAGCAATTTTTTCTAAGCTTCAATTCACCAAACCTTGCTCATTTTATGATTTTGAGTTTTAACAATCACCTAGCACAATAAATCTTATGATAAACTTTATAGTTTCTAGCAAACCCATTTTTGAAACTAGTCGAGTAAACGAATATTTTTTTTTAAAATTCCAACAAGCTTCAAAACTTCAAAACAAAATCATTTATTTAACTACCCCAAGTATCCTTTCCTCCATAACTTTTTTAAGAGTAAAAACGCCCTAAAATGCTCAACTCAATTAAGGATTAATAAGTTGAAATTCAAATAAATATAAAGTAAGGTCATAACCATGGGTTGAAACATAAAAATGCTAAATCTCACCTTAGATTCAAGTTTGGAAGGTTGAATCCTTCCTAAATGGGATCTTGAAGGGTTGTACAAGAGTTTGGAGACTGTTAAATAGTGAATGGAGGATAAAATAATGAAAAATAAGAAGTAAGGCTTGAGTTAGGGCTTTTTATTTTTTCTTGCTAGACCCTAGGGGTCTATCCCTCGATCTATGTTTTCTTCCCAAGGATGTAGGGATCGACTCTTTAACCTTAAGGGGTCAATCTTTTTTATTTCCAATAGCTATTTTTAGGTTCTAACTTGTAAAGATTGAACCTTTAACAATCGAGGGTAGATTTTTTTGGTTTTAGAAGCTTTTTTAAGTATTTTATCTTGCAGGGGTCGACCCTTTAAACTTTAGGTCGATCCTTAACACTTTCAGTAGCTAATTTAAGCCAAAATACTTCTAGGGACCAACCCTCCTTGCTTAGGGATTGACTGTCATAGCCCAATTTTTGGACCATCACTGGTGCATGGGCCTAATGGGCACAGCCCATTAAGCCTAAGCAAGCCTCTTTATGTAGTCCTGTCCATCTTTTCATCCATCATTCCTAAGGTCACATTTCGTAATTCTCAACTATAAGTACTTTAATAATGTGCTATGACAATCAAATACTTGCATTTATAGTAACCTAAAATAATATCACCCATTGCCAACTCATAGTGGCACCATCAATCAAAATATACATGTGTTGTTCATAACATGAATCTTAGTGATTTACATCACGTGTGTGTGTACACAAGCAAAAGACTCTTGACTACCAGCGGAGTGACCTTGGGTGAAGGTACAACTACTGAATGCCATGATACCTAGCAAAAAGACGAATATATGTGCACACCTCAATCTAAATCCCAATTGCCTCCGAGTCCGAAAACATGAAGTTGAAAAAAGTGAGTATAAACCTAGTGAGTGAACATAGGAAGGGAACAAGCAAACAATAATGAAAGTATTAGAAAACATGATGCACTTATGTTAAAAAAACAATGCAATTTAGCTTAATTTCTTGTTAAAACCCTTCAGTTCAACCTTTGATTTTTTAACCCCTTAGTGTTGAAGGATCCTTAATCAACAATGAAATTGAAGAGTGAGAACAACAGCAAATATCCAAGCAAAACAAGCAAGAGAAAGAGTTTTTTGCTTTGAAATTCAAGGCAGATGAAATTAAGGGGATTTTTTACTAAGACGAAAATTCGTTCCTGCTGCAACGAAAATCAATTTGAACGTATTTAATAATTGTCAACATTCAACATTCAATACAATCACATTTTATTTCTTGAACCTCTTTATAACATATATAAACATGTATATAACTACTGACCCCCCCAACTCATGCGCACTCCCACACCGTACACAGCTAGGTCATCATGTGCGCTCTCACACCGTACAGTAAAATATCATTATGTATACTCTCACACCACATCACCACCAGCATGTGCACTCCCACACCGCACACGCACGGTTACAATTGTCACACAATAGTACCATTCAATGCATAACATACACATCAACATAACGTAGGAACACATGAGCTAATCACATTGCACATTTCACAACGTAAGAAAATTTCATCAAGGGCTTGTTCCCCAAGTATATTTTAAAGCAAAAACAAATAAAATTTTCGAATGATTCATTCAAACACATATGCATTTCCCAAAACATTTTAAATGCAAGTTCACCCACATGTCCTTGTTGATTCTTTAATCGACTCCAACTTCCACTAATGCTCCAAGTGGAGATGTGGGGTCTCGTTGGAACCTATCACATACAATAGCATCACAACCAACTCAATTTACATGAATATTATTCCAAAAGTTGTTTCCTAAATCAAACTTTACTAGTTATTCTTAACTAGTTTCCAATTACCATTTGACTAGTCATTTGTTTACACTACTTTAGTCACACTAGAAATAAATAAATAACCTTCAATAATAAAACAACCCACAATTCTAATTATTGGCCATTCACCAACAACTTAAAAATCAAATGTAACTCGTTACTCACCTTGGTGAACTTGTAGTTGAATCCTTTAGTAAGGATTAAAGAGGGAAAATTCTTTTAAGGGTTTTTTCAAGCTAATTTAAAGATTTTTTCTCTCTAAAAATGTTCAGCTAATGAAAAAAAGAGCAAAGGAAAACTTTTTGAGGGTTTTTAAGCTGAAAATGTAAAAGTGCACGAAAAATCTTATTAAAAAGTGTACAAAAGCATGAGAATTGGAGTTAATTTGAAAAACTTATGGAGGTTTCAAGGGTGGCCTCCATGGAAGATTGAAAGTTTAGAATGGAGAGAAGGGATGGGAAGAAGAAGAAAAAACTATTGGAAGTGAGGAGAAAGTTGTTGGAAAATTATATATTTATTCCTAGAGTTGACTAAAGTTCCACCTATTTACAAAAATGCCATTGCATAGTTGACTTTGCCTTCTTCTTTCCTTTGGCTCAAACTTTTTACTCTTTTGACATTGAGAAAAGGTCCATAATAGATTAGGGGTACTTGAGTTCATGAAAACTTAGAAATTCAGACTTGAGAGCTAAAATTACCATTTTACCCCTATTATGGAAATTATTTTTATTTTATTTATTTTATTGTTATATATTATTTATTTACTTATTTTACTTATTTAGACCTCAATAATATTAGAAAGCCTATTTTTAGGAACTCACCAAGAAAAATGACAAAATTACCCCTAATCCATGTCTTCATTTCTACCTCAAGTTATGCATCTATGGAGGTCGAGGTTTCACATTGACCCTTCATGCCTTAACATGCAAAAATCTATTCTTTAAGTTTCCTCTCACTTACATTCTTTCAACCATCAATCATCCACAAATATAACACTATATTTTGAAAAAATTTATAACCAAATGATTGAGAGAACTCATCCAGTAATCAAATCAAAATATTGTTCATTAAATGATCAAATTTTACCAAGTTTCACTTAATGTAAAATCAAGGTTTCAAAAAAATGTTTTCGCTAATTAAATCTTATGATGGGTGGGACTACGGTTCACTATATAAAGGTCATTGTTGGTCAATTTAATACACGCAAGTGCACATGGCCGTACAAGTAATACAAAGGTAAGTTGAGTATCGTTTCCCACAGAGATTTGTACCTATTCTTACTAGGTACTAAATGTATAATAAAATCTATCTAATCCAAGCACTCAATTTTGAATGGTTGATTAAACTAAAAATGCTCTTTAAAACTAGGTAAATAAAGAAGAATTGTAACACCCCTAATTTTTTATGTAGACTAAGAATGATTTATGAAATATGTGGAGTTTTGAGGATTTTGATGATATGATATGTATGCCAAGTGTTTGAGAGTGTATATATTGACACTTAGGCAAATTTGAGGAAATATATTATAAATCCCATAGTTTGAGGTGTTGCTCTAAGTTTGATGTTGTGTTTATGAGATTATGTGTATGGGATTAATTTAAATGAATGATTTGAGCGGTAATATCAACTGAGAATAATATTAGAGTGTTAAACTTGGATTTTTTGAGTTTTTCAAAAGCTTAGAACTGCCTGCAGGGGTGAAAGTATTTATACAAAGCCTAATGTATTGATACATCCATGGCAGGAAGAAAAACAAAGGCCCTAGGAAGAACATCTTATCGATACATTCTCAAATGTATTGATAGATTTGGCCAAAGATGGGCATGTATCGATACATTGTCCAAAATGTATTGATACATTTGAAGCAAAGAGCACCTAAGGGGAAATGTATCGATACATTTCCTACGTGTATTGATACATGTTGGGCAGAGGGCATTCTGCCTGAAATGTATCGACACATTCATTCAAAATTAGGGTAGATGTATTGATACATTGCCAAAATGTATCGATACATCATAGAGGAAAGGTAAAAATAAAAAGGGATTTTGGGCCATTTCGTCCAACCTTTTCTCTCCCTTTGTCTCTTTAGAACCTAAGACCCTAAGGCCCTAAATAGATTTTTGAAGTGATTTGATGCTATTTAGAGCTAGGGAAACCATTATGGAGGTAAGATTTAACGTTTTACCGATTATTTTCCAATTTAATTGGTTAAATGCTAAGAAATTTCATTTTCTCCAGATTTGGAAATTTCCCCCTTTAGTTTGGATTGACGAATTTAGGAGCTAAGACCCATGGAATTGGACTTCTAAGGTATAGGTTTAGCTCATTAATGAAAGATTTGAGCTTAAATAGTTGGATTGCTAAGATTTGGTTAGTTATGCAAAAGCTAGAATTTTTCAAAAGTCAGGAATGAGTAACATTCCGATGTTTTAATGTGTTTGAAGGGGGAAACAGAGTTAAGTCAACTCATTGGCAAGCTAGACGATGATGGGAAGCTAAAGATCGAAGCTTGGCAGGGAGTGCCTCCAATTTGTCACTACGAGTGGCTTTAAATAAAATGCATGTAATGCATGACGCATGGTAGATGTGTTGTCGTGGTATTAGAATGAAATATGTATGCCTAGATGAACGAACCTAGGGTAGAGAACAATATATGTGTATATGTATATATGCAAATTGTGTGTGATTGTCTATTGTGATGTGAGCCACATGGGTGGCCTATGCTGTGTGTGCTTAGACTAAGACATCTAAAGGCTGTGATGGACCCTCAAGATTAGATTACTCTAGGTGAATGATATGTTAAGATGATTTGATTGAATGATGCCTTGGAGACTTTGAGGAATTTAGAACCCTAACCAAGCTTAAAATGATTGAAGCTCGACAAATGTGATTTGTGGTTTGATGAAGAAAGATGTGAACGACAAAGGCATGATAGCCTTGTTTGTGGATTTGTGTTTCCATCCGAGGGATGAATTCAGACGATGATCTGATTTGTGGTTGAATGGATTTTTGTCCCCTAGTGACTATGTGTGTCCTTATAGGGATTGTGGTAAGCAGGGACCATGGCATGAATCTCGGCTGCAGTGCTTTGATGTCATATGTTGAGATTACTTATTGTGATGCCAACATCAAGAGTTTATTTCGGTTGATGATCTGTTCTCTGCCAACTACTCTAGCATTGTGCGTGATCTGTTCTCCGCCCGTTGCTTCGACACATGGGTGATCTGTTTCTCTACCGCAGCTTTGCCTTGAGCGTGATCTGATTCTTCATTGGTTGGCCATCGAGCTCTGATTATGTCCAAAGGAGGACCACTCGTTAATTTGATTTGTAAGTGATGTGAGATAGCCATGGAGAAGCTTAGATAAATGTAATATGATTTTGATGTGATACTCCAATGACTAGAGTATGCCATGGAAGACGATTTGAATAACTTTGATTAGCTTCGAGAGTAAACCTAATGATGTGTGATAATCTTTGGAGACATCGAGGATGATGATATGCTCTCACATTGGGATCTTATGGATAATGATATACACTACATTCAAAGACGTTTGCTGGAACATCTAGATGCACGGACAGTGCATATATTTCATATGTATTTTATATATATATATATGATTTTGTTTATATGCACCACTCACTAAATATTATAGTACTCACACAGTTGTATACCATATGCAGATAAGTAGGCCACAGAGTTGTGTGGTAAAGGCCAACAATAGACCAATTTTGGCATCCAGTAAGTTCTTCGTTTTGGTCACTCCGCTGAGTTAGTTAAGGCCTTCCACTGTGGATAATGTGTGTAGGCACTGAATACCATGTTATATTGTGTATTAAGGGTTAATATGTATGAACCCATTTGGATGGCCAACGTATGGCCTTATTACTATTTGCATGGAAATTAAGCTAAGGATATTGTATTGTATTCAAATTTATTATGAATATTTGGTGATTGAATCCCTTGGCCTATGTATATTTGAATATGAACTCTGAGGCTTGCTCGGGTTCTAGTGGGCTTGCCTGTTAGGCTCGTGCATCGATCATGGACCCTGGGTTTGGGTCGTGACAAGAACAGAATTTCATTAAGAGAGATATTAATCCTAAAGCCTAGGATTATGGAGTCTTTCAAAACTTCATTTGAAAGTAATCATTCTCTTTATCTTTGATTAATTTAATACATGGCTAACCTAGAATTCATATTATTTACAAGTCTCTGTCGAGATCTTGCACACATACCTTTTCAAAACTAATTTCATATGTCTATGCAAATTAATTAGAAAATGTTCATTATGTTCATGTTCTAATTTGGCTACCTAAGGTATTTAGGTATATGTCTATCCTAAATGCAAAACTATCACCTTGCTCCGAAATGAATCGAACATAGGCTATTTAAAGCAACGATCTATCATAAACTCCCTCTGTCAAGTTGCATTTAGAGACCTAAGACATTTAAACTAGTGATCAAGCAGTGAAAGCAATCAGTAGATAATTGAATAAACCATGTATAATCTATTAAAACTAAGCAAGGAAAAATCAAATATTCAAATTACATAATGAAATAACCTACAATCCTAGAAAACAAAATTTGTACATCATTGTTTCTACAGCAAACATAATTAATTCTAGAGAAAAGATCATTTCTATAGGAAAAGAACAAAAAAGAATTGAAGAGTAAAGAAATATCAAAACCTCTTTCAATTCGAGATCCTCAATTCCTTTTATTTTTTCACATTTCTCTCGTTGAAAACCCTTTCTTTTTCTTTCAAAAACTACCGTTTATTGCCTCCCTGAACCTCTCTTTCTCAACTACTCAAAAAGACCAATTTATAGCCTCTAGAAACCCTAAATAACTCAATTCTCGATTGGCTAAATCCTCATAATCCTTGTTAGAACACCGCAGCCTTGCTCCACGAGCGTCATGGCATTGATGACTTAGGTATTTTTTTCCCTTGTTTTTCAACCAACGTCGTAGGGCTTATCCTTAGGCATTGTGGCACTAGATTGTCTAGTTTTTGTATGGCTGCCATGCAGCTTCTCTTGGGCACTATGGCTTTGAGCTCTACAAGGCTATGGTGCTGTTCCTCCTTATGCTGCCTTGGTGCAAGCTATTGCAATGTTCCATCTTGTAACGTGATTTTCTCCTACCTCGAGGTTGATCTGGGTGGAGTGGTAAAAATGAAAGTTGTAGTCTACCTTTTAGCTTTCTTATGGTCTAAGAATCACATTGATTGGATCTCTATAGCTTGAGTTATGTCCAAATTACTACAACATGTTCAGTGAAAATCCGCACTTAGTCTCCATTGCATAATTTATCATCATTCAACTTTATGCATTTAAAAACCTACAAACACAAGGACTAAATTAGCATTGGCTTAAAATAGAACCTTCAATATGAAAATATACTAGCATTACATGAATTAGACTAAATTCATATACTTTAAACTAATCAATCAAAAACATGAAATTTGTCTAAAAACTACTTAAAACACAAGGACTTAGCTACATTAATACCCCAAAATGTGGCTAAATAACTCTATATAATAGAGTTATCAATAATGCTAAGTCTCTTCTCTTGTCTACAACAACATTAAGATCTCACTAATTAGAGTGTTATTAGAAAAAGATGAAGAAGTTTTTTGTGCATTGAATTCGATCAGTTAATCTAGTCAGTATTATTTTTGTTGTCAACTCACATATGAAGAGTTAGGTATGTTTGTATATTCTAATTACTACTATGGTATATCTTGGATTAGTACAAATTTTTTATATATAAAAGTTTAACACATTTTTCATTAATCCACTTAGTGCCACATCATAGTATTGTTGCCCATAGGTTGACTTTTTGTTGATATTAAATTAAGAGACCAATTGTTTTAAAAGCTTACTTAATAGGATTATTGTATAAATTTAAATTTTAATGTTATGAAATTTAAAAGTTTGCATTTCTTTGCACAGCAGTTCATATGTGAGTTTAGACTTACTGCTTTTATTTGGTTTATCTATTAATTCGTGTAATTTTTTATTTCTTTTATTAATGTGGTATGTAAAATGATATATTTTTCATAATTGAAATTTTCAAAATCAGATTAGAAAATGATTAAAATTTGAACTATTTAGAGTTTTCACTTGTTTTCGTTCAAAATTTGATCTTGTTGTAGAATTTAAAAGAAGGAAAATGCTGAAATTAAGTGAGTACATTGCCATACTACATATAAAAAATTACTTAGATATGCTCCTTAATTAGCACAATAAGATTAACAAATATAGGTTTCCTTCAAGTCAACATCTCCCACAAATATACTAGTAGTAAACAATTATCAATAGTTTATATCTATATATATATATCATCTTTGTAGTGTTAAAATTTTTTGGAAGCTAGTACTTTGGACTCTTACTATATTTTCCATTGTTCTAAAAGATAAATTCTTTGTTCTCTTTGCATAGATCGTGAGTCTTTAAGCAATATCCTATATATAAGAAAAAGTCGAATGATTTTAAAGTTAATAATATTATTTTTAAAAAAAATTAAATTAATTAAAAGATAATAATTTTGCTTGTAAGTATCTCCCTAAAAATTTTTTGGAAGCTACTACTTTGGCCTTTTACTATCTTTTCCATCGTTCTAAAAAATAAATTTTTTATTCTCTTCTCATAGATCACACGAGACATTAAGGAATATCGTATAGGTAAAAAAGAGTCGAACATTTTGTAAAGTTAATAATATTAATTTTTTTAAATTTTAAATAAATTAATAAAAAATCATTTTGCTCGTAACTATCTCCCTTCAAACTTTTTGGAAGCTAGTACTTTACCCTCTTATTATATTTTTCATTGTTCTAAAAATAAATTCTTTGTTGTCTTCTCAAGGATCGCGCGAGTCGTTAAGAACTATTCTATATGTAAGAAAGAGTTGCATGCTTTTTAAAGTGAAGACCACCAACACCCAAAAAAGCAAAAACATAGTGAAGACCTCAAGAAACCCTCTGCTTCTCTCACAATTTCTCCGGCCCTCTGTTAACACAAACATGAAGAAATGTTTTGAGACCGGCCAATCCTCCACCAACGAAACCTTAAGGTATAGTAAAATACAATTCTTTCTTTTGTGAAGTCCTTTATTCACGAACAAATGTTTTCTTCTTCTTCTACATGTGAATAAGACAAAACATTGACTTGACGACTGCAGTGTGAAGAGAAAAGGAAAGAAGCCCATTGCCCCAAGGAAGGAAAGTGAACTGAGAGATAACAAGCACAAGAAGCATACATGTTCTAAAGGGAGGTTTGAGGTTAGTTATGTAGCTAATTAACTTTTTTCTTTTTGCGGAATTGATTCCAGTTTTTTAATGCTTTTGTGCCTTTTCCCGCTTTACTGATGATACTTCCAAAACAAGAAAACGATGAAGAAGCAGCAAAGTTTGGAATCAAAGATAGCAGATCTTAAGAGACAAATGGACCGCGAGGAGTTGCAGGAATACCAAGAAAAGCTGGGACGATTGGAGCAGAACCTTGCCGAGATTAGAACGCAATTCTCTCTGGCAAAAGAAATAAATGATGACAACCAGATTTTCTTGAACTCTATAATTGCTCTTTTGTTCCCTTGAGGAGCAGTGGGGAACTAACTCCAGGTGACTATAATTTCTTACTTGTAACTTTTAATGTGCTTGAACTTCATTTCTCTTTTAATTTCGTATGCTGAAATTATGCTTGTTTCGTTTCATTACTGGTTGAAATTATGCCACAGTGTGACGACATTTTCAAACAACTAATCATCGGAAATCCTTGGGAAAAAATTGGATAAGAAGTTTATGCTCACGGGTCTTACTCACTAATGATGTTACAATAAACTCCGCATCAATTAACAGCCCAGGTAAATAGAATCATAATCCAATAATAAATTAAGCATACAAGATCTAAGAATTTAATGAGATTCTGTCACTTCAACTTGCCAGATCCAAAGATGAGAGAAAAGATTCATTAGTTGTAAACAATTACAATCAACAAAGAAATCATCAACGCTCAACTCACAAAACAATCCCAAACCCAAACAAACATGACCATTCTCGCTGTGTTTCACTAAACACAATCACTCACAAAACCAAATTTAGACATCCATGAACACTCTCCCTTAGAGTCATGAGGTGTCTGCCCACCCTACCATGTAAACTTTACAACTTTCTTATATCTTTCTCTCATACCTCACTCTGTTGAGACTCTCCTCTATTTATAAACCTACAAATTTGTCCACCATGAATCACTTTCCTTTTAGATCTTTTGTCTAAGAAGTCTTCTTATCCATCAAGTAAACTTGTCTGCCAAATAAAGTTGATTACCAAGCAACATCTTCTAAACATAAAAGAAAAAATTTATCCCAACTAGTTGAGATTTGAGTCACAATTTCTACCAGATGATAAAGCTAAATGAGCGGCGAGATCAGAAAACATTAACTTGATGAAAATATAGGTGCATTTCACAAATTCTCAAAAGTTATGAGTATGGTGTTCGAGTCATACATGGGTGACAAGGGACGTCTATCACGTCCAATTTTATTTAACTTTTACGTGAACCCTTCTACCACACACTTCTATGTAATGGCTTTCATGCCAGCTATATATTTTATGACAAAATGTATTCGGTGACCTCCACAATTCAAAGTATGAAGACCGGTTAGAAATAGTTTCTTAGGAGGTCTTGGATCAACTACATGGCCAGTATTATAATCACCCTTTCAAAGATAGATGCTCGAGGAAAGAGCAAGCTCCCTTATCCTGTGGATTTTCTTGATGCACTTGTTCTACAACATTTTGTTGGGACTTCATCACTTATCACAAACTTTGGTAAAAATTGTTCTCACTTATCACACTTATCATGTCCTGTAGGGTACAATTTTGCCTTTTAACCATGTCATTTTTTTTCAATACTACCAAGTATAGTGTGTTGGGGCACTATTCATCAACTTTCTAAGTATCTGGCAAAGTGATCCTTTTATTATCCTATTATGTCATGTTGCCATAATATTCATCACCCTTATCAAACTTGACAATCTTAATGGTTTTTCCCAACTTTTTCTACACTTCATTCTTAAATATCTTGAATTTATCACGAGTTTCAAACTTTTCTTTTTTAATTAAGAATAGAAAACCTTAGTGGGAAAAATCATCAATAAATGTCACAAAATATCTACAATTCTAGATAATATGGCTATAAGATCCACTTATGCAACTGTAAGTAAGCTACAAGAAATTAGAACATCGATTGTATCATTGTCTCTTTGTCTTTGTTAACTTACCCTAAAATAATTAACATGTCTCTGGGTCATTAGAAATAAGAATAAACAAGATGTTATCCTTTATTTATCTTTCTACCCTTTCCTTGGAGATGTGGCTAAGTCTTTAATGTCATAACTTCGAAGACGTTTCTTTTATACAAGGCTTTTGGAAACTCTTTAAACATAATATGAGTTGGCATATATATAATTGTCTGAGTTAAACAAATTCAAAATAATCCATGAGATAAGGACAATGGCCAATACCTTTTGAATCAATCTTATATAAATAATTGGATTTTTTTCTTATTTCAAAAGCATAACTAGCAATGTCTAAGATTGAAACAAAAGTTAAATTCCATCTAAATGATGGTACATAGAAGTGTTTTCTAAACGAAGTGTATGACTCGTGCTATTTTACCATTATTTGAACGGAAAAAGGAATTTTTTGTTAATATTTCAATTATTTCATTATTTTTTGTTGATGTGAAAAAAATAAAATAACAGACTATTTTAAATTACCAACTAGGATAATATTAATAAGTATCAATAATGATATTTAATTTGGCCTTTAATTCCACCAATCATGAATTAATCATTTTTGGCTGAGTGATATTTTGATTGGGTTCCTGGTTGTGTTGATGCGTTTCTGGGTGTGTGGGGTGGGAATCTTTTGTTTTGGATATTTTGTTGTGAGGGAAGGGTTATTATGTTTCGTGTTTGTGCATATAATAATTCTTTAATTGTGTTTTGGTAGCATGCTTTCATTGTTTAGCTAATATATTGTAAAATTCATGAAGTTAATGTTTCTAAATGATTTATACGATATGTACTCACTATGTAGTAGCTCACTCATTTCTTTACATTCTACAGATGATTAAGTGCTAAGAGTTCCAAACTTGTGGGAAGGAGGAAATCAAACTTCGGGAGTTCTCCTTTTATCCAATTAGAGTATATTTAGTTATCGAACATCAGTATCGTGACATGATGATTGTTTTAAGACTTTATATGGAGTGTAAACAATGTTGTTTGTTTTTCATTTCATTTAATTTATTCGCTTGAAGACTTTAGATTGGTTTTCAAATTTGAATTTGGTTAAAATTAATTTATTGTGAGACTTTAAAGAAATATGATTGTGTTATGCTTTGGGATCAAGGTGTAGGATAAATGGTATTAGAGCATGAGCCAGTAGAAAGTATGAGAGCCCAGTGCAACATGAGATAAGGTGTTGCATTGTACACATCATGGAAACCACCATTCAAGTTCCACATTTGCCTAGTATCATCCTGATATTTTGGGTGATGTATTAAAGTTCCGCATTTGCCTTCAAAATGAGAGACCGTGACCTCGCCCTCCATTCATAGATCAACTGAAATTTACAAGAACCTAACCAATTGCCCCCTTTCGAGGACAACTTTAATACATAGGTATTGATATATAGAGACTTGAACTCATATACTTGGGATAGATGCAACCTTTGTGAACAAAACCATGAAACTGGGGTTGAAGAGGACAATACTTTGCAAGTTAAACTGAGTATCCGAAAAGGCTTCTTCTTTTATTAAGGATAGTTTTAGTGGCTTAGTTTGAGGCAATTTAGTCAAGGTTGTGTCTTGGAAATATACTTGTAAGTTGCTAAGCTTATAATAAACTGAAAATTATTCTTCATGCTTATCATCATTTGATAAATGAATCACATAAGAAAAGTGGTCAATTCTACACTAAGGCTAATCTTACTATAAGGTCAATTAATATAAGTTTAAAAAAATAAAAAAACATGTTTAACAAACTAAAAGGTAAACAACATAGTTAATTTTTAAACTTATCTATTTTATTTTCAATGTTATTTAACTTTTATTTTTATTCTGCTTTTTACCTTTAAATATAAGAATATTATTCCTTTTAATATTAACATTATAGCTAACTAATTTAATTCAATTAAACTTATCATTATGACTTGTTACGTTAAATCTCACACAATTACATTAATATTTTAAAAATACTTATTCTACCTTTATAATTTTTTACGTTAATTCTTATAAATTTAGGTCAAGATTTTTCAATTGCTAATTTTCACTATATTTTTATTTGTATTATTTTTACTTTATAAATTAAAATTTTTAAGTCATTAAATATTTTAATTTGAGAATATATATTTACATTTTTAGCTTTCAAAAAATTATATTTATTTTTACTTAATAGATTTGTTATAGTAAATCTCACACATTTATATCAATATTTTAACAATGCTTGTTCCACTTTTATAATTTTTTACGTTAATTCTTATAGGTTTACATCAAGATTTTTCAGTTGCTAATTTTCACCATAATTATTTTTATCTTTATTATTATTCATTTATAAATTAAAATTTGTAAACTATATGTTATACTTTTAGCTCAACAATATCAATTTAAATGTCTAATTTTCAAAAAAATATATTTATTTTAACTTAATTGACTTATTATGTTAAATCTCATACATTTACGTCAATATTTGGGCAATGCTAGTTCCATTTTTATTATTTCTTACGTTATTTCTTACAAGTTTACATCAAGGTTTTTCAATTGTGAATTTTCATTATATGTATTTTTATCCTTATTATTATTTCATTATAAATTAAAATTTGTAAACCGTTAAAAACTTTTAACTCAATAACATATATTTTAATATTTAATTTTCACAAAAATTATATTTATTTTGACTTAATTGACTTTTTACGTTAAATTTTATAAATTTACATCAATATTTTGGCAATACTTGTTTTGTTGGTCCTAATAGAGTACTAAAAGGGGCTGAATAACAACTGAAAAAAATGTTTTGAAGGTAGTTCTTGAGTTTAAAAAACTTTTGAATAATTTGGAATGGAAAGTTTGAAAACTTGTTGAGGTTAAAGAACACCAAGTCAAGCAAAGGTCAGAGAAGTGGACAAAACGCAATATTTATAGTGGCTTGGTCCCCTTAACCTACATTCACTACCTTAATCTTTCCAATCAAGTATTTCAACCCAACTTCACTAAACTAGTGGAATTAATAACTTTCACTAAACTCTTCCAAAGTTAGCTTCTAACTCAAGCTTTAAACCTTTACAAGATTCCCTAAGCTTTCCTAAGCTTAATCTAGCCTTTAAAGTGCCTCACACAGTTAATAAGAGATAGAGAAAAGCTGAAGCACAATTGATCACCTAATTGATTTAAGATTAACAAGTGTAAGCTCAAACACTTTTAAAAAGAATAAGAGTGAAATACACTTGAAAAGAGAACTTTTTGACTCTTCTAAGCTCATTCTTGCTTTTGGATGGTTTTTTTCATGCATTTATGATTGTTTGAACCCCTTTTTATATTTGAAGAGTGAAATCTGGCCTTTAGAGCTAGTTTGAGAAGAATTTGGCTGTTATTTTGTCTTGTAGCGGCTTTTAAATTCAAGTCAGTTGGCTTTTTTTAATCGATTAAAATGGATTTTAATCGATTAAAATCTTTCTGTCTATCTTCCTGTGCTTTAGGTTAATTGATTAAAGTTGGCCTTAATCGATTAAAACCATTCTTTCTGTTTCCATTGCTTCAAGTTAATCAATTAAACTTCTCTTTAACCGATTAATAGCTTTTTGTTTCCTTTTTAATCGATTAATCTAATGTTTAATTGATTAAAATCATCCTGGGTTCAATTTTCTTCACTTGGCACCTTTCAACGGTCATCTCAAATTTGAATATTCATTTTGTTGCTAAAATACCTTCTGTTTGAATTTTAATCCATTAAACCCTATGGTTAATCAATTAATTCTATTGTAGCATATTTTAGTGCCATTTTGATCAATTAAACCTTATGTTAATTGATTAAAAACTCTTTGTTTCTCTTAGTGTGCATTTTAGTGTTGTTTTAATCAATTAAACTTTGTGTTAATCGATTAAAACTTTTTTGTGAAGCTTTAAATCCTTTATTCTATCTTGTTTGATCGATCAAACTAAAATGTAATCGATTAATCTTCATAAAATGTCTATTATTTTGCTAGAATCTCTTTCTTAGGACTTGGGACTTAACATGGAGAAATTGGGACATGAGATACATAACAATATACCAATTTTACCCCTGCACACTTAAGTAACATAGTTAGACTTTAAGGAATGAGGAATGTTTTGTTATCATTAAAAACACATGGAGTCAATAATCTCTCTCTTTTTTGGTGATGACAAAACACTTTAGATTTAATAGTGTGATGTTTTTTCTATGTTAAGTATGAACAATTTAAACTATCTTTATCCAAATTTGGAATTGCTCACCCTTAGTAAGTGAATATAAAATTAAAAACTTTGCCAGAGCTTCTCCGTATCTTTTAAACTATCCTCTTACTTTTAAGAAAAATTTACAAGTATGAACAGGTATTATATTCAACCAAGTAATACCACAAAGTTATAAGCTGCATTAAATATTCATAAGTTCTCAATTAGTCCTAATAACTACAAAAGCTGCAAACAAACATAACCACATGGACATAAGCAGAAAAACACATAGTCACGAGCAAAAAAATACATAACATAGTCACAATTTTTCTTCCTTCTTGTCACATCCCATTTTGACAATAGTATATTTTAGAGTTTAATCTACAACTTAATCAAACATCATAAACACAAGAAACATTCACAAAAGGCATTACGATAGTAAAAGTATTTTACAATAATGATGAATGCAGGATGCCTACGAAGTCCTAGCCCATGTCTAGGATCGTGAGTGGCACATCGACCTTAATCACATGGAGTGTTGTCACCATGTAATGGAATTTCGCCTTTCCATGTATGGGGATGGCCCTACTCATATCTTTGTGTATTAGCATGACATGTGGAATGTTACCTCACACCATGTGAAATGCTATCATCATCATATTAGGCATAATTTACCACATGGAGAATGTTACCTCACACCATGTGAAGCGTTATCATGATCATCATCATACTAAACGTAATTTACCCAGTGTGGAATGTTACCTCACACCGTTTGAAAACTCTAGGAAACAATCCCATACAAAGTATTATCTCATCTCTTAATCTATCATTAACACATAATCAAAGTAGACTCATGCTATACCTTTAAGTCTCTTATAGGGGATGCAGAAACTACATCACTTATTATCGCGAAGAACCATGTTTCACATGTTCAAATATTTCTCACATAAAGTATATCATAAGCTTAAGGGTGGGAATGTCTACCTCCACCCGAACATCCAAAAATCTTTACACATTTCTCATTTCCTATCTTAACGGAATTGGAGTTTTTGAAGTAAAACATTTGAAAAAGTTTTTTCCCTTTGTTGAAAATTAATACATAGTAGAATATTTGCATACATAGTAGATTTGCAAACTACTTGAAAATAATTTGTACCAACTCACATAATAAATCATCATCAAATCAAATATTTCAATCATATTTTTTTAAAATGTAGGTGACAACATTGAAAGTCAAATTCTTTGATAAACTGTCATTTGGAACAACATTTCATTATATATAAATAACCGTTTCCATAGAAATCTTGCTCACTTTACATCTTAAAATACTTGAAGAGGTATATACACTCACTTTCAAAATGTTGACCTCTATCAACAAGCAAGAATTTACTTCAGCAAATCTTTTGAAGTTTTAACTATTCCTAAAATGTTAAGTAATCAATACAATCACTGCTCAGACTATAAATCACATAATAACCTTTCTAAACCTTTTCGAAACTAACTAAGTTCATCTAAAACTAGTTTTCTAACTTAATCCCACTACCACCTAATTAAATAAATGCTTAGTAACCCACAACTCCTTCATCCTTACCTTAGGTGAGCTTCAATGATAAAGAAAATTACAAAATCTTTGAGCTTTAGTATTCAACAAAAATTATGGGCATAAAAATAATATTTTTAGCGTTGAAAATTTCATAAATCATGATTTAAAAGTTGAAAGATGTCACTTTTGTTTGGAAAACCCAAAACCAGGCTTCCAATCTTCTAAAATAATGATTTGGGTGAAAATGAGTTTGAAAGCTTACAGTCGCTAAAAAATTGATGAGAGGAGGCTAAAAATGAAAAACCTCGGGGTAAAGGTCATATTTATACTATGGTACGTGAAAATATCCTTTTATCCCTTTTATTTTTTAAAAAATAGATGAAATATATTGATATATTTAGTAATGTATCGATATTTTTAGTTTTGGAAAAATTGTATTAATGCATTATGAATATATATCAATTGATATTCATCAGAAATCCTTCTGAGCTAAATGTATTGATACATCATGCAAATGTATCGATATATTTGAGACAGAATGTAATTTCTAAGACAAATTGCCTATAAAACATGCCCAACTCATTTACATTATATACCATTTAAGTAAATGTCCTCGTTTTTACTTATTTCTTTCTTACTCTCCATTTAGTTAAGATTTTGAATGTAAATAAGTGAATACACCACATTTGGATTCAATAACTCTTCTCCTTTGCTAAGGTTTTTCCCATTGCTAAGGTTTTTAATGAGACATATTTTATTACTTAAATACTCACTTGAATAACATTTTATTACTTTCTTAATCCATTTCTTATGGACATGTGAGGTGCGGCAGGGAGTCGTATATTCGCGAACGAAAACCAACAAAAAGGCACATTCACTAAGGACAGTCAAATAATCGTAGCAAAAGCTGCAAGATTTAAGCCGCAGATCTGGTGCACATATTCATGAATTAATAAAATTCCAAATAGATGGTGCCAGCCAGGAGCGAGACATACATTGCCAAACAAAAAGAATCATCAAAGCCAAACATCTCGTCGCATTTAGTGGATCCCAGTTGGAAACCCCAACAAAAACAAAATCAAAATGAAAATGACATCAGAGTCCGAATTTTCGGGCAGAAGACAGGATTCTGGTCAGGGGTCAGGGTAAAAATAAACTAATAAATATTAAATTTAAATGAAATAGTGATATGATTGAGTAAAATGTATAAATATTTCTTGATAAGAAATATTATAGATGCATAAATTCACCACTCTTCTTACGTCTCAAAATTTATCACCAACCTTTTAACGTGTGTGATTTAGAATTATACTTTCAATTTGATTAAGAAATGATAAAAATAAATAAATAAATTTTGATTAAAGAAGCACACCACTATCAAAAGCTTGAGCAGGAAAGCAACATGGAAATAAACAAAGAATCAACTTGCAACAAGATACAAATAGAGAAGTCAAAATTCAGATCCCGCAAATAACAATAACGGTGCAGTTATTTTTTTAGTATAAAAGTAAACGTTAAGCATTTGAATATCTCTTTCTTTATTGAAATAAAAAATAACAATAATTTATCATTAATTACTCCAAAGCAACGTTCTATCATATTCCCGTGGATTTGAAAATTTACAGCGGTTCATACATCCTATAAAAACCCCAACCTCTGAAGAAGTGGAACTCGCATTTTCTTACACACAGACTGATGTTTCTGCCTCTCTTGATGATTCATGGCTGCAAGCAAGGAACCTGAACCGAGAGTTCCCCAGAAGGCTGAGTCAGTTTTATTTCTCTGGCAAATCTTTACTGTTTTTTTTTTTTTTTTTTTGATACTAGCTTTTTGCTCTGGTTTGATTCTTTTCTTTTCTGATGAATTTCACATTGCCTTTTGCGTTCAACTCTCTTTTATATAACAAAACTATTGAATGATGGGGGAAAGAGGATAAGGAAGAAGTGAAATGGTCGGAAGCAATGCGAGCAGAACTGACAACGGATATGAACCTCTGGAACGTAGGGCAACATCTTGGAGACCTTAAACTGTAAATATGGCTTACCAAAAAGACGAACAAAGGCAAACTCAGCATCCCAGTCATTTGGGTCATATTCAATTTAAGGTCTCCAGGAGTTGCATTTGTGTTCCATGTGGTTCATTTATGCTATCAGCTCTGCTTGCACTGCTCCCTTGACCTTTTCGCATCTTCCTTATCCTTTTTCTTCTTATCATTAAATGGCTTTGTGTCAATGTTTTCTCTAAGGATTTGCCAAATGCAAGTGCCTCAACCCTTCTTTCTTCAGGTAATCGTTCTATCTTGGATCTCTCGGTTCACTTTCCTTTCATGCATACATGAAAGAATTTCTGTCATCTCCTGCAAACATGAAGAACGGAGAAGATCAATCAAACCATCAGAAAATTAGGGGTTCTGTTATTTTATTTATAAACTTTTAATGTTTATACTTTCTTCTTATTATAAAAATTAGGAGAATGAACTCATCACAGTTAGAAAATCTTTTTTTTTTTGAATGTCTGGGGGTTTGGGAAAGTAGAGCAAATCCTTGTTGGTATATCCCCTTGAGTCAATTGGATTGGTCAAGGAATATAGATTGTTATTTAATGTATACTTAATCGCATAACTATATATGATAGAGGTTTTCCTTCATGTTAGTGCAATAATAAGGATTTATTAAGTACTAATTGGATGAGGCCCATGGAACATAAAAGCCTTGCAAGAGAATTGTAAAGTTATTATAATTATGAGATCACTATGCATCAAAACTATGTTTCTAAAATTGTTCCTGGTTATTGTATTATCAAGCCAAGGCATTAACAATGCTCAAAGACTGGTACATGTTTTGCCTCCTTATTTTGGAAGTAAGCAATTGATCTCATAGATTGAAGTATATGGGACACTTAAGGGTAACATGTGGGTGCTTGTTAAAGAACAAGTTCACTAAATATGACCTGCTATGGAAACTCTATTTGGTATTTCACTCAAGTATTTATGGAATATGTTTTCATGTGATAGTCATGCAACTAGTCCTCAGACTTGAGACACCAGGCCATGTTGTATCGGAATAACATACTTTGATTTCATCTGTACGGGTCTAGAGGTGACCAGATGTCTAAATGAGATGTTTTTGGGTATGCCATGAAGCATGCGAAGGTGAATAAGTGATCAAGAAAAGATTCATCACCCCAAGTGATATGACGAGATGTATCTCACTTGTTCTTAATTCTTGATTAACTTGTATAAAGTCTTAGGCCAAAGTATGATGAATTTCAAGAAAGTTAGTTTTGCTAAATTCATAAAGTTAGTCACGAATTATGAGAACTAATATGGAATGTTATAAGTAGACACTGAGCCATGCTTTATGACATATTCGGGATATTTGATGAAAGGACCATATTGCACTAAGAGGCTTATCACTGAAGAGTTTTATTAAATTCTTTAATTGACTCTCTAACATTTGGGTGGTCATGATGTATAGCTAGATGCCACTCATGATCTATAAGTATAAATCAATTATCAAATTGATATTTGATTAGGATTTATATTTATTGCCAACATGTTAGAAGCCTAATGGGTCACACACATTAAGTCACATGATTGGGATTAAATAAAGATAATTAATTAAGTTGGACTTAATTGAAAAAAGACCAAAATAAAGTGGACAATTAATAAAGTTCACAAAGACTTAATTAAATTAGCATACAACTATTGTATTTAGGATTACAACTTAGTTTGGCTATATAAATATGCTATGTGTGACATCCCATTTCTTGGAAAGATTATTATTGGCGCAAGGACCCAAACGAGCATAACCCGTTAGGCCCAAGCAAGCATCTTCTCATAACATCATCAAACATTCATCCTCACATGAGGAAGCATCATATCACATCCATTAACATACATAACCGTAATACATTCATTCTTAAACTTATTACACAATACAGGAACTTCTCAACTTAATTGTGTAAGCTCAACATAATACATCTATATGTGTATTAACAAATGCCACTGTCATAGTGCACAATAATATAAACATTAACATCCTCAGCACCTTCGAGTGTTCATATAGGCTCTCGACCCATCATCATGATCTCATAGATAACATTATTCATATAAGATGCCCAAACATCGGCAGTATTATCAAAACATATTCATAGTCTGTAAACATAACATAAAGTAAAGACCGACTCGTCAGCGGAACATTACCGACCCTTTAAGCATCAAGTTGCTGTTAGACACCTACCAAGGAATGAAGACCAGACACTGATATCCGTGACATTAGCTGCTATCAAAATCTATCACTGATCTACAACAAAATAAATGAAAAAAATAACGTGTGAGTCACAAAGACTTTGTGAATGGATACGGGAAGTGGACAAGCTAGGGGATAAGAGTATTTCGTAACCATGCATTTACAACTCATGCCGTTCTTAACTTCTGAATCATAAAATTCATTATACATGCCATTTAAACTCATTTAAATATCTTTTGTTTGAAAACAAACTTATATAAACCTTTAGAAATCCTTTACCGTTAAAATCCTCATCAAATTCACTTAAACATCATTTTTCTATACCATATCTATCGGTACATCATTGAATGTATTGATACTTACAAGTATCTATTGATACATTGGTAAAATATATCGATACATTTCACACAGAAAAGCCTCAAATGACAATTTGTTTGGAATGTGTCAATACGTACTTCATATGTATTGATACTTTGAATAGAGAGACCAAGTTTCTGAACAATTTTAGTATTTTTGCCATTCCTTAAGTCCTTTTACATCTCGGGAACTATCTTTAGGGTTCAATTCTTCTTACTAAGTACATTCTCATGCCATCATAAGGTATAAACCATAAACATTACTCAAATGAACTCAGCATACAACATACCATAAACATAACAACCATGATCATTTCATTAACATTAAAACTCAGACATTGTGGTGGTTTGACCCCTATCAACCTTGGCCTGGCAATGTACATCCCCATTGAACCTTGGGCTAGCAACGTATAACCCCATTGCACCTTAGGTTAGCAACGTATATCCCTATTGCACCTTGGGCATTTTATGATGCATTATAAAAGTCAAGTCATCACTTGCACCCCGTGAGAGTGGTATCAATCACACTCTTTGAGTTCTCATACTCGTAGCATGTGGTATGTGGAATGTCCTGCACATACATGCTTACTCATCTCATAAGGTATAGGGAATTTACATCATATACTTAATCTCATGGCATTTATGCTTGCTCAATCATCTCATGTAGTATATGAAATACACATCATATACATATTCTTATGGCATTAATCATGCATACTTAATTATCTCATGTAGTATATGGAACATACATCATATACATATTCTCATGGCATTAATCATGCATACTTAATCACCTCATATGGTATATGGAATTTACATCATATGCACCATCCTATAGTATGCATCATGCATACTTGATCATCTCATATGGTATATGCAATGTACATCATATACATAATCTTATGGCATTCATCATACCAACATGCATATTATAGCATCCATAAATAAGCATACAATATCTTGTACCCACACTAGTCTGAAGACCAAAGTAATTGAGTGGACTTCAAGCATAAGATGCTTGTCCCCTCTTGTTGAAAACTAATACATAGCAGAGCATTTACATACATAGTAGATTCATAAACATTTTAGAAAATCCATTGAGTAAATCACATCACAATCATTATCAAATTATTTTCTTAGAAACATCATTTTCATTCGAGAATCTCAAATCCTTTGATAACTAATTTTAGAGATATAATTTCAACATTCATAAATAATCTTTGTCATCGAAATCATGCTAGCTTTACATGTCAAAATAATTTGAAAGTGGTGTATCCACTCACCTAATTGGAGAGTCGATTCCTAGCTCCAATCACAACTCCTTTTCGGCATTGTCCGTGGAGTTTTCAAGTATTCGTATAATACAACAATCATCACAATCATTTCCTAGAAAAAGAATTTCATAATAATCAATCTATGTACTTTCGAAAGTACACGAATTTGGCTAAACTAATTTTTCAGCTAAAACCCATGCTTAGAAACCCATAAATCTTCCATTCTTACCTTAAGTGAGCTTAGATGCTTAAGCAAATCATAAAACTTTTAAACTTAAATCACCAGCAGAAAGTTTGGGCAATAACACAACTATTTAAGTTATGAAAATCCAAAGCCAAAAGATTCAAAAGCTAAAAATGTCATCTTTTTCCATAAAAACCCAAATCTAAGCACTAGAATCGTAAAAATGGAATTTTGGATTAAAAATATGTTGACAGAGCTTAAGAATAGGTGTTTTACCTTGCAAATGCGGCTGAGGGTTGCCAACCTTTGAAAAATGTGATATATTTATAAGGTTAGGCGTGAAAAATACATTTTTACCCTTTTTTTGTTTTCTAAAATAAACGCAATATATCGATACATTGGCCCACGTATCGATACATTTGGTTATGGGGAAAATGTATCGATACGTGATAAACATGTATCGATATGTGTTTATCAGAAACCCTTTCTGGGCTAAATGTATCGATACATTTGAGACAGAATGCCTACAAAACCTACCCAGCTCATTTACATTAAATACCATTTAAGTAAATGTGCTCTTTACTTTTTACTTTCCATTTACTTAAGATATTTAATGTAAATAACGAAACAACGCCCTCTTTTGGATTCAATAAAAATATCAAAAAAATCAAAATAAAAAAGAATCAAAATCTAAATTTTACTTTCAAGAACAAAATCGAAAAAGTTTGACTGAAATTAAATTTGCGGTTCCCATTTACCCTAGCAAATGTGCTCCAAAAATTAAGAAAAAATCATTTTTGATCATCTAAAAACCAAAGGAATCATTACCATAATTTTTTTATTTTCAAAAAATTGTTCTATAAAAATCACATATTTTGACTCTTTCCAAACTTAGAAAATTTTTGCTTCAAAAGTGACAGACAACATAAAGTGTCACGACCCAGTACTCTCCTCTAGCCCGTGACAACCGCCGCGATATCCCGATAAATATTTATTACCCGGAATGCTAACCGAAATCTCGCAAGGCTTTAATATCAGTTTTCTCACCTCCCTTGCAAGCAACAGTTGCTAATATTATATTTTAAAAGATTATAAGTTATTTCCAAACCAAAACAATAAAAAATAATTTTCGTCTCTTGGGGGTATTTTTGTTATATTTCTCTGAAAATTTCGAAACCAGCTAATAATGTAGTATGCGAGTGCAAAACACATATTTCATAATCAAAAATAAGTTTAGATGTCTAAAACATTCATTTAAAGTGAAGTTATGACTATTTGAATATAGTAAAAATATTCAATAAAATATTTCATTTTCTTATAAAATAATTTTTATAGAGTTATCTGTAAGGAATTTTTGTAGCATAAAAGCTAAATAAATTCATACATACTGTAATACAGATAGTCAAGGTATGTAATTAAATTTACAATGACACGTGGGCCCCCAAATGACAAAAGTGAACGAAGGGTGTGAACCTACGATTTTTGAGGAAGTAAAGCCAACTGTAGCCTTCGACGATATCAGTTATCTACAAACTATCCTGAGCTTGAAATAGGTGGAAATGAGGGTTTTGAGATTATATAATCCCAGTGAGTAAATAAGTACCATCTAAAATATCTAAAGTTGAGTAAATGGAGACAGATAAAATAGATTAGCATAAAAATGATTCACAGCATTTCGAACTCATTTTAATAAGATAAAATAACTTCATTTCACCTAAATAAACAACGAGGCTTATGATTTCCTGAAAAACTTGGCTCGTGCCAAAATCATTCTCATATTCAGTTGTCAGGGATACCTTGGCCTGGGACTATCCCAACCGAATCTGCCAAGACTGTTAAGAAGTCATGTACGCATAAATCATGTTTTTATTTTGAAAACATAACCGTTCCTTAGCGTTGGTTGAGTTCACCCTCACGTGGTGGTTTTGCTTGAAGTGAACTCTAAAGTTTTACCTCAAGAGTTACCCTACGCCTTTTCAACCGAGGTAAGAATATACCTGGATTCTGTACCCCTCAAAAAGGCTGGTCCACAGAACCTGCCACTACAGTGACCAATCTATAACCCACCAATTCAATAAAATTCAACAGCATGACATGGCAATTTTATCATTATCCAGCCTATCAAGGCAAACAACAGTTTATACATTTTCAACACAAATACTCATCTAGCCATTCATGCCCACATTATCATAAGCCATTCAATTCAAAACATAATTTATAATACAACAAGTAGTCTCCAATTACTCCATTTTCCAAGCCATCATTCAATTTCAAGACAATTTATAAAATCATTTCGTTTAATCACATTTTGCTTATAAAACATAAAGATTTACCATTTAAACTCAGTTTCCATAAAATCACAAAAACGAATTAAAATTCACTTTAGATAATCAAGATGATGATAAGGTTACTCACTGTAATGGAAATCGAGTTCTGAGTACTCCGATTCTTGATCCTCGGGTACTATCTCTTTACTTTTGCCAGAAAGCTCACCACCTAGACATAATGCACAATAAGCCATTTACTACATTTGTGCTAAACTATTGTAAAACCAATTTAGGCTCTATACTAATGCATGAAATGAGATGCGAAATACTTGGGTAACTATCTAAATACGGTATTCAATATAAATTCAATTATGTACCTAAATAAAATGGTATTGGCCTAATTCGATCTATCACTCGATTAATTGGCCAATACGTCCAATTCAACTCCAAACAATTCCATTTCTTTCCCAACACTCTAAATCATTAAACACAATTTAAATAACTTGAAATGTGGCAAAATCATCCTCACATTTTCTCTTGAAAAATTCGGCCATGGTGAGTGCACTAACAATATAATTTTTCATGCTTGATTCTCACACCATAAATCATTCATTCCTAATCAAATCACTTGAAATTCAATCAAATTCATCATCAATATTCCACATGGAATATTCGGCCAATGAAGGTGATGTAAGAACATGAATTTTTCTTGCTTGTTTTTCATACTACACATCACCAAACAACTAAAAACACTAGAATAACATGATTTCTAACTAAATTTATCATCAAATTCTCTCTCCTAAGGTTTGATTAGCACACTATCTTTCATGATATCTTGTGATTCAACCATGGAAAATGCAAAATAATGGATAGGAAAGGTAGATCACAAGCTAAAGTTAAGAAATTTTACCTTTAATGGCTTGATTCCTTGAAAATCAATAATTTTCCTTTGAATTTTTCTCTCTAGGGTTTTTGTTCTTCCTTTTTTTCTCTTTTTCTCTCTTTGGTTGACCAAGATAAATGAGTTGGGAGGGTTATGGGCTGATTTTTAAAGCCAAATAATAAAATAATCCAAGCTTGACACTTGTCACCATGTTATTGGTCCATGTTTAAAAACTTAATACTTAAGCTTTCTTCCACCACCACATAAAATCCTTCAATTATCCATCATATAAAATGCTAATGGCTGAAATCCATAGGCATGACAAGTGTTGGGTGGTGTAAAATTACAATTTTGCCCCTAGGGTGGCAAATGACTATTTTGCCCTTATCCTTGGAAAAACGTCGAAATTAAAATTCTTCACTTCTCAAACTCAAATTATACTCCAAATGATCAATTTTAGTCAAAAATTTCATCCAACACTCACATCTTAACCTCAGGTGGCAAAATGACCATTTTGCCCTTAGGTCATGAAAATTCCAATTTGACTCCAAATCGGTCCTCGAACTCCGAATCACCATTTTAAGTCATTCTGAGGTTTTAAAATTCTCAATTTCATCTAAAAATCTCAATTTGGACTAGTTCGAGGCTTAATTCAACTTAATTGTACCATTTGGTACATTACCGTCCTTTAACGATTTTCGAAGTATTCAAGTAAGCAAACACACATTTTTATGTAGGAATGGCATAATTAATATATTGTAGAGTCGGGCTTGACATAAAGTGTCAATAATTCTTTTGGAAGGTTCAATCTAAGTTTGATGTTCAAAACATGTAATCTATATGCTCAACTAAGGATTTCCTAATTTATCACCCTACTCAAGGTGGGATTTCACATTATGTTAGCAAACTAAAACTCTACGCTTCTAGCCACTTTTCAACCATTTCATAAAATAAGAAAAGGAAGATAGTTTTCTTTGTCTGACAAAAATAAGATTCGGTAAGAATTTTTGTTTTATTGTTTTAGAAACAAAAACTTGCTAGCACAAGTAAAAAATCCTACCTTTGAGAAGGTCTTATTCAGTCATTATGTGGATTACTGTTAGAGGCCAAACACTTGAGTGGCTAAAGATTTGACAAATCCTAAAAGTGAAGAAGCAAAGATTTTGATTTAATTGGCTCTTGATTATGATATCTAGAGTAAGGTATGTAACTCTTAAACTTTTGAATGTTCACAATTAATTAGAAAATTACATTAAAAACACAAACATTGATACTATAGGATTCAACTATTTTTTTGATTAAATGCTAGTTTATTATTACGGTGTGTTATATTTTTAATTTATTGATTATTTTCATATTTGAGCATAAGGTCGAATCCCAGCAATCCTTTGGTTGTGCTATCCTCATTTTCTTTGATTAATAATTTAGCTTTTCATGGGTTATTTTCTTTTAAAGTAAAAAACTATCACAAAAAAGAAAGAATACTTAAAACGAGAGAGAGATTAAAAAGAAAGTGTTAAACCATATGCAGTCTAATAGGATGATTGGACGACATGCATATCCATTTTTTCTTCATGTCCTCTCGAGCGAGCAAGTTGATTTACTAGCGGGAACCAAAGAAAATCGCACGATTTGACCTATCCAAAGGACAATTAGTGAGGATCGCGGGGTCACCTTAACTCAAGTCAAACCTTGAATAACATTTTTTTAAGTTTGGATTAGTGTGATTTATTTTCTTATTAAATAGTTGTTTTTTATTTAATTATAATTTTAAACTATATCCAACATGTTAAAATATTAATGTAAAAATATTTTTAATATTGAATAATAAATAATTTTTAAATGAAAAGATCGGATGAAGATGAACTTGAGCATACCTTTAAGAGGTGTTAGTTGAGTTCAAGTCAACTCAACCTTATTAGAGGAATCACTCCACCTACTCAAGAGACCAACACATCTCAAGAAATCAACATATCCTCTGATAAGATGAACATCCATTAGGAAGATATTCCAATATCTCAAAAGATCAATATATCTTCTGATAGGATGAACACACAACAAGATGATTTTCCAATTAACTCACACTCAAATCCAATGCTACAAGAAGTAAGAAGGAAGTGTCAAATTGAGTCAAACACACATAGATTAGAAAAGTTTTATCCTCACCTCAATCATGTATAAGATAACTCAATAATCATTTATCTTAGATAAGATAACTTGATAACATTTTATCTCTGTAACAATCTATCCAATCTTATACTTGTACTATAAATACATTGAAACTGAAAGCAAATGAGCATGCTTTTCTTGCATCTTCAATATTACTTTTTGTCATCTCTTTTCACATGGTATCAAACCCTCAAGCTCCATCGAGCATAGCTAAACAACCCATGGCCTCACCAAACTCCAATAGCACAACCTTTTCTCCTATAGTTTCTTCAAATCCACCATTCTTTAGTCAAACCAACAAATACCATTAATTACCATTAATGCAACAACTCATCTTCCTATTAAGCTCATTTCCCTTAGTTTTTCTCCACAGAGAACCCAATTCAAATCCCTTCTTATTGGCTACAAATTATTAGTATATGTGGATGGAACCTTTCTTTGTCCTCTTACCATGGTAACTCAAGAAGGCACTAATCTTGCTACAATGGTGTCCAGTCCTTCCTTTGACCATTGGACAAGACAAAATCAACTTCTTCTTCATGCCATAATCTCCTCTGCTACAGAAAATGTCATCCTTTTTTTTTTGGCTCAATTGAAACCTTTTTTTATGCTTGGAATAAGATCACCAATCTTATGCAAACAAATCTAGGTCCAAGATGTTGAACTTGAGAGAAAAACTCACCAAGCCTAAAAGAACAAGGTCAGTGTCTGAGTATTTTCAAAATCTTAGAAATGTTGTATATGAATTAGCTTTGGTAAATTCCTTTATGAGTGAAGTAAAGCTGGTTATCTATTTCTTGAATGGCATTAGTATTGACTTCAAAGAGATTGCTGTTAGTGTAAAGGCTCGAGAGTCCTACATTTCATTTGAAGAGTTGTTAGACAAATTCTAAGATTATGAATAACTATTAATGACACAAGAAACTTTTTCTCAGTTTAATACACGTAAATGCATGTGGTTGTACAAGTAATATAAAGGTAAGTCAAGTATCGTTTCCCATAGAGATTAGTACCTATTCTTACTAAGTACTAAATTTATAACAAAATCTATCTTACCTAAGCACTCAATTTTGAAAAGTTCATTAAACTAAAAATGCTCTTTAAAAGTAAGTAAATAAAGAATAATAGAATTTCACTAATAGAGATATTAATTCAAAAGCCTAGGATTAAGGTATCTTCATCTGAATTCAATCATTCTCCTTAACTTAGATTAATGGGATACATGGCTAACCTAGAATTCATATTATGTACAAGTCTCTGTCGAGATCTTGCACACATACCTTTTCAAAACTAATTCCATGTCTATGCAAACTAATTAGAAAAAGGTTCATTATGTTCGTATTCTAATTTGGCTGCCTAAGGTATTTAGGTATATGTCTATCCTAAATACGAAACTATCACCTAACTCCGAAGTGAAGTGAACAAAGGCTATTCAAAACAATGGTTTATTCTAAACTCCCTCAATCGAGCTCAATTTAGAGACCCAATACATTTCCACTAGTGATCAAGCAATGAAAAACATAAGTACAAAATTGAATAAACCATGCATCATCCATTAATACTAAGCAAAGAGAAATCATATCTTCCAACTACATAATGAAATAACCCATAATCTTAGAAAACAAATTTAATTCATCATTGTTTTTACAATAGACATAATTATTTCAAAAGAAAAGATCATTTCAACAGCAAAAGAACAAGAAAGAATTGAAGAGTAATGGAAATATCAGATCCTCTTTTGATTCTCGATCTTCGATTGCCTTCGATTTCTTTTTGTTTCCCTTATCAAAGAACTTTTTTCTTTTCTCTCAAAAATTGCCATTCATTCACTATTTAAGCTCGTCATTCAGCTGTTGAACATCACATATTTATGGTATCTAAAAAGCCCTAAAAATTCAATTCTTGATAGTTGAATCCTATTGAAACATGTCCGAGTGCCACAACATTGCTTTTCGGGCACCATGATGCTCCACACTTGAATATTTTTTCCAATGTTTTCCCATTGGCGCCATGACACTCCTCCATGGGTGCCGCACTGCCGAGCTCTCAGGAATTAGTGTGGGAGCAGTGTTGCTTCCCTTGGGGGTTGCGACCTTGAGTCTTTCAAGGTGCGGCGGTGCTCTTTATGTTGTCTTGGTGCAAACTACTATAGTACCTCAATTTTCAACATGATTTTTGCCAACCTCAATGCTGATCTGGGTGAAATGGTAAACATGAAAGTTGTAGATCTGCCTCTTAGCTTTCATATGGTCCAAGAATCACGTTGATTGAATCTCTATAACTTGAGTTGTATCAGAATTACCACAACATATTTAGTAAAAATCTGCACTTTGTCTCCATTGAATAGTTCATCACTATTTAACTTTATGCATTTGAAAACCTACAAACACAAGGACTAAATCAGTATTGGCTTAAAATATGACTTCCAACATGAAAATAAACTAGAATTACTTGAATTAAACTAAGTAAACATGATCTAAACTAATCAACTAAAAACATAAAAACTGTTTAAAGACTACTTAAAACACAAGGACTTATCTACATTAAGATCTCAAAATGTGGCTAAATAACTCTATATAATAGAGTTATCACACCCCCAAACTTAATATTTTGTTAGTCCTCGAGCAAAATTAAAAATAAAACTAAAAGGCATAGTTGAAAACATCAAGCATGGAGATTGCATCAATCCATTAATCACCTTTAATTTCTTCATAAATTTTCTTGTTTTCTCAACTCACAGCAAAGCATCAATATTGTGTCAATTTACATTTCATTCCGATGCAAACTTTTGTTCGAATGAATTTTTCGTGTGTGTGAAATCTCTTACAAAGAGTATCATGTACTTCAAATAAGATTATGCTCATACAGATTTCAAAATAGCTAAGAATTTCATAAGTTTGCATTTCACCTATCTCTCCACTAGTGTAGGCTAACACTTAATTATGGATAGCTAGGACTTTATTCAACTTGTAATATAAGGCTAGGGTAAGGGTAGAATATAAGATATAATTATGCTCAAATCACCCTAAGCGTATAATTATTCTAGGACCTATATAGCCTAACTTTTCTTCACCAAGTTCTCTTTTTTCTTTCCCTTCACATTTCATTCTTCAAGCATTTATTCATTTTTGTTTTGAATTCTTATTCTGAAATCAACACCCTCAAACTTGTTTCTTTCAATGATAGTGGGATGAATGCTTTACATTGAATTTTGAATTTTTCACCACTACATCTTTTCTATCTCTTCATCAAATAATTCAACATATATTTCCTGAAACAGTGTACATGCTTAGGAGTGAGAGTTGTAGAATTGGAAAATTATTTACAAGTTAGGCTACTTATATGGGTGACAAAGCGAAAAGATAAAATTTTTAAGTCAAAAAGGGTATACTAGGGATAAAATGTAATTGGGTTGCTTAAAAGGCTCAATTGATCCAGGGATGGCTTAAGTCATTTTCCTAACTAAGTGTAGCCTATAGTTTCACCTCAAGACAGATCAAACAAGTTCTAAAATTCCAAATATAGTCTAAAACTTTGTATTCACATAATCATTCTCTAAATATACACAATGACTCAATATAAGAGATAAGGTGCTCAATTGTGGAATTTTCATCCTACAATAATGCTACACATTAGAATTCAACATACTACTTTAACTATATTTATGTTTTACTAATAGTAACAAGAATAACAAGAAGACTAGGTTTCATCATTGGATAGGTAAATCAATTTCATAATGCATTGACTCTAACTTGAGTTCTTCAAAACATGTTGAAAATCTAACTAAGATTGAAATTTAAAGGCAAAAATGCAAAAAAAAAAAATAATGTTTAAAAACTTAAACTCCCCCCAAACTCAAGATTAACATTGTCCTTAATGTTATAAAAGAAAAGAAGAAAAGTAAAGCATACTCCCCTGGATAGCGGAGATCTTCTAGTCCTTCTCTTCATCCTCATCATTGTAGCAAAAGTTATTCAAAAAGTGAGGCAATCGAAAAGAAGCAGATGAAAAACATATTAATAGAGAAAATATAAATAATAACAAAAATAAATAACAATTAAATTTAAGGAAAAAGATTAAGAGTTTAGAAACTTGGGTTACCTCACAATAAACGCTTCTTTATAGTCACTAGCTTGACTAATTCACCCCTTCCTTCACTTCTTCACCCATAATGTAAGGTTTGAAGTTTTACCCACTAATCATTCTGCTCCAACACGGATAGGCATTAGTTACTATGAAGGGACCTAACCACTTTGATTTCTATTTCCAAGGAAAAATATTGAGGAGTGACTTAAGAAGATAAGGTAGTAAAATATACTTCTCATGCTACTACTTGGTTGTAACATGTGGAGGTAGTAGTTCTGACTCCGAAGTTCGCGCTTGCTTCACTAGAGGCAATGGAGTGGGCTTTCCTTTATCCACATCAACTACTTCCATTTTATAATAAGTATTTGTATAGGAAAGATATTTGGTTGAATTAAGTAGATTAGGGACTCCTTCCTCCTTTTGCTCAACTTCATCAACTTAAGCTTGCACTTTAACCCTTTCAACCATTATTTCAAGTTGAGGAAAGGGTAGTGGTAGCGAGTTTTCCTTTGCCTCCTTCTCTTGAATTTGTTTGTCAGGCTTCTCAACCACTATTGCTTTCTCAATAGGTATCACTTGAGTTTCAACTTGTTTGCTACTACTTGCTACCTCATTTCCACTTGTAATGTCACAGCCCAAATCTTGAGCTATGACCGACGCATGGACCCAATACGCATAGCCCATAGGACCCAAGCAAGCCATTCCGTGAAAACTTATTCATTAAACTGCTTGTCTCTCATTACCTCTAAGGTTCTTAATTCATAATTTTCAAAAATAATTCCTTCTCACAAGTTAAATCATGGCAACCGAGCATATAGTATTCACAAAATAATATTATCACTTGCCGACGTGTGGTCGCACTATTATTCAAACCAAACACACAGTGTTTACAATAACTCTCACGAATTACACTTAAACAATCATACACACATACAAAAGACGTTGACTATCAGCGGAGTGACTCTGGTGGGGTTACTATCATTGAAAGTCGTAGTGAACCTACCAAAAGATGAATAGAAGGGAATGCTTCCACTTAGGATCCAACTACCTTTAATCTTGAAAACTAAAACATGAAGTTGAAAAAAAAAGGATGATTATAAACCCAGCGAGTGAACATAGGAAGGGAACAAGCAAACGATACGAAAAGAGTTTGAAAACAAGATGCATCTATTTTAAAAACAATGCAATTTAATTTAATTTAATTTCTTGTAAAGCCCTTAATTCAACCTTTGATTATTTAATCCCTTGAGGTGAAGGATTTATAATCCACAATAGAGTTGAAAAGAGTGAAAACTACAACAAATATCCAATCAAGACAAGCAAAACAGAGGGTTTCTTGCTACAGCGGAAAGGCATTCTATAGCATATAGTACAATCACATTTTTATTTTCGTAACTTGTCTATAGCATATATATATATATATATATATATATATATATATATATATATATATATATATATATACACC